>NW_021703769.1:41097264-41516497 GCF_005190385.1 Monodon monoceros | reverse complement strand
GTGTGTGTGTGTGTGTGTGTGTGTGTGTGTGTGTGTGTGTGTGTGTGGACAGTTAATCAGGAGGGAAAGAAAATAAATGATGATTTCATTTTCCTTCAGATAGTATATATCTTTAAAACTCTATTATCTGCACATGAATGTCCCCACTATTTCTCCCTCACATTTTCTCCTAGAACCTACGTAAATTTTTCTTTTACTTTTTTATTCTTCTAAAGATACTTGGGTCAGCAACATTTTCTCATAGTAACTGTCCATAGAGTGAGGAATGATGTTCTTGCCAAAGATTTATTTTCAAGGCTGCCTTTCAAACATTTCTTCTTTCTTATTCTGTCTAGATAATGGAGTTCTCTGGTAGACGGTTCTCAAATGAAGCCATGCCTGACAAGTAGCTGTAAACAGCCTAATTCTGGTGTTTCAAACAAACATCTTTAAACGTAATTTCTCCAATCATTCTATTGTTTCATGAACAGTTACTTTACAGAGGAACAAATGTAAATGGAGATATAAATTCTGAAAATGGTAGGTATGGAATAAAACAGAGGGGGTTGGATATCTGTGTTGGAAATAGAGATGCTTAAAGAGAATTGGATAGATTTGCACACTGCTTCATTTTCCCATACAAATAAAACCCAAACGGTTTTCTAAGAGTTTGTGATTTTCAGATGTAGTAAGTGGCCTCATACCTTCATCTTTACAGACTTCAGCTGCCTCTCCTGAAGAAGGGTTGGGCACGGTGGCAGCGCTGGCACCATCTATAAGGCAGAAAGAGAAACACTGTCTCAGAGCCAAATACTGTCAGGTTGGAGCTTCCCTTCCCACCTCACCTCCTACTCTACCGAAGGAAGCAGGAGCCTGTTTCATGCTCTAATACACTGAATGGTCTTTGAAGGGGCTTGGGTTTGTAACTCTCTTCTACGATTAATGGAACAAAACCCCTTCAGTTAAGACAGAGCCTGATGAACTACAAACTATCTTTTTGGTGAAGAAGACTGTTTGTTTGGTAGTATTATACTTTGGCATTTTGTTTCTTCCCTACCTCTAGAAGAATGGTACATTATTTTTCTTAGTAAAAGGCTGTGAAAGAAAGTATATCCTTGCAAGTTTCTACAAAGTGCTTTTATGTGTGTGTTTTTAAAGTTTGGTTTTTCTTAGCACAGCACTTCTATTCCATTACGCCAGGCTGTCAAGCTGTAGGGAGCACATCTGATGGCTGTCAGAGAAGAGGTCCAGGAGAAGGGGTCATTTGTAGGAAAGCACCAAAAGCCGTTTGGTGATTTCATGTCAGCCAAGCACAGAGTGGCGACTAGGGAACTTGGAGGCCCGTGCCTGGGCCTCACAGCAGCAACTAACCTCGTCAGAGCTGGACTTTCTTCTTAATATTATCAGCACCCCAGTGACTCCACTAGCATTTGGGCTCCAGGATAATAACTAACTTACTAACACTAAAATAGTATATTTAAGACAGGAAGGGTTATCAAAATCATTTGGAATGGTTAATGCTTGACAAATGGAAAAGGAATATATACATTTTTTTCATGCAGTAACAAGGTTATGGAACTAAAGATAACTCATACACGCATGGTGACTAACACACATTTAAAGGCAAATCGGATATCTTCTAGTATATCCTTCGTCCATAAGGTATATGACTGTTACTTTTAGGTCATGCCTCTATCAGAACAGAGAGTAAGATTTTTGGTAGGGAGATAACTGGAGACGAATCACTTCCTTCTGTTAGATGACAAACTCCTATTAACATCAAAAGAACAAACTACAGACTTTCAACCTTGCCTTGATGTCACATCACCCCATTTCTCTGCTTCCCTTCACGGCAGAACTCCCTAAAAGAGAAGTCCATGTTATTGCTCTGGACTTCCTCATCTCACGGTCTCTCCACGAAGCACTCCAACTGGCTTCGTCGATCCTCCTTGAAGTAGTCTCTTATCAAAGGTGTCAATGACCTCACTTTGCCAAATCCAATGGTCATTTCTCCTTTCTTATCTTCCTGGACTCCTCAGGAGCATTTCAGAGTCTACTCTGTTCTTTCTGAAACACTTTCTTGCTGTGGCTGTTCCTTCTCCCCTGGTGCCACATGTCTAGAGGCCATGGTGTCCCAGGCCTCACTGTTCTCCTTATTTACATGTTCTCTCTAGTGAATCTCACCCAGTCACATGGTTTTAAGTATCATTTCTCTGACAGTGACTCCCAAGCCTGTATCTCTGGTCCACACCTCTCCCTAGAAATCCAGACTCAGGTACCTAATTGGCTTCTTGACATCCCATATGGCCAAGAGTCCTCTTGAATTTACCACGGCCAAAACTGAACTATTAACTCTATTAATAAAAACTGCCCTGTGGCCAGTCTTTCATACATCGGTAAGTGGCACCATCATCCGTGTAGTTACTGATGCTAAAAACCTAGGATGTAGCCTGGATTCTTCTTTTCCCTACGCCCTAGATCCAATCCATCAGCACATCTTGTTACTTCTACCTCTAGAACAAAACACATCAGGCCATTTTGTCTCCATTTCCAGAAACCTCCATCACTGCTTTCCTGCTATAGTCTTTCAATTGGTCTCACTTTTGTTCTTTTGACACGTTTTCACTCACAGGCAGAGTGAGCTTGTTAAAACAGATTAGGTCCCTCTACTACTAACAACCTTCCACTGGCTTCTCCTTGTAGTTCTAACAAAATCAAATCTTATGCAGTCAGACATAACCTGGCCCTATGATGTCTTCCCAAACCTCGCACCATGTTCTCCCTCATCCATCACGCTCCAGCCACTCTGAACTTCCTTCTCCAACCTGTTAAAATCGGCCTGAAATCATTTGCATTATCTGGACCCTCCATCTGAAATGCTCTCCCGCCATTTCATCATTGAGATTTCACTTTAATTACTGCTCCCTCAGGGAGTCCTCCCCGAGTCCAGCCAACGGAAAGTTGCCTTCTCAGGATTCCTTCTACATTACCTCATTTCTCCACAATGCATTTGTCACTATCATACTTTTTTTAAATTGTTTATTTTTGGATCACTGCCACCAGAATATAAGTTTCAAGGAAGCAAAGAAGTTGTCTTTATTGCTTGTTGCCCTATTTCGGTGTCCAGAACAGTGCCTGGGTCACAGCAAAGCCCGGATAGGTATTGGTTAAATGGCTGTTTGAGGAATAGGACCTACCACTTTGATTTGATCATGACAGCAGTCAGAACTGCTGGATTATGCTGGTTTGAGACTGTGCTTTTTGCGTGATATGGAAGAGGCCTGCAGTCATGTAGTTAGAATTGAAGCTGGACATTCTATCGAATGAAAGGAAGCTACTTTTATTTTGGAAGAATAACAGTAGGTCAGAAGGACTCTAATGACCAGAACTGCATCTCTGACTTCTCTGATCTTGGATTCGGGACGCAGAGCAGACACAACAATGTATGCTGACACTGGCCAAGAGCATAGACGAATCCTGCCATTGGACTCTGTGCCGGCCACTTAGAAAAGCAAGGAGAGCTCCTCAGGGGTGCATTTAGGAATCTTCTCTACCATGAGAGGCACCCATATTGTGGTGGTGATGCTGTCCATCCAGGAGGTGGAGAAGAGAGCTTGTATTCTACCACTCTCTCCTAACAGGCAAGATGGTCCTAAATCCATAAAGACACTGCCTGTTCTCAACTGATTAGGGGAAGAGAGATGAATAAATAAAAAGCAGGCAGGTGTGTGTGCATGTCTGTATGTGTGTGCCCGTGTATGTGTATACGTGTGTGTGTGAGAACAGGGGTGGCAGAAATCTATGTCGATAAAGACAGTTTGGGACAGAGCAGTGAACGAATAACACCTGGAAAACCACAATATTCAGGGAATGGCCTCAGCTGTCAGCAGCTAGTTGATTAATACCCATCAGCCCCAAACAGTAAAAACAGTGACAGCGTTTCACAGAAGACTCATCTTCCACGGAGCATAACGGTGTGGTGGCCGGGAGCTGGGGGCGATGGTGATGTGGATGACAACAGTTTTCTGTATTAGAAATTCATTCCATTGCAAGGACTACACTTTAGCAAAGGGAGCCAACTGACCCAGTGGCAGGTACACAAGGTCCTTGCTGCCTGGCTTCAGTGCCTTCTCTGATTGGCCTTCTTCAATTCCATCTTCCAGGTTAATAGTAAAAGCTTTCAGTTCTCTAGCAAAAGTTCCAAGGTTAATGCAGGAACTTTTCAGTGGAAAACTTATCACACTACCTGGTTTATTTCTAAGAGCCCAGCATATGGTTCAGGATACGGCAGGCACATGAGCAGAGCCCACTATTTCAAAGATGCCCCATCCGTTGGGCTCATTAGAACCAGAGGAATGACTTGGAAAATAGAAAGAAGAAGGAAATTTTTATTTTGGTGGTTATGTTGATAACTGCAAAATTGTGTGAATCATTCTTTTTTTTTTTTTTTCTTTTTTCTTTTTTCGGTACGCGGGCCTCTCACTGTTGTGGCGCACGGGCTCCGGACGCGCAGGCTCAGCGGCCATGGCTCACGGGCCCAGCCGCTCCACGGCATGTGGGATCTTCCCGGACCGGGGCACGAACCCGTGTCCCCTGCATCGGCAGGCGGACTCTTGACCACTGCGCCACCAGGGAAGCCCTGTGAATCATTCTTTTAAAGGAGAGCATGCCTGAGTACAAAAGTGGGGAGGAAGAAAAGATAAACCTAAGGAGATGACAATCTCTATTGAGTCTTAAGTGCCATTTTATTTTAAAAAGTTCAATTTATAATCTACAGTAGAAGATCTCTAAGCATTCCATTGGCTCATCTGTTCTGCAGTGAACAGAGTCGATGTCAGGAAGGCTTTGGATCTCATTGAGCTCTGGGTGTGGGGTAGTAAGCCTCTGTCACTCCTCACACCATCATCTACAACATACAGAGAAATGACCAGAAGCACGGCTCTTCAAAATTTAATGTAAAACAGTAAAGCACACTCCATTCATTGTGGAAGGAAAGCCTCTGATATATTTCCTGTGAATTTTTAAAAATTAATTTTGTTTGTTTGTTTGTTTGTTTGCTCCCTGTGGCATGCGGGATCTTAGTTCCCCGACCACGGATGGAACCCACGCCCCCTGCATTGGGAGCACAGAGTCCCAACCACCGGACCACCAGGGAAGTCCCCCTGTGAATGTTTTTCATTTCATTTTTTCCTCCAAACGAAATCTGCTGAGTTTGACCTGCCCTCAGTCAGCCCAGCTCTGACACTGTCCTTCCAACCTCTGCCCATCCCGCGTAGAGCATCACTGAGCAAACTGCGATCACACGGGAGAAAAGTGGGGCTGGTGATTGAGACCTGAGAGGGAGGGTACCCTTCTGATTGGTGAGCCTGACACTTGTAGTTAACAGGGTTGGTGGCTTCCTGAGGGAGACCTGAACGAATATTGATATTAACCTGGTGAAACGGTATAAATATTTTCAGAAAAGGGCACTAAGTAAAGCCATGTCCACCTCTCGGAATGAGGCCTAGGGGACGCCTCAAAAGAAATCTGAGCTCACCTGCTTCTTGGCCCTGCCCTTCCATTTCTTTGGCACTTGGCTTTTCCTGTGGACCGTTCTCATCTTTCAAGAAAAGCGCAGAGGAAAAAAAAATATACATCAAGTCAGTTTATGAAATATCTCTTTATGGCTAATATGCAGCGCTGAAATTAATTGTAACCAGTGTAGCGTGACTCCCCATAAAGCGAGGCAGAGAGATGAATCAGAGGCGTGAAACAGAAAAATTACCTACATAAATAGGTGTATTTATCCTTGTCCCTTCTCACAGGATTTGCTTGGTGGAAAGTTGAACTGCAGTAAACAAAGTTCACTCAGCAGTTCCAGTAACATCCCTCCCCTTGCACAACATTTCCCAAAATGCAATACAAATTTTAATTCCAATCTGCTTTTTTTCCTTGACTCAAGCAATATGCACTGTGTAAGGAAACTTGGTTGATTACGTTCCTATGCCCTTTATTTCCCTGTTTGTTGTACGTTGCAAAAGAACCCCTATTTTTACTTAATTTTTTAGACATTTACTTACATTTTACATATGACAGTCTAACATATCTATGCTCTGAAATATTCTGTGTTGAACAGATTATGCTGGTCAAGTTTATGCCGTAGTACATTACTCCTTGAAAAATTAATAACTGGACAGGTATAATGGTGGCTATATATTAGAAACTAGCTAAAAACTTCCCTTTGGCTTAAAATATATAATATATATCTGTGGATTTATGTGTAGAAAAAAATTAACTCTTCAAAGGCAAATAAAGGCATCATTTTATAATTCATTGCTGGGAGGGTTTCCAAGTCTCTGTGTTTGGAAACATCTTTTTAAATGATAAAACGTAAGAGATGTCGTTAAAGTACAGAAAACAGAGAAGCAGATGTTATCAGCACATATTACTGTGGGTTAAAGATGGCCACAGATCCTTGTCTCTCAAGAAGTGGAATCTATTTCTTGTCTCCTTAAATTCGAGCCGGTTCTGTGACTTGTTTAGACCAGTGAAATGCGTAAGTGATGTCTGGGCCCCCCCAAGCCAAGGCCTCAGAGGACTATAGCAGGTTCCACTTTCTCCCTCTGGGAATCCAGCCACCCTGCTATGAAGACACTCAGATTAGCCTCCCAGGTGGAGAGGGGTACATGGAGCAGCACAGAGGGGCCAGACATATGCGTGAAGCCTCTTCCCACCTTCCAACCCAGGCCTGCTGCCAGCCGAATGCCCCCAAGTGATGACATCAGCCAAGGCCACAAGGAGCAGAAGAATCACCCAGCTGAGCCCTTTTAAAATTCCTGCCCACAGCCAGGCTCAGATCACTTAAACTTGTTTTACTTGACTGCTTTGACCCACCATCTGCTGCAACTGTCAACTCTTAATCCAGAGGCAAGAGGATGGGGAATCCTCCCCAGAGGAGGACTCAACAAGTGGAGCTGAAACAAGAGCCTCAGAGGCAATGGGGAAACAGTTCACCAAGCAGCTCTGAAAAACAAGCTTCTGAGGAGAGCTGCAAATGGAAAAAATTTGGAATTGACCTGAAAGAAAAATGTTATAATAGAATGACAAAGATAAATAAATAAATAGATAAATAAGAGTGACACTGACATGCGGAAGGGATGCTATCAATGAATAAATATATCAGTATGTACATAATTCCCTCTGGCCAGCACTGTGCCATTTGTCACGCGGGACACAGTATAACCTGGGATGGCTCTGTAACTCTGTAAACCCAAGGTTCTGCGTGACACATTTCCAAGGATATTTCTGATACTTTCTCTGTTCTGGTTCTCCGCGGAGGCACTGGCACTGGCTTTTGCTGTAGGAAGGAAATAGCCATCACTGCTGCTCTTGCTGCCCTAACAAGGCCAAGCTGGTGCAGGAGCATGTGTCAAAAACGTAAGTCAGTGTTTCCCCCTTTCTCCCACCAAATGGACTCAGACTCAAGCAGGAGAGATCTACCAGTTTTCCTATCTCCCCCAACAGACACCACCCCCCACCCCCCTTTTTTTTTGGCCACGCCATGCAGCACGTGGGGTCTTAGTTCCCCCACCAGGGATCGAACCTGCATCCCCTGCATTGAAAGCGTGGAATCTTTTTTTTTGGAAGCATGGAGTCTTAACCAATGGACCCCCAGGGAAGTCTCAGACAGACCTTTTAACACAGATTCCACAATAGGCTTGAAGTCTGCAGCGACAGGCTGCTTTTAAAATTGGTCTGGTGACCACATCTCCTATGGAGTGGGAGGTAAAAATCTTATGAAGAGAGGAAGGCAAGAAGGGAAAGAGAAACAATTGAGTCCCAGGAAGGTAAAGAATTGTTTCCACCAGTTCTAAATTCATGAAAAGGAAATTCATGGTCAGACCCCCAAGTCCAACTTCATAATAGTAAAAAGCAGTCTGGCTCTTTATCTAACCTACTGCTACTGGGTTTTACCCTTAATCCCTGTGCCCGTGGTCCCACTCCCTACCGCAGTCTGGCATGTTCTGTTTTCGACTTTGAGTCTTGGCTGTGGGGTGGTCTAGTTGCAGGATTTCTGCCCTTGGGAAGCAAATTCAAGAAACGCTTGGCACGTTTATCACGGAGTAAATGCCTTCTAGAAGAATGCTGGATTTGGCGTTTGAGTAACTTGCCCTCAAATGAAAAGGCTCAGGTATATTGCTTTCATCAATTTCCAAAGACAGTGCAACCTCAAGGCCAGCAGGGGGAATCAGTGTAGAAGTCTGGCTTTCAAAGGCCAGTTGATAACATTCTCGGGCAATTAGGTTAGCATTCACGTCACTTTTAGAAGGACAGTTTGGCTGGCTTCTAACATTCCATCCATTTAAAATACCTCAATTGGGTGAGTTCTTAGTGAAACAGTGGGCTTCCTCTGGTAGGAAAGAAAAAAATCCCATTACACATTTACCCGTATTTGATAAGGACAAGCTTTCCTTTTATCAGCCTTGTCTGTCTAGCTATCTTCACAGAAAGCATAAAAACAATAAAAAGTTAAGTAGAGTGGGGAATGTAAACTTGTGGTTTTTAGAAGGGATTTAAAAGGCTTACAATAAACGTGAAGAAGTATAGGGAAATGACAGGCTATTTTGTGAGCTTAAAACATGTCACACAGAAACTAAATTCTCTTAGTTGATACACCTATAGGATCCCATATTTACTTCCGATAATAAATTTCCATATCATTCACATTGCATGTCACATAATACTACTTTCCCACGCCAAAAAGCACAGTGACCTGTGTGAATTCTAATGGTTGAATCATTTTTGCTTCTCCAGTATTAAAACCATGCCCTCTATTCTTTCAATCCATACTTACGGAGCACATACTACATTCAAGGATATTTCAGGAATTTTATAGAAATAAAAATAAGAGACTCCTGCTGTGAAGTTGGAAACGAGTAGAACCCCGCAGGTTCCCCTCCCCCCCGCCCTTCCCCAAGTATAAAACCAAGCAGTTAATGATTAGGAAAATAGAGTCACAGACTCAGTGTCTGATGTTCATGCCTGAGTTGTTTTACAGATACCATAACCGCCACCAGAGGAAAGAAAAGTTAACTGCATGATGACCAGACAGATGCTAGCCATGACATGAGCTGCTCCAACTTGAGTCTATGGCTACCACAATTCTAAGGACTGGCCTCAAGAGAATGGGATTAACATTATTGCACATAATAATCTATATCTTTGTGGGTGTCAAAATAATTGTAGCTTGTTCTGCCCATACATGTAAGCAGGCAACTAAAATTGTCAGCAAAGAGATGCTACAGGCCCATGTTGACATCTTCCAGTCTGAGAATACGTTGCCTATGTCAGTATGAAAAAGTTACAGAAGACAGGCCTTCACCCCAATCCCATAGAAATGGAATGATGTCTGAAAAGTGGGGATTTGTAAGCAGTTCTTTGCAGGAAACTGCCCTCAGCAGGAAGTCCCTTTTCTTGTCACTTTACCAAAGCTATACCGTAACTAATTTTAAACAAGGTACCCCCATGCTCTACTCATCTCCGGCCCAAGAACACCTTTCAAATCTTTTAATCGCACAATAATTTGTCAGTTCTTCTGGTAGATCAAAGAAGTAGGAACGAAGAATAAGTAATTAACAGATGACTAGATCTCTTCCCTAGCTTCCCCTTCAGAATCTCGTGAACAAACTGTGTGACCAAACTGTGTGAACATGATAACGTGTAGGGGAAGATAATAAGAAATCCACGAGGGCTTCCCTGGTGGCGCAGTGGTTGAGAGTCCGCCTGCCGATGCAGGGGACGTGGGTTCGTGCCCCGGTCCGGGAAGATCCCACATGCCGCGGAGCGGCTGGGCCCATGAGCCATGGCCGCCGATCCTGCACGTCCGGAGCCTGTGCTCCGCAACGGGAGAGGCCACAGCAGTGAGAGGCCCGCGTACTGCAAAAAAAAAAAAAAAAAAAAAAAAAAGCTAAAAAAAAAAAAAAAAAAAGAAATCCACGAGCCTGCATGCAGTGGGGAATGGTGACCACTCTGACGCCCTATCTCAATGATTAACTGAGGCCACTCCCCTCCTTGCCTTTAAAACTGTCACGGCTGAGCGGAATCTTTGGAGGTGGCTTTTGGGGGACACTGAGTCCACCATCTCCCCAGATTGCTGGCATTCTGATGAAAGGTACCTTTCCTTTCTACCATTGGTGAGTATTGATTTTGTAAGCGGTGAGCAGAAGGACCCCCCCATCAGATAACAAAGTGAATTCGTTTAATTGTGTAGTTCATGTTTAATTTTATACGGATGAGCTTTATAAGGGCAAAATTTCAATGTTGTGGCTACAAATTGCTACCCTGATATCTGCAGTTCCATTTTTGAACTGTGCGTGGGGATGGGAAGAGCAAGGGGAGGTAAATCAGAACAAATTCATCCTTGCTACTGGGGAAACAACCGGATGGGTACTGCCTGCTGGTATACTATTACCTTTTCTTATAAAGGCCCAAGATTTCTGGACCTGGACAGGGTGCAGGCAATTCAAATACAGTGCTTTGCAGATTGGATTCCAATTCTTCAGTTCCCTGTAATGGATTATTTATCTCAGTGGCCTTCCATTGTTGTTGGACTTGACCAAGCGATATGGCTAATGAAATGTTAGCGGACATGATAGGAGCAAAGAGCTTGAACGTGTTGCATAATTGGACTTGGTGTCTGTGCTTCTGACCTTGGCCATGACAAGAAGATACCTCTGCAGCTGCTGGATTAAAGATGAGCAGAAGCAGCCTTGGCCCAAGTTACAGTCTGGAGGCAAGCCCAGAGAACTCACAGCTTGAATTAGAACTGCCCAGCTGAGCCCAGCCTACATCAGTGGAACCACCGTCAACCTGTAAACTTGTGAGCATGAGAGTAAATCTTTTAGTTAAGGCACTGCACTATGGGGTGACTTGTTACACAGTATTATTGTGACAATAGCTGATTAATACAAATGGCATATTAATTTCTCTTAGTTCAGGAAGACTCAGTTGTTTTTCTCAACTCAGCACTTTTTCATTTATAAGGAATTCAGTCTAAAATTTTGTATTTTGCCACCCAGCTACATTCTCATCTTACACATTCCAAAACTCTCTAGAAGACACACCCTCAAAAAATAAATTTAGCTTATATAAGGAGTGCTCTCAATGAGTATGCACTGCCATCAATGTTTATGTTTTATTTAACAGAGTTATGTGGGCAGCAGGATAATATTATTGATAGTTAATGCCAGCTAACATGTATTGGATATTGGCTGTGTTCCGCTCAGTGTCTAAGTGCTCTGAATACATTATCAAATTTAATTCTCATAACAACCCAATGAGGTAGGCATTATTATTATCCACATTTCGTGGATGGGGAAACTGAGACACAGAGATGTTAAATCATTTCCCTGAGATCCCACAGTGATGTCAGCAGGGTTTCAACCCAGTCAGCTGATACCAGTGCCCACTAGTGTCTCCCTGGAAATGCAACTAGTATTTGTTAGCTGGGTAAGCTGGTTAAATTATGGGTCAGTAAAAGCATGGGAAAATGATACTTAATATAATAGCTGAAGAATTAAACTATAATCTCATACAAATTAATGGAGAAACCCAAGAACACTGAGAAACTAGCTCTTCTGACACTTAAGCCAGATGGGTGCAAAGCTACAACTCTAAATTCGTTTTTTAATACTAAAGATACTTTTATTTTGAACTAATTTTAAACAATGGAAAGTTACAAGAACAGTACAAGAAACTTTCTTTTTTGCCCTGAACCACGTAAGAGGAAGTTGGGGACATAATCACCCCCTTATTACCCCCATCAGCCCTGAATACTTTAGTCTGTATTTTCTACAAAGACATTCTTCTTCATGACCACAATGCAACCACCAAGATCAGGAGATTAGCAGTGGTGACATTCCTACCATAGAAGCCACAGACCACAGTCAAGTTTTGCCAATTTTCTAAGAATACCTTTCACAGCAATCTAGGATCACACACTGCCTTTTGTTGTCCTGTTTCTTTAGCGTCCTTCAATCTGAGACCGAGATGCCCTCCTGACCTGGCCTGCACTCCGCACGGGGTGGGGAGGGCGGGGGCGGGGGCGGGTTCACCACCTCACCACCACCACTTCAATGTGAATACCTACCTTGCTCAGCCCTGCTTAGTGGTTTCAGGAAGAAAGAAAGCAAAGAGTGAAAGAAGTGGGGGGGCAGTAGATGCTAGTTCCAAACATTTAAACATTTTGTTCTGGAGGTGTCACCAGCCAATGGATCTATCTTAATAGACTGAGCTTAGAAAAGTAAGTTCCCGAATTGGCTGCCTCGCTACTTTAATGAAAAGCCTCATGCATGTGGCTATTCCAGTGCAGATGAAAGAGGTGTACAGCTGGGCAGTCACCATCTGACAGGAGTGGTAGCTGTTGCCTCCTAGGCACCAGGCATTTACGCACCTCCGACCCATTACTGTGAATCCCTCCACAGTCCTACTTAGACTTTTATCTACATTTTTACAGATGAAGATTTCAAGGTTATGGGAGGTCAGATAACTTCCCTGAAGTCCCACAATTAGTGGCAGAGCTGAGACTTTAACTCAGGTCCAGACCGTGCCAAAGCCTGAGGTCTTTCTTGCCTTGTGACCTCTTCTGACCCTTGAGAGCTAAATTGTAAGTCTTCCGCTGAGAAAGATGCTCTTGCTGTTCCTAAGGTGTCCTCAGCAACCAGTACAGTGCCTACAATCCCATAGGGGCTCCATAAACACTTGTCAAGGGATTAAGAAGGAAACTTCATTCTCCCCTAGTAATAATTTTGTTGTCATTCAAACCATGTTTCAGCTCTCAATGTAGAAAAGGTATGGTGTTTACCTGAGCCTCTGGTTGAACCTCATTAAATTGTGGACAGTTAAAAAATGTCACATTTCGGGCTTCTCTGGCGGCGCAGTGGTCGAGCATCCACCTGCCAATGCAGGGGACACGGGTTCGAGCCCTGGTCCAGGAAGATCCCACATGCCGCGGAGCAACTAAGCCCGTGCGCCACAACTGCTGAGCCTGCACTCTAGGGCCCGCGAGCCACAACTACTGAGCCCACGTGTCACAACTACTGAAGTGTGCGTGTCTAGAGCCTGTGCTCTGCAACAAGAGAAGCCACCACAATGACAAGCCCGTGCACCGCAATGAAGAGTAGCCCCTGCTCGCCACGACCAGAGAAGCCTGTGTGCAGCAACAAAGACCCAAATGCAGCCAAAAATAAAAATAAATTAATTTAAAAAATTAATTAAAAAAAGTCACATCTCTTTGATCACAAATAATGGCTCCTAAAAATCAAATGTGGTACCATGTAGGAAGCAGCAGTAGTTAAGAGTTCATCTGTTTTTACCACCACCCTGGTCCAGCCTCCATCCCCCCTCTCCTGGATTGGGGCAATGGCCCTTATTCTCAGCCTAGGAGCCAGATGGCTTGCTTTAAAATGCTTAAGTCAGATCACACCATTCCTCTGCTCACATGTTCCAAAACGCTCAAAGGCAGCAAGGCCTGTGTGCTGGAGAACCTGCTGTTTTCCTGCCCTGACTTCTTTCTAATCTCCTCCCCACTCACTCGCTCCAGCCACACCGGGCTCTGTGCTGTTCCTCCGGCACGTGAGGGTGTCTTCTCCCCAGGTCTTTGTACTGCCCGTCCCATCCCCTCTGCCTAGACTGCTTTTCCCCCACGTTCTTCAAGTCTTTGCTCAAACATTCCCCTTTCAAACTGTGCTGAACACGTCACTTAAAATCGCAACATTTCCCCATCCCCACACACTCCATTCCCACCCTGATCTGCCTTTTATTTTTGTCTTTTTCAATCATCCATCACCTTCTAGTATTTAATTTACATAGGTGTTATGTTCATCGTTTACACATATCTGCCCCTAATTGAGTGTAAGCTCCACCAAGGCAGGGATCTTTGCTTCGTTGTCTGCTGTCTCCTAAGAACCTAGACTGAACATACGCTGTTCAATAAATATTTGTGACTTAATGAAACATGCTCATCCTTTACCTGGCCTTGCACGGTTACTTCACAAATTAATCAGGGAAAAAGGAGAAAATTACTTCCTGTTCCATGTTCCTCAGGTTACTTATGAAATATGAAGTTCCTACATCATGTGGGGCAGAAGTTTTTAAGAAAGGTAGCCTAGACACAGAGCCCAGGCTCTAGTTACAATACACTTGTCACCATTTTGTCTTCTTACTGGAGCAGTTACCTTACAGAAGGAATCCCTTCCCCAGGCCAGTGGAGGTTACGTGTGGAACTTGTTACAATGCAGTTATGCAGATTGATGACTTAGAACCCCCTGGGAATGGAGTGGGGCACACAGAGCCCATCTGGGGAGATGCTGAGCGGTGCTCTCCTGGTCGCTAGTAGCAGTTCACTCAAAATAGACTCAAATAGTATTACAACCACACCGCATTCACAGAGGCTGTGTAAGACTCATGGCTGGTCTTCAATTTTCGGACAGAGAAGACCATCATCTGGTCCTACCTCTTTCCTAGAATGTCCCAAAACAGCCTATTTGTGTGTTTAGGGGGAAGAGGAAATAATTAAACCCAGGGGTCCCCAACCCGCGGACCGCAGACCAGTACCGGTCTGTAGCCTGTTAGGTACTGGGCCGCACAGCAGGAGGTGAGCGGCAGGCGAGCGGCAGGTGAGCGGCAGGCGAGCGGCAGGCGAGGTTTCATCTGCCACCCTCCATTGCTCCTCATCACTCACGTTACCGCCTGAACCATCCTCCCCCGCCCACCGTCCATGGAAAAATTGTCTTCCACGAAACCGGTCCCTGGTGCCAAAAAGGCTGGGGACCGCTGATCCGTTGATTAAACCTGTTATTTTTAAAGCATGTGTATCTGTTAAGGGAGACCTAAATGTGATGCAAGTTCAAGGAAAGAAAACACATGAGACTGTAGCATGCAACTGTCTCTTCCATATATTTTGTAGGCTGGTAAGTAGAGTGTCAAGTATACAATAAGAAACTCAACAAGTATCTGCCACAGGACTGAACTTTACAGCATTTCCACGAGGAAGGTATGACCCCAGCACACCAAAACTTGCCCGTGGCATATCTTGGGATAAAAATAGCACAGGGCAATGCACCAGAGAACTATTTTCAATATCACACATCCCCTCTTAATAGATAACATATAGTTCTCCCATATGGCATATTAGAACAAATACTTTTACTCTGACATGGTTAGTTTTTAATCCAAGGATTTCCAAGTACTTTACAAACACTATTCGTTAGCGCAGTCTTCCCTGGGGAAGTTGCAACGCCTCACAGAGATACAAAAACCATCAATAACCATTAAGGAACGACAATAATAAGAAACATATTAATGTGTTTTGTTTTTTTTTTTTAAAGAATAGGAAACCAGCAAAGGGGAATTCAGCAACTTTCCATAAGTATTCCAATGAATTCATGGTGCAACTAGGGTTAGAAATCAACTTATGCTGGTGTTCATGGTTATAAATTACACTGGTTTTCAGGTAGTAAAACATAACCTGGTGTCTACACCATAACTGGGAAAATTATGACCAAGATAAAGCTTAGCACAATAATGGGCTTCTTTTGCTCTCTCGCAAACAAAACAACAATTGTACTTTTTTGCTAACTTTAAGCCCTCAGGTTAAATTTCCTTCCAAAAATTATATTTCTCGCTATTTTCATTTCTGTTTCTGAATTGAGATAACTGGTGTGCCTACACATTTTGTTTAAAACAGGCACACACTGTGCTCTGTGCAGAAGTTAAATACAGAACTGGCAAGACAAAACACTGTTTTGCTTTTTTGTTGAAGAACAGAAAATACATAAAGATGTTCTCTAAAAGAAGAATCATCCCATGAATAAATTCAAAAGCTGTTAGGCATCTTTGTCATGAATTAATGTTTGTTGAGTGCCTACAAAGTTCAAGATGGCGGAGAGGGAATAAATTAGGTTATTTGAAAGACAAAAGACTTTCCCTTTGGGAGTTGACAAAAGAAAGATGGATGGAGTGGTTTCCTGAGAGGCACCTGCCCGCAGAAGGTGAAATTAAAGCTTTTATCTCATACAGGTAGATCTCAATAAGTGTTGGGTATTTCAGCTGAATTAAATGAGAAATATCTAAGTGCTTCGATTACCCACTTTGCTTTGCCCACGTGGCTCTTTGGGAAATCACTGATTGAAGATGTACATGTGCTGAGTGCAAGTGTCCCCTGCGGAGGTGACAATTCAATACACATATATGTGAAACTGCACAAGGTCCACTTATAATGGGAAGTTAAAACCTCCATTTTCGTGTTTCTATCCTTTCCCCCCTTTAAAATAGTTGCTCCTTCAGTGTTGAAACATGCTATTTTAAGTGGTGAAAATAAAAACTTTAAGACGCTGATTTTGTATTTTGAGCTTTAGGGTGAAAGCAATGTATGGGTTTTCCACAATTCAAAATGAACTTTTTATAAACATGGGCCCTAACTCAAAAATAATGCTATAGATGATAAAACTTGACAACCACTCCTAAGCTTACTATCAACTATAAAAACAACAGTGCTGGGCTTCCCTGGTGGCGCAGTGGGTGAGAGTCTGCCTGCTGATGCAGGGGACACGGGTTCGTGCCCCGGTCCGGGAAGATCCCACATGCCGCGGAGCGGCTGGGAACTGTGAGCCATGGCCGCTGAGCCTGCACGTCCGGAGCCTGTGCTCCGCAATGGGAGAGGCCACAACAGTGAGAGGCCCGCGTACCGCAAAAAAAAACCCCAAAACAAAAAACAACAGTGCTATATATATGTATTTTATCTCTCTTTAAAAATGGTGGAATTCCAGTAATGGTTTTAACCAAATATTTACTTAATAGATATTAAGCTAGTTAATGGCTATTGGGCACTAAAAACGTGGTGCGTCCAAGTTGAGATGTGTTGTAAATGACAACTACACATCTGGTTTTGAAGACAGCACAAAAAAATATAAAATATTAACAATTTTTATATTGACTACATGTTGAAATGACAATAGTTTGGTTATATTGGGATAAATAAAATACAGAGTTACAATTAATGTTGCCTGTTTCTCTTACTTTTTGAAAAAACATCGCTTCTCAATGTTAAAAAAAATTCTCAAAATTTAAAAAAGGTAAAAATTATATATACATTTATGGGTCACATTATAATTCTCTTGCATGGTGCTACTCTCGAGATAATTGGTGAGGAGTGGAACAGTGCAGCAGATAGATACTGAAGCAGAAGCTGTCATATCCCCACCGTTGTCCCTTGGGCCCCTCCTCTGATCTCCGCAAACTCCCGTGGCTGTGGCTTCTCCTTGTGAACACGTGTGACACTCTGCCATAGGGGTTTTTCTAGTCTCAACAGGATACTTGTTCCGAACGGCCAATTTGGAAGCAGCCCTCAACCAGTGATGGACAGGAGTAGGAAATTAACACCTGCTTTCATGCCCCCTGAGTGGGACAACTCTGAGGCTCCCACATGGTCTCCCAGAGTTCTACTGCAGGACCCAGTCCTGCATTTCTCTCTTTCCCTTCCCTGTCTCATATCCCTACTTCCCTCCTGGTGCTTCCTGGAATCACTCCCCAAATCAACTGCTTGCCCTTGAATGCTTGTCTTAGGGTGGGCTTCTAGGGAACCTGATCTAAGACATTTTTAAATCAAATAATTACACAAACATATTGTCCCTAATCATGATAAATGCTAGTAGAGGCAAGGGCTTCTAAGGTCATCAGAGAGGGCTTCCCTGTGGAAAGGGCATTTGAGCTGAGAAGTTAAGGCATTTACTATGTGAAATTAATCAGTAGAAATGAATAAGGCAAAAAGGGAGAGATCGGGGCTTCCCTGGTGGCGCAGTGGTTGAGGGTCCGCCTGCCGATGCAGGGGACACGGGTTCGTGCCCCGGTCCGGGAGGATCCCACATGCCGCGGAGCGGCTGGGCCCGTGAGCCATGGCCACTGAGCCTGTGCTCCGCAGCGGGAGAGGCCACAGCACTGAGAGGCCCGCGTACCACAAACAAAAACAAAAACAAAAACAAAAAAGGAGAGATGGATGAGTGTTCCAGGTGGAGTGAAGAGCATGTCCAAAGGCCCTTACGTGGGAAAGACCCTGGCATCTTTGAAGACGTGGGGTGGCCAATGGGGCTGAAGCTTAGATGGTGAGGGCCACAAGCTTGGCTTAAATGAGAGCTATGCAGGCAAATGTAGCAGGAGGAATTAACATGGAGAGGGAATGTTCCAAGGTGGGGAACAAGGCTAGAGGTGAGAGTGAGCATGCGTGACTGGGAGTCGCTTCTGGAGCACTGTCATCAAGGGGAGTGGAGCATGGAGAGAAGCCAGATGAAGAACTAGCGGTCTTATTACAAAGGGCTTTGTACCCTTTGCTAAGGAGGTAGATGCTTCCATGGAGGGTACTAGGGAGCCATGGAAGGGTTCTCTCTCACATGGCTGCTTTGTGGAGTATGGATTGATGGCGGTAGCAGGACCAGATAAGTGACCCATATGGAATTGATTAAAATACTCCGGACAAGAGATGATAGAAATCTGAGATAAAGGGGTGGCGAGTGAAGAGAGAGAGAACAGGATGGAATGAGGAGATATTCAAGTGTAGAATCAACTGGCTTTGGTGAGTAGTTGGAGGCATGAAGGATGAAGAGTGGTTCCAGCCTCTACCCTAAGAGCTCAAAATGATCCCATTTAACACTCGTAACAACTTGCTGATACAGACGTGACAACTATTCTATTTTATAGGTGAGGAAATGATGTTTGTTATTTTAAATAACTCTTTCAAAGGTTCTACAGCTAGTAGGGAATGGAAACGGGATTTGAGCCTTGGTCATCTGCTTCCAAGTGAAATCTGTTCATCACGATGCTCTAATGCTGGAATCCCACCCAAGCATATGGCCTGGGAACACTGGAGGTTGGGGAGCTATTACTGAACCTGGGAAACAAAGGGGAACATGCTGATGTAAGATGCCCATGAGATACGTTGTAGAGATGTCTCAGTAGAAAGGAAGTGAAGCCAAGCAGATGGAGAGGAAAAACAGTCCAGTAGAAATCCTTCTAAAATAATATTTGAAAAATTTGTATAAGACTTTTCAAAAAAGTAATGTGGTCATTTTTTAAATAAAGTTATGCTACTTGCTGAAATTCCTGGTTAGCTTTCTGTTTTTCTCTTTTGTGACTTTGTCTGGTTTGTATGTTTTGACTGATGGTCTGAAATAGTTGCTTCCTATATCATTCTCTTTATGTCACAAATAGGAATACATCCTACTGTGAGCCCTCTTCACCAGCCTAAGCAAAAGGAGAACTCCAGCCTCCTTTTTCCCATTTCTGCATGCATTCTATGATTTCCAGACCCACTGTAATTTCTCCTTTTCCTACTTGTGTCCACATCCACATGTTTTCTTTCCCATCAAGCTGTGCTTTAAGGAGGCATCAGCTGTCATTTTCAATTTAGTGTAAATTACTCTTGTTTAGTAATTAACTCATCACCTCTCCCAAGTCTGCTGATAACACTGTAATTACCTAGTATTCCTAACTATAACACTAGTACATAATTACTATACTGAGAATCAAGGTCTCCTGGTCTTGAATTGAAATACCTCCAAATGACTATTAGGCATATTCCAAAAAGAGTTACTGGGGTCTTACTTCTCTTTGAATAAATAAAATTCTACATATATTTTCTTTATGCTCTCTTCCCAATGTTCTATTTCTCCTGTGCCAGGGCAATACTTGTTGGCAGTGGATCATTTCCTCGAGATGATAATAACATTCTTAATAGCCACCTGAGACAATTAGTCAACAGACTCAAGGACTAGGCAAAAATTGCCTAGGGTGGCTGATGTTACTTTAGACAAGTCAATGTAAATATCAGAAGTCACATCGAAAGACAAATAGGAACATTTGTTTTTTCTCTCCCGGTGGCAGAGGAGGCCATAGACAATTAAGTATTGCCAGTATGTACCATGCTACAGACTTAAAATGACACGTGAATCTCTAGCTGTACAGTGTTCTGGCATGTGCTTTGTTCTTTCTGCCAAACTGGTCAATTTGCAGAAGTCTGCTCTTATCTAATGCCCTTTTTTGGATAATTCTAAAGAATTCCAGCCGTCTCCTCTCCACAGAAATATGTTTGGTAAAAACATATATCGGGCAGCCTGTGATCAATGAGAAGAGAATCCTCTGTAAGTGACTGCGTGCATTCAAGATGGAAATCAGTCTGCCTAATGGCCAATGGCCTCTCCCCTCCCATGGGTTCCAGGGACAGTCATTTCATATATAGAGCCCCTTCCCACTTAAACAAATGGAACCCCATGAGAAGGCAGAGGCTGCAGCAGGGAGCAACAGACAGAAACAGTTTGATGGTAGTGGGATGATGGAGCATTTACCGTCGGGAGGACCACAGGAGAACACGCGCACAACAGCAGCTTGAGAAAGGTTTTTAGGACTTTCTATCTTCTTGGCAGTTTGTTTATGAGAATAAATTACTCTACCTCTCCCAGTTCGAATTACAAATGTCAGATGACTCTGGACTTGATTCTGGAACCAATTTCCCTGTTTTATCCCAGAGAATTTGTACCTTCTAGAAGTGTCAAAACGTCTTGAGTTTTTAACACGTAACGCTGTGAATGTTTTCTTCAGAAAACTCAGTGGAATGAATGCTGCCTTGTGCCTGACAATGTCAATCAAAAACACGTCAAATTAGATGAAAAGTTTTTCCGATCACATGACAATGTCTGCACAAATACTCAAATATAGGCATTTAATCCTTCAAACCATCCAAACGAGTGGCAAGTGAATAATTTCCTCTAAAACTGGTTATTAAATGTATGATTGGAATAATTTAGAGGAACAAATAATTACAGGAAGAAACATTATGTATTCCAAAATGAAAGATGACCCTTCAAAAATCTGTCCTATGAAAACTAATTAAATTATGATTTTGGTCCGTTTTAATGACAGCTAATAATACGTTCTACAGGTAAGTTTTAAGAGGGTTAAACAAGGACTTAAGACTGCGGTTATTATGATTAGGAAGCAGAGATTCACTGCTCCCTTAAACATCTTCCTTTATCATAGCCAAAATCCCACACTCTTGCAAGAGTTTGCCATGTTTTCCTTGTATGGTTTCCATAGAGCACCCCAGTTTAGCAATTTTGTGGTGATGCGAGTTTGGGCACAGCAGTAAAATAAGAAAGCAGCACTACTTATCTGGAGCTATCTGAAACATGAAATATGATGAACAGCTTTTAATTTCTCCCTTTAGTTTTTTTCCTTTTTGCCTCTTCTAGTACGAATTCATTAATCATATTTACATGTTAACTCACTATCTTTTGTTGACCCATGGGCTAAATAATATATTTTTACTAATGCTCTGGTAAAATTAAAAGGCAGACTTAAAAAATAAAGAATTCTTATCCAAGGATTTTGATTCCAGTTGCTGATAAAGACACAGGATGTGTGTGTGTGTGTGTGTGTGTGTGTGTGTTTTCTCAATGTCACCCATGAGGCATGCTGATATTAGAGAAAACAGCAAAGAACCAAAAGTCAAAGTATGAGACTGGATTATTTTTCCCCATTAAAAGCCAGATCTGACACAAATTCCCTAAACATCACCACTGCTGTGTAAAGTCTTTGTGGTGCCAATATTTGGTGAGCAGTAAGGAATACTTACTGGCGGTCCATACACTCTTCATTCTGCTTGTTGGAGAAGGTTATTGTTAGTCACGTGATGGATGGAAACGAAAAATGAGTCCTCTGAGAGACCATAACCCTGCAGGTCCATAATTCTTTTCTGACAGTGCCACATTAATCACTTTAGTCACTTAATTTTTGAACCTGTTTGTCTCCCTGAAGGAACAAGAGAAATCCTACGTTAAAGGTATCCAACCTGAAAAGAGGACTCTGCAGCTCTTCACCTCAAGCAAGATAAATTAGAAACATAGAAAGGACACTCTGTTATCACGGCTGCGGGTGTGGAGAAGCACATCTAAATATTTCCCGAGGACACGATGAGCATCCTTCCATGATTATTTTAGAGCAGGGGTCAGCAAACTCCAGCCCACAGGCCTGTTTCTGTACAGCCTGCACGCCAAGAATGGTTTTTACATTTTTTAAAGGGTTGTAATAAAAACAAAGAAAAATATGTGACAAAGACCATATGTGGCATGTGAAGCCCCAAATATTTCCCATCTGGTCCTTTATAGAAGTGTGCTGCCTCCTGCTTTAGACCAACCGGATGAAATAGTAGGAGATGACTCAGCCAGCCTACACATCTGAAAACCACACATCTGAACGCCTGGTGGAGGGACGATTACCCATGTGGCGTAGGAATTGGCTGGATCCACTGTTCAGATAACCACTGACCAGCTCCAATCCACCAAAGACGTCACTTTCTGCAAGGCAGCAAAGTCCCTGTTTCTGACATCTTCTCACTGATTCCAAGACCTCAGGCTGTTTTGAAAATGACTTCTGATTAAACATCAGCTTAAGTCGATAAGGGGATTTAATATTTGAGGGGGGTCCCAAAGAATCCAAGGGCAGAGACACAGCCATGATGTAGGAAGTCTTGGAACAGGAAATTAGGAAGCCCTTTGGGATTATGGCAGTTTTAAAGAATTTGTCCACAAATTTTTAGATACTCCTCCCTTCAAGAGGTGGTGCTTAATTTGCCTCCCCTTAAGTGCATGTTGGATTTGTTAAGGACTTGCTTATAATTAATAGAATACAGCTGAAGGGATGGTATTTCACTTTTGAGATTAGGTTATAAAAGGGCTGCCACTTCCCACCTTGCATATGCTCTCATTCTTTTGGGTCATTTGCTCTGCAGGAAGCCAGCTTCCTGTAGACAGGACATGAGCACATATCCTCATGTCATGAGTATACGGATCAGGTTACAGAGAGGCCCACATGGGGAGGAACTGTGGTCTCTGACCACAAGTTCAGAAAGCAAGTACCCAGGGCCAGCCTCCCCAAGAGAGGGTGTGTGGGGGAAGGTGTGGTGAGTATATGGGGACATTGAGCTGAGTAGATGCCACAAATACTATGTTACAAAGGTTTATCCCACCTTCAATCAGCTGTGGGTATGAAGGACCCTCCAGGGGTTGAATGCATTTTAATGTATTGTCGCCCTTTTCCTTTTGCGATCTATTTGTATCTTCATAGACTGCAGCTCATCGTGGTCCAGCCCAGTCCATCGAGTCCTTCCCCTTTTGTGGAAACTGATATTTCGTTTCTAAGTCCAGAACAGTGGGTTTCCTTGCAAGAAATCCCAATATTGCCTACAGAGAATTGTAGCAGTTTGAGCTGCTCACCCCTTCAGCCTTTCTCCCGCCTCCCCTCCAAACTTACCTCCATTTTCTTCTACTTCACCTGTCCCTCTTCTACCCGTTCCTTATTTCCCCTGCCCTGTGCATGCTGGGGCATCATTGTCAGCAGACAGCATTCCAACCTGTCTCTCTCCCACCCCCCCACCCCTACACCTTTAGCTCGAAGAGCTGTGGGTGTGAAATGGCATTTCCCCATATCTGATCTCGCCCTCTCATTTGTAGAACAGAGAGAACCAGACTTATGTAAGTAGACGTTCAGAAATGATCTCTGTTGACACTTGGCTTCAAAACGTGTAAAGGTTGGTTTGGCCATCAGTTGTTTTTCATGTATTGAACACTTAATATGACTTAGCGTGATATTGAGATATACTGAGAAATATTTATTTGATCTTCATCTCCAGTTCTCGGCACAGAGCTCCTTAAACCCCTGAGTAATTTCCTGAGTGATAGAGTTAATAGGAGCAACTACTGTTACCCATAATAAACCATACCTGAGCTTATGCCAATGAGGTGACTCTTGGCGGACTTAAGGATGGAGGCTGATTGCAAGAGGACTCTATGTGATTAGAGGGTTGGAACTTTCAGCCCCACTCCCAACCTCTGGGGAGGGGAGAGGGGCGAGAGATTGAGTCCATTCACCAATGGCCAATGATTTAATCAACTATGCCTACATAATGGAACCTCCATAAAAACCCTAACAATGAGGTTTGGACAGCTTCCACATTGGTGAACACATCCACATGCTGGGAGGTGGCATACCCCAAATCCACAGAAGCTCCTGTGCTTGGGACCCATCTGAACCTCACCCTGAACCTCACTCTTCATTTGTATCTTTTACAATAAACTGATAACAGTAAGTACCCTGTTTTCCTTGAGTTCTGTGAGTGGTTCTAGCAAAACATCAAATCCAAGGAGGGGATTGTGAGGATCTCCTTACTTGATAGCTGGTCAGTCAGAAGTACAGGTTGCCCCAACCTGCAGTCGGCATCTAGGGTGGGGGTAGTCTTGTGGGACTGAGCCCTTAACTTGTGGGGTCTGATCCTAACTGTGGGTACTTGGTGTAAGAATCGAATTAAGTTGTGGAACACCCAGTTGGTGATGTTGGAGAGCCAGAGAATTGGTTGGTGCAAGGGAAAAGCTTACACATTTGGTGTCAGAAGTGTGAGTACAAAGAGATCACAGTAGTAGTACTTAGGCATTGTGCTAAATGCTTCACATGCATTATCTCACTTAATCCTCACCCAAACTACTGTGAGATGGAGTCTATCCTTTCCTCATTTTTTAGATAAGGCAATTGTGGTTTCCAATTAAGAAATGTACCTAAATTCCCACTAATCAAGTGAGATTTAGATCCAGTCTAACTACCCTCAGATTATGTCCATACTTTGATTCCCACCTCCTTTTAAGCATTTGGAACACACCCTAACAAATTCATCGCTTATTAGCCTGAAATGCCCTTCACCTCCCAAAGATCTTTGTTAATAAGGATAACAGAAATTGCTCTGGGGTAGATTTAGCTGTTGTCAAGTAACCATAGGTCTGACATTCTGGGGGCTATTCTCTGCCCAGGAAAAGGAAGATTTCAAAACCTAAATTACACACAAGGCATGCAATCCTCGAAAACAAAGGGATTAATAGGCTTCCTGTAACTGTAACTACCACATTCTGCTTTGGGGAGCAATATTTTATTACCATATTCACTATTCTTTTAGTCCCTAAAGAACTCTTTCAACAATGATTTATCTTAACTTTTTTTTTTTTTTTCCCAGGAAAGCAAGCAGTATGCTTCATTCAAGAGAAATGATCTGCAGTCATGGCAAATTCCCCTTGTTCCTTCGCTTATCCATTTGTTCATTCATGGTCACTCACAAATATTTACAGAGTGCCTGGTATTAAAAAAAATGTTGTTTCTCTAAAATACTATAAGCCCTTTCACTTTTAGAGGTAAATATATGTGAGACTTCATGGCTGCACTTGTGCTCAGTATCTTTCTTTTTACAGTAGAAGTCTATTACCTTGAAGATGAAAAAGGGGCCAATAGCCAGTAATAACTGACAGTTTTTCAACATAAAGAGCAAAGACTGTTCTATAAACTAATAGGGAAGACACAAACAAACAAGTACATTCCAAGCTATGTATGTTACATTTTTCAGGAAATTGGCTTTTTATTTCTTTTCTTGGCTGAAACTTCACTGTTAGCTCATAAGGGCTTACGATTCTTTTTGCTGGTACCTGTTGAAGAAATAATGGCAGACTTACTGAAGGGATAACAACAGATAAATGGCCAGGAATGTTCTACACAGAGGAAAGTGAAAGTTTGAAATCTCTTTAGGGAAAGAATACACACGGCAGGAAAAAAATAATTTGACCATACATTTTCTGGGAAATGAACAAGACTTCCTCCCTGCCCCGGATATGATTTTACTGGACTGAGTCAGTTTTCAATTCTACACTCAGGCTACTTAGAAAAGCATTTTGCTTTCTGGATTTCTCCGTGGGGAGAGAAAAATGGATATCTATCACCCAGAAGAAGTAATCGTAACAATACTACTAATAATAGTGATAACAGCTATCATTTTTGAGTGCCTACTTTAGGCTTGTTCTTTATATGTATACACTTCTAATCCTTGCCCAAATCCCAGAAAGTAAGGATTATTATTCCTATTTCACAGTGAGAAAGATGAGGCTTAAAGGAACTTCCCAAAGTCTACAGGCTAGTTAAGTAGCAGAGCTGGGATTCAAACCCAGATCTGGCTTTCATTCTAGCCTGTGCCCTTTCTGCCGTGACACACTGCATGGTGTCTCTCCAACTGACTTTGGACCAGGAAAACTTTCCCAGCTTACTGTATGAAAATATTCATTGCCATATAATTAAATTTTATGCAGAATTATATTTAACTTAGGATTTAATTAATTTTCTAGGCACAGGTTCAAGGTGAAGTCATCACTATCTTTTGTTTCAGGATTTTGTTTTCATTCTTTGTCCCAGTAAACATCCTCTTGGCAAGCCAGGAGCTTCCTCTGAAGGCAGCTTTTGGTAGTTGAGAGATGTGATATTTTAATCACGTTTCACAGATTACTAATTTTTGTGGTCAGTGAGCTAGACTGCTTCAAAACTTGCCTCGTGACACTTAGTATTTGCATATGTAACCCTATTCAGTATCAATGAATAAGCTGACTAGTAAAGCCTCAGGATTCAGCCTCCTAAGATCGATGACGTCTGGATTTCAAAATCCAGGTCTTAAACCCGTTATTGTGGCTCTTCACATTATTTCTAAGACCTCTATTTTAAAATGCATCCCAAGGAAACCTTGACCTGCAGAAACAACACTGAAGGACACTAGTTATTAAAACAAGGAGCTGGTAAAGTGATTAGAAAGCTAAGCAGATGGTGTGGTCCAACCTTCCCTAACTGAATGAGCTGTAGATAAGGAAATCAGTAGCTGTTGAGCAGCAAGAGCAAAGCAATTCCCCATGGCGGCCAATATATAAACATCAGGCTTCCAAAGCCAAGGTTAATGTACCAGCCAAGGAATTTCCAGATGTAAACAGAAGCTCAAATTTCGCCTCTGCCTGGGGCTGCCATTTAAAATAAAGCCACCCATAAACAGTACTTTTGGCATTCCTTTGACCCACTGTCAAACAACTTGGAAATGTAGAATGACATTTAAAAAGTGAACACGTGAATTTTAAAAGCCTGATTCCATACAGCCTTCCAACTCACTAGTGCACTCTTAAGACTAACAGCACTGCTGACTTTCTCTAAGTCCTATTCTTGTGAGGTACAGATCTCTTTCCACAAGTGTGTTTCCTATGGAAACACATCCCAGTCACCACAGCCAGTCACCACGTGTCTGTTCTTCTTTGGCTTTATTTCCCCTTCTGATGTTTAATCACTTCTCCCACTGCATGGATTTTCATTTTCTATATCTCTGCTCTGTTCACTTTCACGTGCCATGCTTTTTTCTCATCCTTGGCCTTTACCTCTGGTTGGGTACACCTTACCTATAGCTTCTCTCCACACCTCCAGGATTCCAAGGTGGGATTTTCAGCAACGCCAATACTGCCCTAAAAATTCACTTTGATCTTTCATCACGAAGCAAGAATGGAAAGAAGGGTATTGATAACAAAGGATATTATTGGTCATAACATTATGTCCTCTTAGCTGTTACTGTCTATCTTAGAAAACAAAGACACAGCAATTCATCGATCCAAAGTTCCTGATGATTGACTTGAATGCTCACCGTTCATTCTTCCTGCTGGTAGTTCCCCTGTTTTCTTTTGGGAAAGAAGAGTTTTCAGCATAACTGATCTCCTCTCTCCCCGGCTCCTGTGGTCCCTGCGTTGCCGTGTAACCTAGGCCTAGTCAGAACACTGAATGTCCCTGGATTGACCCAAGACTGGCCAATCAGAGGCAATGAAACTCGGTTCCAGATATTTTGTTGGAGTGGTTGAGAAAGAGGCACATTTTTTTTTTCCCACTGGGGTGGATGAGAGGCCACTTGGTGGTCATCTTCACCCCAGCAAAAGGAGAGCGTCTGAAACGGCACCAACACGGAGTGAGGTGCAGAGATGGGAGGCCCCATCACAGTGGAACTGATTCTCTGACCCAGCACTGCCTGGACTTTTCAGATACAGGTTTGCTTAAACCAGATGGATCTGACTTTCTGTCCTTCAATCTGGAAGCCTTGGCCCAGACAAACTATGCGGTGGGTGGCTTGTGGTGCTCACGCTTGGCTGCACAGAAAGCATCACTCTGGGAGTCTGAAAAATTACTGACTTACAAACACCCATGGACTGGTTGGTGTGGCCTGCTATGCAGTGCTCACCAGTTCAGGGTCTCAGCCAGGCTGAGCTCTGCTGTGAGCATCACCAGAAAGTACCTACTGAATGTATCAGTGCACGTGAAGGTACTTTGCTCAGAGACAACCCTGGGATTGTCTTTTAGTCAATTTCCCATTTCTTTCATATCCCCGCCCTTTGGATTTAGTGCTCTTATGCCCTCATCTAACATCAAAACTCTCTCTTGGAGAAGAGCAGGGCATTTTTAATACATATATCTACTATATATATATATATATATATATATATATATATATATATAGTTCCTTTGACTTGGCTACAGTACAATCCCCAGTTTCCTATTACTCCTTTGATGGCACACATTCAAAATGCAAATTTTCATACACAAAGGAGGAATAACTCTTGAAATAACACTTGGTGCCATCGACGACGTGAAGCTCACACTTGATATAGCTGCACAGACAGCAGACTGTGAATGTCTGCTCAGCAAAAGCAGTAGAATTTAGAGTCAGCAAATTGCAGAGGAGAGCAATTTTAAACCAGAAACAGAAACAGTGAGTAGATGATGGCACAACTGAACTTCAACCTTTCACAGAACCAGGGGCTTACGGACAGACCATCAAGATCACATAGATTAAACCCTTTGCTTGACAGAGATCAGAGACTTGCTAAGGTCAATCAGCACAGACAGGAGTCCACAGTTTATTCCCCCAGGTGCACCCACTCTTGATCTCCCCACTCTTGAACCGTAAGCCCCATGATTACATGAGATGGACAGTAAGACTTCCATACTCATATCATCCTGTCTCTGCTTGCTTTCCATTAGTAGTCTCTTCAGGATCTCCTTCCACAAGGTTTTAAAAATTAAGTTATACATGTATGTGTGTATGTATGTATAATGGATACTGGAGCAGAATGTATTTTCAAAAAATGGCTATATACATATATATATATATATATATATATATATATATATATATATATCCCATTCCACTTTTTTTTTTTTTTAAATAACGTGACATTGACGCTCTCCATCAAGAGGTGGGGTCTATGTTCTCTCTCCTTGAACCTGGGAGGGCTTGTTAACGGTCCCAACTGGTACAATGTGGTCAAAATGACACCGTGGGACTTCTGAGATGAGGCCACAGAAGGTGATGTGGATTCCAAATGGCTCTTGCCCTTGAGAGAGGCACCCTGGGGGTTCTGAGTCAACGTGTGGGAAGTCAGACGGCCTGAAGCCCCTCGTGCTGGGGGATTACACAGAGAGATTACATCGTGCTAGAGAGATGTGCCAAGAGACTCTGTTCTTCCAGCCTTCAACTGTTAGAGCGTCCCCAGCCCAGGGCTCAGACAAGTGAGTGAGCAAACATCTGGATGATACCATCTCCCAATTTCCCATCTTCTCCAGCTGATGCTGAGTGGACTAGGAATAAGCTCACCCTGCTGAGCCCCTCAGTGGGTAGATTTGTGGGCAAAACAAATGTCATTATTTTAAGCCAATGAATTTTAGGGTGATTTGTTATGCAGGCATAGTACCTGGAGCAGACATTATTCCCTCTTGCCAGGTAAGAGCACTAAGTCGTGGGGAGAAAATATTCAGGAGCCTGCTTATCAGGGTGACTCGGGTGTTTGTAAAACTAAGAAAGAGAAACTTCAAGCATGTAAAGGCTTAAGATTTCATGGCTTAATATCCAAACGCAAGATCCCATGCATGGCCAATGAAAATGCAACAGGAAGGGAAAAATTAAGAGAGATGAAGAAAACCAAACCATACCACAAAGGTGCATTTCAAAGGGTAAACAATGTTGCTAAGTAAAGAATGAAAGAAAAGCAAGACTACAGGAAGGGAAGAGAAAAGAGTAAAGATTGGAAGTGGGGCAAGTGACATTGTCTTGGAGGCTTGGTCGCAGAAAGTGACAGGGATTCCAGCTGGAAGAGACCAACCATGGTCCCAGCAGAAAGCACGGGCACATTCAAAAGGGTGTGAAGAATTTAATGAAGGGATATTTTAAAAGATGGGGGCAGAAGCAAGAGAAGCAATAGAGGACAATGAAAATCCACAGGACCAATGATGAACAGGAACCATTACCAGCCATAGGCCTGAGAGGAGGAAGGGAGTGGTCAGCAGAAACCAAGCAATGGCTAGAGGTGGAGAGGAACCCCCACCCCCACCCCACAAGTGCTGTGGCCTTGGCTGGAGGAACACAGGTACTTCTGTCTGGCAGCGAGGGTCCAGGAGCCTGAATGCCTAAGAACTTTCCCCCCACCCTCCAGTCTCCTGCAAACACCTTCCACTGGTCTAGCCCATGGTTTCTCAATATGGGGCGAACACTTGTTCTTGGCAGGACAAAAAAATTCCCCTCCAAAAGGCCACAGTTCATAAACAGATATATAACAGATATATAGCATATTTGTGGTATTAAAATTTCATGGTTGGTGGAGAGAATTAGGACAAAATGCCTAAAACAGCTCCCATAGGAATCACAATAACGAAAAATAGTTGGAGAAGTACTGGCTAACCAACCCAAGGCTCCAGGGCAAGGGAGCCCATCAATGTAGGTCCTTGGTGACTGAACACACAGCGTTTATTAAAATTCTCCCTGACCGCTAGCTACCCTTTAGATCCCTGTGTCCATGTCGGGAACAGATGGCAGTGACAATGGTTAATCCAGGGAAATCACCTATCCAGCAGAACCACCAATGAGGAGAGTTAGCAAAACAACTGTCCACAATGTCAGCGAGACCTTCCATCAGTACAGAAATTACCTTTGTCTTGGATGTATTTGAATATTTACAAAAAATGAGTAGGTAGTTCAAGGGCATACCTACATGTGTATATTAACCCTTTGCTAATTTGCTACTATACAATGAACAAGCCAAATTTGACCAAAGGGCTGAATTAAGTCTGCTAGAAATCCTAAACACCAAATAGATTTTGTGCTCCCCCAACCTCATATCAAAATAATATATATTTTTCACCTGACCCAAACTTTACACGTGCTCTAAAAGGAAACTTCTCTTTAAATTATCTGATTATGGTATTTTGGATAATTAATCAAAGCTGAGCTTTTCTCATTTACTTTTGATGGCCCTGCTTTGGATATTCAAAGATGGTTAGTCTCTGTATTGGAGAGCGCAGTAAGCTTTGACTAGAAATCGTGGTGATGTGTATCTTCTGACCACATAGCTCCACTCTATCAAATGCATTATGCCATGACTTGTTGAATAAAAAAATGTCTTGGTGAAAAATTCTGTCAGGTCTATGTTTGGGGATATAGCTTTAATACAGAGAGCATCACTTTGTGTTTCAGACTGAGGTCATCCAAGGAGCACCGTGTCGCTTTGCTGATGATAAAACCCACATGGCTGCCTGACACTCTGGAAATCAAGTGTTCAAACTGCCTGTTTTCAATGTCCTTCCTAATACAGCCCCCGATCCACACCCACCCTTAACTCCAACCTCCCTGGAACTTGGGCCCTTTGCTTCTTTCCTGCCAAACTCCTCTGTGTCATGCCTTTCTCCAGCCATCCTCAAATTCCTCTTCTCCTGCAGATTCCCTGTGCTGTGGAGAAGCCCTCTAGACCCTGGTAGAAATCTAGAGGCCCAGTCCCTCTCCTCCTTCAATGAGCCTCGCCCTCGGTGTTCTTTCTATAATCTCCATGTGATTCCAAAAACCCACTGAGAACCCAAAGAACTTTAGGTTCTAAAACCCAAAGTTTGAGAAGCACTGGCCTATGGTCTGGCATCAAGCTCTCTTATTCCTAGATCTGAATTCTCAGAGGTTCTGGCCATGGGACATTCTGCAAAGTTTTTCCTTCTCTATGCCTCAGTCTCCTCACCTGTAAAATGGGGATATTACAGCACATGCTCGATCATATCGTAATAAAGATTAAATGAGATAATCAATGTGAAGTGCTTAGAACAATGTCCAGCACAGAATAAATGCACAGCAAGTGTTTGCTAAATGGCCCCTTAGATGTCTGGAAACGTTCATGTCGCTGCCTCAAGTGCCAAATCAACAGGCAGGACACATACTCTTGGGGTTGAGAGAATAAGTGGGGCTGAGCCAAGTTCTCAGGAAACAGGACACTTAACCCTGTGATTCTCAACCTTGACTGCATACTGGGTTCACCCAAGGTGCTTAAACAAACATAGCTGCCTAGGTTCTACCGCCAGAGGTAGGATTACGTGGTCTGGGGTGGGACACTGGAATAGTCATTTTAAAAAAATCTCCCCAGATGATTCTGACGTGTAACCACAGCTGATTAGGCAACCTGGTCAATACTGGCTTAGGCATTTGGTCAATAATTAACCCCAAACAGTTGTCTTTTTATAGCATCACGGTCACCAATCACCTTCTGCCTTTTAAAATACTAGGTACTAGCTAATTAGCCACTACCTACAACCACGCTGCGCTGTACTCCAGACGGTTTAACCAAAGTTGGGCAATTTATTCTCTTGGTCATAGTTGTAATGGAAGGTCTACGGGAAGACGATTCTGGCAATTGGAGGAAGTCACAGAGGAGGCTCGATCCTGCCAGCTGGGTCCTCACGTTTAACCATCACAATCGTCAGGTCATTCTACTTTAGATCGTGTTTCTCAAATTGTGATCCACAAACCTAGCAACCAGATCTGGTTACTAAACACTATTCTCTACTAAACGGAACGATAGCTCTTTGAAGAAATGACTGCTGTCAGGCCTGGGGCAGGGAAAGTATGAAATGAGCTTGAGCACCTGGTTATACCACAGCAAGGAAGAGCTCAAAGATGATGGGGACATGTCAAAAGGACACAGAAGCTACCCGGAAGGGGTCCTTGATAGTAATTGATTATAATCTGTTGAGTAGAATAGAAAACCATGATTTCATAATGATATAAGCAAATAAATGAATAATTTGTAAGATTGATGAAGAACTGGATATTGACCTAGTTTCAACCTACCCCCTACCCCCCATTCAAGATATGCATTAACTACAAATGGAGAAAAGAATAGCTGTTCAGTTGAGCTGGGGAGTCTTACAGACGTCACTTTCATCAAATAATCAAAGTGAACGTTACTGGTAATGGGCTGAGTTGAAATCATGGGCGCCTACCACTTAATCAGCCATGAGAACGTGGTATCGCTTCTGTGATAGCTCTGCAAAGACGCATAACTTGAATCCAGTCATGAAAAATCATCAGATAAACCCAAATTGGAAACGTTCTACAGTGTAACTGGCCGGCAAGCATCCAAAGCGTCAAGGTTAGTCAAGTCACAGGAAGGCTGTGGAAGAGTAGGGACTTGACAACAGAATGAAACAAAGGACATTACTGAGGAAATTGGTGACACTTCAGTGGGCTCTGAAAATTAAAGGCAGTAATGTATCCATATGCACTTACTGATTTTGATCTTTTTATTGTGCTCACGTAGGATCACTGGCCATGTCTGTAGAAAACACACAGTGAAATTGGGGAGCGGTTGGGGCACTAGAACTGCAACTTACCCTCAGATGGTTCAAGAGAATGGTTCTTTTTATTATACTTGTAAATCTGCTCTAAGTTTGAGAGTGTTCAAAATAAAAACCAAGTACATAAGAAAATGGTGTTCCTAAGCTTCATTGCATCAAGTTAAAATGAAGCTTTTTGATTTGGTGGAGGGCTGGGAATGGGGCAAGAATCCACATTCTTAGCATTCACCGTAAGGGGCAGCTTTAGACTGAGGGAACAAGCAGTTCCCCTGAGAGTAGCAGTAACTGTTCATCAAGCACTCAGCAAAACCGCCCCCTTTCACCCCCCATTCTAGAACCAGCCTCCCCATCCTTACACCTCTTTCCTCCTAGACACTGTATCTACTTTCTTTCTGCCAGCAGCAAAGACTGTCAGAGATCAGTGGGGAATTCTCAGGCTACAGAACAGAAATGATTCGAGTGATCGGTAGCGTTGTTGTCTAAGGAGAATAGAGTACCCTGGTTTTCTGTGTATCATTCCTCAAGCAGGATGACCCCTGGAAGTGAAGTCATTTCCTAAGGCTACCTCTAATGGCTCCAGAGTGACGGGAGTTAGGAGAAAACAGGTAAGCTCGAGCAAGGCATTAGAAGAGTGTGGTGCGTGTCCAGGTGATTCTAGTGTAGGTGGACAGTTTTAAGGCTCTCTCCGGTATAGTAGGAAAGCACAACTTTGTTACGCCAGAAAATTGAAATTTTGAATATAATGGCAAAATCCTCATGTAAAAATCCGACACTGTTCAAATAGCAATATTTCTCCTTAAAGACAAAACAAAACGTTTCTCTGCTGAAAAATTAGTATCTAATATTATAAACTGTCAAATGTCCTATAGGCATGGCGCCAGAATCAAAAAAAAAAATCACTCTTATGCTTTAGCTCTATAAACCTGGGGACTGAGTTTTCAACAAAACAAAGATAAACGCACCTGAATGCCACATTCTTTACCCTCAGCTTTGGAAATCAAAATAGACAAAAAGTGAAACACATTTGGGTCTGAGTTACTCACAGACACCTACAAGACTTCAAGATACTTAAAAAAAACATTAAATGACCCACTGTATATGCCCTGATAAACTGTCTTTTTTTTTTTTAGTGGCTAACTTAGGATTACCTTTCGTGTGGGTCCCCTAGACAATTTCAGAGGACTTTTGAAAGAAAGTTTCCCCGTCTGTGAAATGAAAGGGTTGCCTTAGTTGTTCTCAGAGACCCATTTGGCTATGAAAACACGTGATTCAGAGCTTTTCAATTAAGATGGAAATATTTACTGGGTATGAAGCAAAGAGCTCATAATCAATTTTCATAAATTTGACGCCTATGCAGAATTATAGAATTTGATATCTAGAGGGGACCTCAGGGATATTGGGCGAAGGATTTGATCATGTGTGTCAGAGATGAAAATGGAATCCAGGTATACTGACTCCCAGTTAAGGCTCCTTCCACTAGCTTACAACAGCAGTTTCCCTTTCTTTCCTTTTTCCCTCCCTCCCTTCCTACTTTCCTTTTCTCCTTTCTTTCCAGTTTTCCCTCCTTCCTGCCTTTCCTCCCTCCCTCCTGGGCTTGGCGATCATAAACGGCAGCAATCCTATGATCATCCATTAACTGGGAAGATGCTGACTGAAAAGAAACAAAATAATGATAATAAACACCTCTTGGGAGGAGTACATTTTAGAATCCACTGTACCTAAATCATCTGAAGTCATCTTTTCTGAGAGTCCTCTTCATCAACACTGTGTTTTCTCTCTTTCTGTTGTTATTTATGAGAATTTTCTTCATGCCTGCATATTTGCCTTTGGCTTAATTGGAAATTGAGCCAGGATGGGCTCACAAGGCTTTCCTAGGGTCGGGGGAGTAAGAACTACCTGGTCAGACACGACGGGGGACAGGGATGGGAAGGATTCTTTTTCCCAGGAAGACTGAATTCAGTATGAGCAGGGGGTGTGACTCCTATTCTGGATTCAGTAATTGTGGAGAAGGTAAAAAGACTCATCCCTGACCCCCCCCTCTTTTTCACAGATCCCACATCCCATGTCAGTGAACTCTGCTGGCTTTACCTTTCAAATAGGTCCAGAGTCACACCAAATCTCACTCCATCCCTTCACTGTTACTTGCAACAAGCCACCAGGATCTCTGGCTCCAATCCACTGTCTCTCTGTTTCCGCCCTTAGTCCCCTACTGTCCATTATCAACACGACAATCCGAAGAGTACCTTTAAGACGTAAGTGAGATCATGTCCCTTCGCTGCTTAAAAACTTCTATTCTCACTTCACTCAGAGGAAAAGCCAGCGTTCTTACAGTGGGCCACAGTGTCCCAGGCAGTGATTCTCAAAGTGGAGTCCTTGGCCCAGGGCACCAGCATCACCTGGGGAATCATTAGAAATGCAAATTCTTGGGTACCCCAGATCCCCTGAGTCAGAGACTGGGTTTAACATGTCCCGAGGTGACTCCGATGCACAGGCAAGCGTGGGATCCACTCCTCTATGGGACCAGCCCCCAGTGACCTCTCCAGTTACTCACACTGACTTTCTTGCTTTTCTCAGAATAAGTCAGACTTCTCTCCCCTTAGGGCTTTGGTACTTGATATTTCCTCTGCTGGAACCCTCTTTCCCCAGATATCCGCTAAGCTTACTCTTTTACATTCTTCAGGTTTCTTCTCAAATATCAACTTAACCATCAGTGGGGTCCAGCATATGTGAAACCGTAACCCATCTTTTTCCCGAAGTCTCCCCACCGCTACCGACTTAGACACACATGGAATCCCCTACTCCCTCTTCCCTGCCTGGCTTTTCTTCACGGGTCTCCCATGAAGTTGTTGTCAAGGTGTCAGCCAGATCTGCACTCATCTGGAGGCTTGCCTGGGCCTGGAGGATCTGATTCCAGCCAGGATGGCTCATTGCAATGACTTGTAGATTGATGCTTGCTGTTGGCAGGAAGCCTCAGTTCCTTGCCATGTACATCTCTCCACAGTGCCGCTGGAGTGTCCTCAGGACACGGCAGCTGCCTTACTCCAGAGCAAGTGATCCAAGAGACAGTCAGGAGGAAGCCACACTCTCTTATGACCTAGAATGTCATACACGATCATGGGATATTCTGACCTGGAACCATCAAGGTAAGCCACTTTCAAATTCCTGACCTGTAGATTATTTGCACATCATACAATTACTTACCCACCTTCCAAGGCCCAGAGACCCCAGGACGCCTCTCTTTAAGGGTAACAGCAGAGCCTGATTAAGTAAGTGGTGGGACAGTTAGGCAGTTCCAAGGACACCTTTTTCTTTTTTTCTTTTAAACTTTTTATTTTGAATTAATTATAGACTCAATAAATTGTAATAATATTAAAAAAACAAAAAAACAAAAAACTCCTGACCCATAGAAAGTCTGAGATGATAAATGCTCTTGTTGTTTTACGCTGTGAAGTTTTGCGATAAAATTGCAGGCAGCAATAAAGAGTACTGCTTATGTTACCATGTGACTTGCTATATATTCTAATTAATATTTTAAAATGCATCAGCCACCCCCCACTAGAATATAAGCCCCAAGAAAGAAGGTCGTGTGTGTGCGTGCATGCGTGTCTTCAGGGCCTAGAACAGTGCCGGTACTGTCGAATAGCAGGCGTTTAACAAAAGTGTACAGGATGCACGTTTAGGAAAGCTGGATCTGGCTGGTGGGAGCTACGCTGATGTGGCTGGAGGAAAGATGCTGTGGGCTATCTTTATGGCAACTCCAGGGAACACCACGCACGCTGTATGCCACGTGAATGGAGAGCCCAGAGAGCACAGCTCTATGTGAAATTCATTTTGACCTTGCGCATCCTCTGAATGGGCTTGGGGAGCCCTCCACAGGGTTCCACTGGCCACAGTTTGAGAAACACTCATCCAGGAGAGCAAGATCACAGGCAGTTGGGGCAAGACCCAGCCTCAGAAAAGAGATCCTGGTTCCCAGCATCTTACAGAAATAGCAGAGTCACCAGACTTCAAGAGCCCCTGAGGGCTGGACAATGAATGTTTCAGAGGCAGGTCTGAACTGACAGCCAATCACCAGAGTCCACCTCCTCCCTCCTGCCCCTGACCTAACTCAGTGCCTTTCATGAAGTTTTAGAGGTAGTAAAGCAGAGGTTGAGGAATGACTGACTAGGGAGCTTGTATAAATATTGGGGGTAGACTAGTTTCTTGGGAAGATTGACTTGAAGAATTGAGGTCAGGAAAGAGAAGACAGACTGAGGTCAAGTCCATCTGGGACAGGAATTAATATAGTTGGGGAGGCAGGGTGCTGAGTGAGCTGAAGGGAGAAAGAAGGAAAAAAACGCCTAGTGAGATAAGAGCTTCAATGCATTGAGAACATCATCTCCATTTGCAGAACTATTTTGTTCATATTAAGAGGAACGTCATATATTAATAAACAAGGTAGATGAGTTTTTGGTGGATGGGGGCTCTTCCTGCTTCAGATTCAATACACTTTGGCCCCTCTGTCCAGGGGTTGTGCCAGGTGGCTTCCTGAGATCACCTTGTTTAAATCTCCCCACACAGTCCCACAATGTAGGTTTTCACCCTCCATTTAATATGAGGAAACTGACTTTTAGGTTAGAAAAACTGCCCAAGTAGGAAGCAGAACATGGACCCTGAGGGCTCTGTCCGCCCTCGTGTTGAATTTTTTCTCTATGGGTAGGAGTGCGCATATGTTGTCACCCAAACCAGGGCACCTCCAAGAGTAAAAGGGAACATTGCTGACAACATGCCAAGGACAACGGGCACAAACAGGGTCATCCTGGGTCCCCCAGGACCTACGGTTGCTCTGCAGGTGTGTTCGGCCCTTCTCACTGGGGAAAATACCTCAGTACACACATTCTCTAAGCCCCATTCAGAATCCTAGGGCTGACTCTGAAATAGGACTCCACGGTCCTAACCAAAGCTCGGTTTAATGTGTGAATGCGGAGAGCACGACTAAAAATGAAATAGACTCTTGGGTCCTTCTCCTAATCTGTGGCAGGGGGATAGCTCAGAGTGGCCCCGAGTCAAGCAGAAGGTAAGAGAAGAATTAAAGCAAGAGAGTGACCCAGGCTTTTCTTGTATTCTGATTTTCACCGTGGAAATGTACATTTTGCTTCAATTCTTGGCATTTTAAGGTCTAGAGGATAAAACAAAGCTTTTTGTCGTGAGAAAGCTGCTTTTCCTCATTCCTGCTTTTTTATTTTTATTTTTTTTAAAGCTGGTCAATCACTAAGCTTGTTTGAGTGACGGCAAAGTCAAAATTATGACTGCCTGATTTCACCCCTCACTGCACTTGTCAAAAAAATTAAATTAAAGATCATGTTTATGAATATAATGCATGAAGTGCTGCATGGCATCCTGAAAGAGAGAATGTCTCTTCTGTCCAGCCGCTCACAAAACAGTTTGTCACATAATACTTTAATATGCAGAGAAAATAAGAGGGTAGAGAGAAAATTCTGCCTCTCAGGAAATACGAAGTGCATTCCACCCATGGTTCATGTATTCGGAAAAATTTATTTTAGTAAAAACAATAATAATACTTCTAATAGCAATATTAGATCCTCCCAACTTGTATAGTGCTTCCTAGTTTCCAAAATGTTTCCACATATAATTTCACCTGACAAAAGAGATCATTAATATTTTAAAGTACAGTATAGGACTGCTTGATTTAGCATTGCAAGGGCTCGGGTTCCTGAGGAATGAGTGTCACATGCAGGCTTGTTGAATATTCTATGTAGAGGCAGTTGTACAGCAAGAGTCAAAGCGCTAGTGCTTTCTGTAAAAATATGATGGAAAAAATAGCATTCATTACCAAAAACCACTGAAGGCTTTGGAGATGAATGTATGGAGAAAATTACTGTTCTAAACTTGCTACTGAATTTTAGAAGCATAAAGTCTCTTTAGTTTTTAATGAAAATGTTTTTTTATAAGTATAAAATAAATCTTGATATATATATATATATTTCAATTACACATAAATTTAGAAAGTTGAATATTAAACTCTCCAAAGTCTGCCCCTGTCCCTTCTCCACTCCTCCAAGATAATTCCTGAGGTCATTTTGATATGTATATCTTTCTAGACTATGTATTATATATGTAGATATGTATGTACACACACAGTTATGTAGATATGTATTTTATATGTATATTTGTATGCATATACTATCTACCATCTATGTATTCTTTCTCTATCTATCTATCTATCAATCGTCTTCTAATCTACTTATCGCCTTACCTATCCATCTGATTCTTGAATACATGGCTGAGCTGATGCTTTTATAATGAACTTCTAAGAAGCCAGAAATGACGAATGATATTGAATCAAGATTTCTAAGCAAGCACTGAAATTACTGTTTGCTTTGAGGCGTCTGCCAATCTCAGATGGTCTAGACCCTAGAACCGTGGTTCTCAGATTTGAGCATGCATCTGAATACCGGGTGGGCTTTTAAAAACACAGACTACTGGATCCTACATCAGAGTTTCTGATTCAGTAGGTCTGGGATGGGGCCCTAGAATTTGTAGTTCTAACAAGTTCCCAGGTGATGCTGGTGCTAGATACAGGAATAATCATTGAGAAACTCTAGCCAGAATTTGAATTGAATGAGACACACACGTGAGGTGCAGAGGGGCAGTGCTTTGGTTCTGAAAATAGTGGGGAATTTGCCTATCTCAGCTTAGCATTGGCTGGAGAAGGAAAAAAGGAAGATAAAAGTATCTGTTGAGATTTCCTAATCTTATACGTGCACTAATGTGGGCTTAAGGACAAAGAGCAAACAGAACAAGAAATAAAACTTTAAGCCAAATATGTAGTTTAAGGGATTCCTAAATTGGCAGTATCTTCAAGTATTTCAGAAAACAAAACATAAATAAATAAGCTTTTAATCCAACTTCAAAAAATTCCTACAAATAAAAATCCAATGAACATGGCAATAAAGAAGGCAAAACATACAAGGAAATAACTACAAGCATGAATCTGCAGAAAAAATAAACTGCAGAATTTTGATTTATACAGAGTGGAGACATTGAAATTTCAGATACAGATTTTTTTTAAAGATATTTTATGTGTTAAGTAAATAAAGAGTGACTAGGTATATCTGAAAAAGAACCAAATAAAACTTATAAAAATGAAAACTATAATAACTGAAATAAGAAACTCAGCAAAGAGTTAAACATCAGATTGAAGAAAGTTGAATAGAAATTAGCAAACTGAATGATAAACTTGGAAAAAGAAACCATCAAAGAGAGATAGTGGCACAGAAAAAAAAAAAATGCAATGTAGGTTAAGAGTCATGAAGGACAGAGAAAGAAAGAATAGAAGGTAGTGTAGAACTAACATTTGTTGAGGTAATAGGTGAAAAATTGTCAGAACTATTGAAAGATGCCCATGTTCATGTCCAAGAAGCACAGCAAATCCTAAGGAGGATAAAGAGAAACCCACACTGAGGTATACCACAGTGAAACTGAGGAACACCAAAGATAAAGAATAGATTATCAAGACAGCTGGAAAGAAAAGAGAGATAACCTAACGATATACAATAATTAGACTGAGACATTACTTCTTAACAACTATAGGATCGAAAGGACTGTGGGAAAATATTTTTTAAATGTTGCAAGAAAATAACCATCAGCCTTGAATTTTTACTCAGCAAAACCACCTTAAAAAAAAAAAAAGGAAAATAACATCTTTTCAGACAAAGCCTGAGAGACTTCACTAATGGAACTTCTAGAGGATCTACTTGTGAAGGATAGAGGAAAGAGATTGAGAAAAGCATGTTTTATGAAAGGTGCTAAGATTCTGTAATGATATTCTTTCAATTAAATATTTTGTAAGAAATAAAACTGGTTTAAATTATTGGGAGCTGCAATTGGTGGAATGGGTATTAATCAGGCTTTTTTCAAACAATTATGCCTATGATGTGGTGGCTTATGGATAGCATTACCATTTCTATCACATGCCAGACAAACAGTTAGTGGTCTGAAATTGCTAATCATTTCATTATTGGCATTGCATTGCAGTGGGTCAAATCAAAGTATACTGTGGTCCATGAAATTTCAATCAAAACAATGAAAATAGAACTCTATATCCAAAAGTCCTCAGTATAAAATATGCAAATAATTTTAGAAACTGTTTGATTTTTAAAATTTGATGTTCAGTACTTTAGTTACATATTTAAATATTTAAAGTTAAATACTTAAATATTTATAATATTTGCTTTCACTCAAAGCTGTAATGATGGCAACATTTCCTCCTTCAACAAAACGAGTTCTAATTTCCAGAAGAGAGAAAGGGAAAAAGATTAGAGAAGCTGTGTTGTTTCCAGAAAAAAAAGAAAAAAAATTATTATTAAAATATTAAAAAATTATTAAAACATTAATAAACTGCATAGACTTGGGCAAGTTAAAGAACTGTTTGCAGCTTATTTTAAAAACAGCTCTGTAGAATGAGAAAATTTGACCATATGCTCTCAAGATTCTTCTTCTGGATCAAAATACAGCTATTATGGTTATATATGCTGCAAAATCCAAGTGAATTTGTGTTCCAACTCCACTCTCCATGACACTGTCTGAGAATGTATATTACAGGGTGAGCTGAGGTGATCAGTAGTGCCTTAAGTGTTGGAAGCAGGGCAGGGAACCCAAAGGTAGGAGAGAAGTGAGATGAGGTCAAGTGATGAGGATTTAGGCTGAGTGATCTCTAAATAAAAATACCAGAAGTTTCTCTTACTAAAACATATTAGAGAGATGACCAAGTTGGAAAAGGACTGATAACTCTAAAGTAGGAAGACTGCAGAGAAGGGTCATGACCCACATTCCCCTTCTACCCAGTGGTACACTGATCCATTTGCATATCCAGTAGGAAAGAATGATTGGAACTCTTTGAATCATAAGAGGAAGCGAGACATATGCAACAATACAACACCTGAATACAGGACATAGTTTATTTTGTCAAAATACTGATAACGAGTCCCCTATCATGCCGTCATCTACCACTGGCATGTCAGATTCTGCTCCCTTTCTCACTCCTTTCCCAGCAGCTTTTACTTTCTTATCTTGGAAGGCATCTTAGGAACAAAGACGCAATCCCCATGTTTCTGTAGAGTGACTAACATTTACATTTCACCATGATGCCGCAGACCAAATGTCCCTGGTAACAAACCCACAGTGAGGGTACTTTTGTGACTCAGAGCAGATTCTGGGATGACATATTTGGGTGAGGTGAAGACATAGTATTTAGTCATATTAGGGTTATGAGATGGCTTTCCTAAAACAAAGCAAATTATTTAGGAAATAATGAAGCTTTTACACATTTGAAGGAATAACTCAGAAGAATTCCCTTGTTAATTAAGTGACAGAACTGCTGCACTGTATGTGCGCCACCTCCCATGTGACACTTGGAAATGACAGCAGCCTCAGGCTCTGGAAAACAACCTTTGATGTGGGTCACACATGCGACGGGAACCACTCAGTGAGGTGGAGCCTCTCCAGGGAAAGGGCAATTGTTGTTTTGCACCTAATCCATTTCCGAATCATGGTCTTAAGAGACTGTCCAGGAAATGACCTAATTCTAGTAGGAGGTCTCCCAATCAGATCCTAGCAAACCCCCTCCGGCCAATGAGAGAGCTGCTGCCCTTCTCCATGGTTCTAAGTGTTCTCCGAATGATTCTAAACTTTCCAGCACATTTCAGTGACTTAGGACAATGTGTACCCTATCATGGTCCTGATTATGATAGTAATTATAATGGAATAGCCATCACTAATGGAAAGCAGACCCATGCCAGGCACTTTACATAGACTATTTCTACTGTTTATCCATTGCACCTCACCCAGAGGGCAGAGGACATTTACTGCCACACCTGTCTCCACACCCCCGCACCTAGGGCGAGCCTGGGAGAAGAAACAGCCCCATGGTGTGTCTCTCTCAGATCCACCTGCCTGCAGAGAGGACACGTCCTAGCTTATTCTCACCAGGGCAGCCTCTATCCAGGCAGTTGAGGATACCAAGGACAGTGGCAGTTGCTTTTAAGGGGGCAGAGTCTTTCATATTCAGGAGTGAAACCCAGCATTAGGGAGTCCATCTGGGGGCAGCATAACCAGAGCTCTGGTCTAACCTCATTAATAACGAAGCTAATATTTTTGACTTCAACTTTTTAACAGCTTTGCCTCCTCAACTAGTTCTGAGCCCGGATGAGGGAGAAGAGAGTGTCATGACTTATTTAGAATCCGTCACGCACACAGAGGCTGTGCAGTCATGGAGGTGAGGTGCTCAAGGTCTCCTTTCAAGAGACAACCTGATGCTGGGAGTCAAGTTGGCTGACAGCAAGCAGCGGCCACACTTTGGGGATTCAAGGCAGTATTATGTTCCTGTCACTTTCTCCCCAAGCCACTTGCAGCCAGAGAGCCCTCAGTGGGGAGGGGACCCTGCAGCCCAGACATTCCTGCCCAGTGCAAAAGCCCTTTTATCTAGTCCTTGCCTGGGCTTCCCCAGACTCAGACTAATTTGCAGACGGAGGCTCTTCCAGCGCATCTACCTTCCTTCCTTCTCTCCTTCACCTACTGCTCCCTCGCCTGCTCCTCCCCTTTCACCCAGTACTTTCTTGCCCTTCTACTTCATCTTGGCATCTTCTTTCCCAAAGACCCAAGCAGACACCATCAGTATTATTGTACTCGCCATCTCACAGTGGATGAAGTATGGCTCCAGGCAAGAAAGTAGAGGCATAAATATGTTCCACTGTTAGAAGTGCATGCATACCATTAGGTTAGAGGCTTACTTTACAAAATACCCAAAGATACCATTTTAAATGAAAAATCTGCATATCTTACAAGTGTACTCGTGTTGTAAGTAAGAGAGAGGGCGTGTCGTTTCTTCATAAAACTGAGCCCAGCTGGGCATGCCCATTCAATGCATAAATGCAAACATACATTGGCTTCTAGAAAGGAGAGAAGAACACTAAAGACAGGAAGCGTTTCCATCTCCCACTCCTGAGGCTTGGTTCTGGACTCAGAATGTGTTCATGAGGAAAACAAATGATCCAATAAGACAACAGCTACCATGCAACTCGTCACACACAGATCTGGACCTTCACCCTTACCTGATTTCAGAGCACCTAACTGGTAAGCACTACCCACAACTTCACACTTTGTAGGAATGAAAGATATGTCACACTGAGAAAATGATTTTTTTACATTTGGTTTTTACCTTAACAAACTTAACCTGAATCTGCTATTTCATCCTCATATTCAGGGGAGAGTAAACATATTAAGAAAGGAGAAAGAAGTGCCCGGTGATGCTTGAACCCTTAGAAATATCTGAATATGAGAGCATACACAAAATTTAAAAGTTAAACAGAAGTTTCTTTTCATGGAACATTTTTTTTTTTAAGAAAGGAAGGGCTGGACTTACCCTCGCTCGAGTCCTTGGAACCTTTTGGCTTCTTTGCTTTGCTCTTCTTGTGGGGTGGAGAGTGGTCTTTTGGCTCTAACCCCTCTGGAAGCACAAAGATTTACTACGTTTTTATTTAAATATTTACCGGTAGGGGTTCAAAATTATGCTGATGTTTAATAATATATATATTTTTTACTAAACCCACACATATAGTGAAGCTTAACTGCAGGTTTATCTGTCATTATGGCCGAGCTAAATTTTGGCAAAGACCTGTGCTTCTCCAGTGAACGTGGACTTATACTTAGAGCTTAAGCATGAACACTTTTTTTATTGCCATTATTAATGATTCACACAAATGTGAAATCTTAAGTGCTTTTTTTTAAATTAAAACATTTTCCACATGGCAACCCCAAATTATTATTACGTTTTTCTCCAGGAGAGTTTGATTTAAAACTTCATGGCTTAATTGACAGCTGCCATTGTGTAATTTCATTTTAGCCCTCAAAGTAGGGCTAGATGAGCGGTAAAGTCATCTCATTTTGGGGGGTTACAGTGGGGCTTGAAATTATCCTCATTCTATCGAACAGATTTCTTTAGTAATCCAGATTCTAAAAAACTTCTATATGTCCCCGATTAAATTATTATGCTTCCCACTCTTCTCAATGGTCCCCCAACCAAGTCTATCCAAGAAGGCTAGTAATATAAATTCTGAAGACACTTTTTAGGAAAACTATCATTGAATTCATCCCATTTGGGTATCAGATACTTTGTTAGGCATTAATTTATATCTCCAGTCCTGGTCTTTCCACTTCTCAAAGCTTATGCCTTCGATGGCCCATGTGGCATCTTATTTTGCATTTGGACTGGATGTCTTCTGTTTGCCCTTTCAGATCCACTTTCCACCCTTCACCCCCGCCCCCCCCCTCCTCAGCCCCCTGTGCTCTGGGAGACTGCTCTCTATGGACCGCACCAATGAACTCCCCAGCTCACTGGCTTCCTGTTAGATCCAGCCAATGGGGAGCCCAGGGCATTTATTTCCTAGGCTACCAGTAGTCTTCAAGGGCTGATTGTCTCCTTCAATCTAAGGTTACAGCTCTTGTCAGTTGACCTTCTCCTCACAGCCCTCTCTGTCTTCTGGGCCCTGTAACAACCACCTCCCCGTTGTCCTTTCAGGGCTGGGATTTACCTGAACCCCACTCTTCTCTAACGATTCCCCTTTACTCAGCTCCCATCAGGCATTTCACACTTATGTAAATAATCCCATTAGGCATTTCAAACAACACAGCCAGAACGATACTCCTGATGTCTGCAAGCCTGTTCTCTCTATAGTATTCCACATCTCAAGGGATGGTAGGACTTATCTACCCAGGAATTCAAACCAAAAACCGAGATATTATCCTTCATATTTCTCTTCAATTACTTTTCCTATAAAGCAATCCCATCATAATAAGTCCTATTAGCTCTGCACCAAAATAGATCCCATATTCCTCTACCGTGCTCATTCTTTGCAATCAGCGTCCTAGTCTAAACCAGCAGCATCTCTTCCTGGGTTACTACAACAACCTGAATTCTAACTTCTAGCTTTCTAATCTCCCTACAATCTATCCTCCATGTAGCAGCCAGAGTTATCTTTTAAACATAAACCAGATCACATCGCTTGCTTGCTTGTTTAAAAACCATTGCTCTTAGAATAAGATCCAAATCCAATTCCATGGTCCAGGACAACGTGTCACTTGGGCTCCACCTCCCACACTAGCCTCATCTCCCACTTGCTCTTTGGCTTCAGATTTATTAACTCCCTTCAATCATTTCTTCAATCAGTTCTAGGCTGGTTCCTGCCTCAGGAACTTTACACCTGCTGCTCTGCCTTTCCCCTGACAGGTATGTTCATATATCTACATCCTTCCCATCTTTTAATCTCAGATTAAATTCAGCTCCCAAGAAAGGCCTTCCCTGACTACTTAATCTGACGGGTACTTGCAAGGAAAATCTCTCGCAAACACATCATCTGGTGTATCTGAAATTATCTTGTCCCCTTGTTTATTTCTTTAAGGTATGTCTCCCTTCTCAAACACCCCCTACTCTGAGAATATAAGTTCCATGAGAAAGGGCATTTGTCTTCCGTAATCTCTCTTGTGTCACTGGTGTCTGGCAGTGCCTTGAGAATTTCATTTCAAATTCTGTTTTATATCCCCTTCACCCAGGCCTTTCTTTAAGGTCAAGATATAATGGGGCTTGTGCGTAATTCTCACCCTTTTAGCAGCTGTTACCTACTCCAGGATTCTATAACTACACTACAGAGTTATGGCGACTCATTTTTCTTTTCCCATTTATTATAAAAAGAACAGAACAAAACAAATGCATTTGATAGACGTGCTATTAAAAACTTTGGCATTACGGACTACAAAGGTTTTTGGGCACCAGCGTTAGGCTTTCTGTGGTTGAAAGGCAGTCACATCCCAGGTCATTACCACGACCAGGGTGAAAAATGTTGCCAGCGACTACATTAGCAACTCCCTCAGCTTTCTGTCACCAGGTGCGAGACGGATACTGACCCTTCGGAATGGGTTCAGCAAAAACAGAAATGAGATGCTTGGAACAGCTCACTGAGCACAGATGCTGGGTTCAAAGGGATTCATAAAATGAGCAGAGTAACACTTGCAATATCTCTGGGAGAAGACGCTAACCCTCCCATGCCCTGAAATGCATCATCTACAACTGGGACCAAGAGGAGAGTTTCCATTGCTGGGAGTTCAACTCCAAACCAGCGTTTCCTGAAAGTGAGTTTTTGAGATCTGAATTCTTGATTTCCCACCTGAATGGGAATTCCTGGGGAATGGGTGAGGTTTAAAAAGACATCTATTTGCCCTCATTTTGAGCTATTTACATACCCCCAAAGTACAAGTGCTTCCTTTCTGAAGAAGTCGTAGGGCACTCCTGGGGTGGTCAGTGGGCACGGATACATGTTAATTATGAGCAGTCGTCTATGACATAGTATAGTATCATTTCATAACACCCATGGAGACACTTAAATGAAAGTCACTGCTACATGTGGCCTCTGTGCCCATGTTTCTACTCTCCCTCTTGGCCTGGGGGAAGCTAGAGGAACATTCCTCAGTAGCACCCCATGCTTCCCCTTGACACTGTATCATACTGTCTCTGTTGCCTCTATTTCTGGCAGAGGCTGGAACGCTGGGGTGTTGCTATGCGCATGTCTTTGCTCCCTGAGGAACTCAACTGTGCTCCGGGCTCTTAGGTGGCTGACCTGCCATAGGTGGCTGCTGATTTTCTGCCCCTGGGGCTCAGGTTGGGGTCCATTTCAAGAGTGCGTGGTCTTGGAAATGAAAGGACATAGAGAAACATTTACTATGCTCAGCTCAAGTAATTAAAGGACTTAAAAAGGATCCTAGGCATTTAAGTCAGTTGGCTTCTACCACCTCCCATGGGGGCAGAGCCTCTCCTTAGGATGACCTTATCTGATACCATTTGATATGCTTTTGCTTCTCCTTACTACTAGAGTCTAGAGACAGGAGCACAAGGGCTAAGAATGTGAGCTTTCGGGTTAGACCTAGATACTGGGATTCTGTCTCTACTATATAACCAAGGAACTAATCCCCCCTAAGCCTTGGATAATAACAGTCCCCGTCTCTTAGAGCTGGTGCGTATCTTACGTGAGTTGATGTATGTTGAGTGATCGGCACAAGGTACACACTCAAAACCTGGCTCGGCAGAAGTGTGCTGGGGCTGATCGGAGCCAGCCTGCCCCAGCTGGTTGGATCTCTCTCTCCTCCACTCCTACATTCATTGGACTCATGCTTGGCAGCTCGAACAATACCACGGTAGGCATATTTATACCCAAGAAATCTGAAAACTCTTCAAATTGGGGCTCCCTCCCCCCACCCAGAGAGTACATTTCCCAGCACCTCACTGGTTTTTGATATCCAAATTATTATCCACTATCATTCACTAGCATATGCTGGCTGGTTGATTCACCCAAGCAGCCCTTCACTAGCGTCAACAGTATTCTTACAAATTCTTCCAGCGTTTCTACTTGTACGAGAAGAAGAGATGATGCAGGGCAGAGGGAAGGCCAGCAGTTAATGGTCTTCGGAGGCTCAATCATACCCTTCTCAGAGACCAGCACACCTGAGCGTGAGACTGAACGGAAGCCAGCCTGCTCGCCAATATTCAGCAAGGCCAGCTGGGCCTCCATGGACCCATTTTGCACACAGTCCCCCATGATTTCAGCACTCAGATATTGGGAATGGAGAGCAGCTTCCCAAGCCCATTCTGCCTGAGTGACTTAGCATCCTTGGGCCATTCTGTGTGACATGAACAGCTGAATCCAGCTGCTGGAGACAAAACCCCCAGGACACTTGGTGGGACTAAAATCAGAAATAATGACCCACTTAAGGCCCCCAAACCTCAAATGCTGACTCCAACCTTGTGGGCTCTGCATTAGCATTAATAATGATTTCCTTGAACTCACTCAGCGGTTCGGATAGCTAGCTGCATCTCATTAAGAAGTCAACTCCCTTTGCCTAGAAATGTGTACTTGTGTCACTTCAGGCAAATGATCCTTAGCAAGATAAGCTCCTTAAACTGTCTGGCTGAACGGGCAGTGCTCCCCATGACTGAAGGATATTCCAGTGATACCTCACATGAGCAGGATACATTCATACACATGAGATGCAAGCATTAATATTAAATTCATGGAATCTAAGATAGGGTGACCGCTCAAAGTCTTTGTTCAACCTATGGTTCTTTTAAATAAGAAGATATCCTACCTAAGTACAGGAATGGATATTTTAATTGAAACTTGGCCTTGGGCTTTATGTGTTACAAAAGGCAAGCAGAGCCCTTGTCTTATGTTGAATTTTCTCAGAAAAAGACACTGAGAGAAAGGTTTGAGTGCAAGTACTTAATTTGAGAGATTACCCCAGGAAGCACCAGAGGGGAGTAGGGAAGTAAGACTGGAAAGGGAGGACAATCAGTTAGTGTGTTCATGAGAAAGTTCTGCTGTGGACAATCAGGGCTCAATACTGCTGGGAGCCTCTGGGCGGTGGTATAGAATCCCGCTGTCCAATACTACATTTTGCCAATGATATTTGAAATGTGAAGACTCTGATTTGGAATGTGAGTGTGAAATACACACAAATTTCAAAAACTTAGTATGGAAAAATAAAGAATGTAAAATATCTGACTAATATAATTTTTATATTGATTATATGTTGAAATGATAATATTTTTGATATATTATGTTACATGAAATATTAAGTTAATTTCACTTGTTTTCTTTTTACCCTTTTCAATGTGACTACTAGAAAATATGAAATTATATATCAGGCTCACAGTTGAGGCTGCCGTTGTATTTCTACTGGGCAGCACCGGTCTAGCACATGCCTCAGATGTGTCCTGCAAGAGGTTGGTTGGATCAACCAACTGTCGGCCAACCTTGGCTGAGGTCTGCTCCAGAGAAATTAACTCCCCGGTACTTTGAGTTTTCTTTCATGAACAGAGACAAGCACTCAGCTGAAAGTCACAAGAACTTTCCTTAGAAAGCTGTTGGTATTATACAACAACAGTGAGAGCCGAGGGGATACAGGTAGGGAACCCAGAGCTGCTGTATAGTCCCTATTCTACCTCTTGCATTCCTGCTCCTGACTTTGAGATCCTCCGTCTGCTTCTCATGCCCTCTGAGTCCATGGTCCTGGGGAGACCACAGGAACAAGAGTGGATAGAAGCTACAGTCACTGTTCCAGTGAACTGTTATGAAGGAAAGGAACTGATGCTACTCCTTCATGAAGACAGTGGGAGGTCAGGTGAGGGAGAGATGTAACTTCACAAGGAAAAGGACGACCTTAACCAAACCTTGCCCAACGAGACTGTCTGCCTCACAGTTTAAAGAGCTCCCTGTTCGTGGAGTTGGTCAGACCCAGGTTGTCAGTGATTTGTAAGGAGTTCTGGCAGCAACAGGATGTCACACAAAATTAGGGCCTCTAAGATATCTATTTCAGTTTTGAAAACTGGCTCCATTTCATGTCTAGAGCAGTGTGATTGCCGAAATGAGAAACATGGGGCTCTCATTCCAGAGAATTATGCCTTCTAATATCTGTCCGATATGCTGAGTGAGAAAAGCAATCATCCACTGAGCGTTTACTATGGTCCAAGGAACATTTCAGGTATGATATCTCATTTAGTCCCCCAAACAAGAATGTACGGTAAGAGTTATTGCCCCCAGAAGTGTAAACTGAGGCTTATACAGAAAACTCTAATTCATTCAGTGGAAGAGCTAGGATTGAATCCAGGCCTATCGCTTCATGCATTCACTATCAAGTTCATATTGATCTCAGGCCAGAGCCAATGCTGTTAACCACTAGATTTCTCTCACCAAACACTGGTTGTTTTTGAGGAGTAGGCATGTATCTCACTTTCTGATAATGAGAGCAATACATCATATGTAGAGAATGCATTTTCCAAAGACGGCCCCAGCCATTTTTCAGGTCCTACCTGCTGTGTAGAACCTCACTGCTCCCCATCAGGAAACTGAGTCTATTCTCTCCTCCTCTGAGCCTGGGTGGGCTTGTGAATAACCACTCCAAAGAAAAGAGTTTGGTGGAAGTAATTATATGGGATTCTTGAGGATGAGTCTTAAAAGTGATATGCGTCTGGCTTGCTCACTCTCTCTAGAAAAAACAAAAGGAAGCTGGCCACTGGGAGGAAGCCCAGGTCACAGGAGGAGGCCATGCACAGGTGCTTCAGAAAACTGCCCCAATTTAGGTCTCAGCTAACAGCCCTGTCAATCACCAGCCAGACATATAAGTGAACAAATCTTTAGATGATTCTAACCCCTAGCTGCTAAGTCTTCCTGTTGAGGCCTCAGATTTTGTGGAGTAGTATTATCAAATCACCCCTGCTGTGTTTGGCCTGAATTCCTGACCCACCGAATATTTCAGCATATAAGTGGGTGTTTTAGACACTAAGTTTTGGGGGTGATTTGTTACACACCTCTATTAACTACAACATCATGTTCCATTTTTACCTTAGCTATTAGGAAGCTCAAATTCAAGTTGAATGTTTAAATACCATAACTGCATTAGCTGTTATTTTATAATAACATTTCCTTATTTTATAACCTTGAGTGTACATTTTTATTTTATTAACCTTATTTTGTCTTTCTTTGGAAAATATGAGGTATGCATAAACAACAAAATGATCCTTGTCTATCCTGTAAGAATAAAATTATAAATTTAATACCTGAATCTTCTTTCATGTCAATGTCTTCTTCTTCATTATTATCATCTATTAAAAAAAAAACAAAGAAAAACTCATATGAAAGCTAGAAACACCAGAATTCTCCAATTTGACTAATAAAAAATGGAAGAAAACAGTAGAAAAGAGAGTGCTAAATTATGCCTTTCTACTGTCTTATATTATCATGCTAAATGAAGAAGAAAGTGTACACATTAGAGCACAATTTAACACCTAGGGTTTACATTTCCTTTAAAAGTTATGACATATTTATAATAAACTATATATGAAATAATTTGTTTTACTTATCAAAGTTATATATGGTCACTTTGGTCATTTTAATTCCTAAAAATATTAAAATCACAGATTTAAAATGCCATATTTTCTGCATTTATTAAAGGTATGTATGCTCACCTCAAGTTTCTGAGAAAATGCAGGCATCACTATTTGGTTGTAGGCTGACAGAATGTCCAACCCCTGCATTGCACCAGAAAAAGTGCTTGTTTGCTACACATGCAAATCCACACCTTTAACCATGTGCTTTCACGTGCTCCCACCAGTTGCTCCATCCCCATTTAACTCCCCTCATCTCATCTCCTATTGTAGGTCCCTTTAACTGGACACAGATGTGTGCTTCCTCTGCCTGCTGAATGACGTATTTGCTTTTTGAACTAATATGTGTTATCATCTCTTCTCCTTAAGTGTTCCTCACATCTAGGAGGTGCCAAATCCTGTCCTATTTCCATGTTTCTTCTTCTCTGCTCACATTATTACAATCCAAATTCCAGCTCTCAATGCCATTCACCTTCCCTGTTTTGTGGTTTCCCAACTGCCCTTTTCTTCTTCCCACTTCTGACACCAATTCCTTTTACACAGAGCTGCCAAATCAATCTTGAGATACAATTCTGATCTTGTTCACAACCATTCAGTGACTCTTCTCTGTCTAATGAGAAAAGTCTAGACTCTTTGGGGTAACACTCAAGGTCAACAAGATCTGGTTCCGAACACCTTTCTCAGTTTCACCACCCCTGTTCCACTCATGCTGCCACCTACACACATGACAACACTTGACCTTTTCCCCAATTTTTTAAGGTTTCCTTTAGCTTCCCCTACTTGCCTCAGTCCTGGGAGCAATGCTTTTCTCCACCTCTACTCACACTCATCCTTCCAGGCCAAGCTGAGGCAGCATAACATCTGCTCCACCCAAGTGTGAATGAATAGTGTCCCCTTTGGTACCTTATTTTTATTGCCTTCTGAGTATGGACTTTAAGGACCTTTAGGCTTAGATCTGCATACTGGCCCCTATATCCACTCATTTACTAGGTATCTGATCTTGGAGAAATTACCTAATATTCCTGAGTTTCAGGTTCATCAGCTGTAAAGTGGGATAATAACAGTGCCTCCCACAGAGAGGTGTTATAAGGATTAAATTAGATAATACCACATAAAGCACTAGGACAGCTACTGAAACGTCATTAAGTGCTAAATAATAGTTATTATTACCATCAAATCCCACAGTCTTGTTACTTGTTAACCTACCTGTCTTCCATAGACCCATTTCTAGGTCATAAATTATTCAAAGATAAAGCTTATGTCTTATGTTCCTTTGTATTCCCTGGCACCTAATGCAATTGATTACACAGTAGAATCAATAAAGAAATTTCTGCTGAATTAAATTTCTGACTTTTTTTGTTTTGCTTTGATTTCTACTTTTCTCTGATTTTTTATTAGTCAAATTGGAGAATTCTTATGTTTATATTTCTAAGTATCTCTTACATATTAGGACAGCATGTATCTAGAAGACAGTCTGTAAACAATAAGGACTCAGTAAAGATTTGCAACTTCCTAGCCAAATTTATTCAATATGGCACTCTTCTAAGTATTAATTATTAATGACGATTAGCAATATACTAGTAGGAATGGAAAATGCCTTTAATTTGAGGTTACAAGGGTAATTCTTGATGGTCACAGTTAAATTTTAAAGAAGTAAATTTTCTTCCATTCAGACTGTTAGAAACATTAGTGATTTTCTGCATATTTCTTTCTTTCATTCTTTCTATGAATATAATTTTAAGAGGAAGAATAGCTATTTCTTAGAAATGTGATTTCTAACCAAATGATTATCTAAATGCTACAAAGTAAACTCTTCACAGATTCTTTTCTGAACTTAATATATTTAAACAGAATTTTATTTTCCAGAACCGACTAAAATATCTAGAACCATCTCCATGACAACAGACTCTCTGGAATCTCAGAGTGGGATGGAAAAGAGTCTGTACAGTTTCTAGGGGAAAATAAAGGAAACGTCAAAGATCTCTCTGATTGTCCCCCAGGTGTCCATTTGTCCTTCTAACAAACACTCATTGGTAGCTTAGTAGGTGCAAGGCTTGGTGCTTGGGGAAACAGAAAATACAAAGATGAATCAGACACTTAAGTAGAAACTTATCTAGTAACTTATCAATAGTAAGGAAACTAAGACACACAGAGAAATTTGAACATATGGTAGGGAATAGTCAGTGCCATTAACAAAAGGTACCAGAGGAGGGACAGATGCTTCCAGTCAAGGCTACTGGGAAGGGTTCTCAGAAATGTGACATCAGAGTTGATATTTGAACTTTATAGACTGTACTGATAGCATCATCCCCAGAATGTTCCCAAGGTGTTGAAGGATCAGACTTGGTGTTATTATTCATTCATTCATTCACTCATTCACTCACTCACTCATTTATTCATACAGAAGTTAAGAATAAATCCAGGACCTATATTCAGACTGCTTGGGTTCACTTCCAGGCCAAACTATGTACAGCTGGGCAAACTTGGGCAAATTATGTAAACCTGCTCCTCAGCTTCCTCATCTGGAAAATAGGGTTAATAAAATTACCATTCTTCTAGAGTCGGAAATACATGTAAAATGCTTGCACAGAAGGAACAATCAGTAAATACTGGCTGTTACTGTTATCATGTCATTATGATGACTACTTTTACTGCCTAACCATTTATTGGCCAACACCATGTGCCAGAACTATGCAAGGCCCTGGAGATACAAGGTGACACTCCCTTCCCTCAAAGAGCTCACAAAGAAGTGGGTGGCATAGAAAAGTAAGACAACAATCAGAAGAAGAAGTAACAGGTTCCCTGATGCAGGTGAGAAGTTCTATTGGGAAACAGACAAGAGGCAGCTAAGTCAGAGAGGTCTATGGATGGTTTCCAGAAGAAGTGAGGTTTAAGCTGAGTGCAAAGGGTGAGCTGGAGTTAGCTAGGGGGAAGTGAAAGCCTGCACTAGGTGCCCAGTAGGTGTGGGTGCCCTGCCTACACCCCTTGTTCCTTCACGCTTCAGTGCTTTGCCAGCCTGACCTCCAGCCCCCAGCCCCTGGGTATCTTTGCCTGAGGGCTTTCTCTGAATTGCTGTGTCATGGCATTACCATCCCCCACCCCCACCGCCCAGGGCAGCCTTTCACAAAATCACTGACGGGATTTGCATATAAGGCCTCCAGCTCCCTTACTTCTCACATGGCATGTTCTACACTGTCTCCTAGAATCTCCCCAATCCCAAGCATAGGATAGAGTCCCAGTGGTCTAGTGGTGATGGGCTTAAAACTTAACATTATTGCCTTCCTTCCCTCCCCTGCCTTGCTTCTCCTCTCCCCTGCTGGTGTTTCCTGATATTTTCTCTCAAATAAATGATTTCCACTTGAATTTGTGTTTCAAGTCTGCTTCTGGGGTGGGGTATGGGTATTCAAACCTAAGACAAGGGCAATCGCACTCAAGCAGAGGGAAAAGCAGCTAAGAACACGTGGATATGAATAGCCAAGATGCTTTTACAGAAATAAAACTAGCTTTGAATGGCTGAAGGGAAGAGTTATAGGAGGAACTACGGTTAAAGTGATCTGTTCTAGCAAAGGATCTTCCAGGCTCCATGCTGAATAAGACAGTTAATTTTAATTTTATGTATCAACACGACTGGACCGTGGAGTGCCCAGACATTTGCCAAACACTATTCTGGGAGTGTCTGGGAGGATGTTTCTGGATGAAATTAACATTTGAATCCGTACACTGAGTAAAGCAGATTGTTCTCCCTAATATGGATGTACCTCATCCAATCTGTTAAGGCTGACCCTCCCACAAGTAAGAGGGGACTCCTTCTGCCAGACTACCTTTGTGCTGGGACATTGAATGTTTTGTGCCTTTGAACTCAAAGTGGAACATGGGCTCTTTCTGGGTCTCAAGACTGTCGGCATTTGGACTGAAACTACACCCTTGGCCCTCCTGGTTCTTAGGCCTTCAAACTCCTACTGTAACTAGACCATCAGCTCTCCTGGGTTTCCACCTGTCAACTGCAGATCTGGGGACTTGTCAGCCTCCATAACTGTGGGAGCCAATTCCTTATATCTCTTAACATATACATATCGTTGGTTCTGTTTCTATGAAGAATCTTGATTAGTATACCAGGTTGAAGCATTTTAAATTCATCCTGAGAACTAAGCAACTTTAAGCAGAGGAATGACATACCATCTTTCGAGCGATAACATGTTTTCATGAGAGAAATTTACTAAAAATAAATGCCTTAATATTTTGGTATTTGTGTTAAAATCAAGCAAGAGTACTTTGGCCCACAAAGTACCTAAAGTGCCATTACTTATTAATGAAACCCACTTTAGTTCAACATTATTCTATATAATGTGCTCACCTGAGCCATATTTATGCAACACATTTCTAGCAAGAATTTTTTTCGAACAAAAGCAGGGACCAAAAGACAATGTATAAAAGAAGATGATAGCCTATGGAAATGGGGAGTCATGCCACTCAAAATTGGGAAGCAGTTAAGAGATGGATGGAGCATGGGCAGAGAGCTGCCCTTTTTAACAGTTCTTCAAACATCATACTTCTTCATTAGAGGACAAAAATAAAAGGCTCTCATCCAGGGACTTCCCTGGTGGCACAGTGGTTAAGAATCTGCCTGCCAATGCAGGGGACATGGGTTTGAGCCCTGGTGCAGGAAGATCCCACATGAGCAGGAGCAACTAAGCCCATGCATCCCAACTACTTAGCCTGAGCTCTAGAGCCCGCGAGCCACAACTACTGAGCCTGCGAGCCACAACTACTAAAGCCCACGTGCCTAGAGCCCATGCTCCACAACAAGAGAAGCCACCACAATGAGAAGCCCACGCACCGCAAAGAAGAGAAGCCCCTGCTCCCTGCAACTAGAGAAAGCCTGCGTGCAGCAACGAAGACCCAACGCAGCCAAAAATAAATTTAAAAAAAAAAAAAAAAAAAAAAAAAAAGGTTCTCAGCCAGAGTGATACCATTTCAAAATAGAGAGCAATCTACCAGCTGTTGTTGTTCTGTGTGTTCAGAAATGCCAATTCTGGAAAATCCCCTTCCCTTCCTCAGCAGGGACCACCCAGAGACTAAGACTTCATTTCATCTTAAGGGGCCTCTTTGATGTCAGTTTCAGAATGGACACAATTTTTATTCAGTACATCATTCTCCGTCAGATTATCCTATTGAATTCTGCACAAAAATTACAAATATGACTAAAGTTCTTATTTTGGTCAAAAACAAGTTTGAAAAACAACTAGTTTCCCATGAATAACCAGTTTTCAGTAACACCTAGCTTTATGCACTTCGGAAACTCCTTCATAAGGAAGCATGTAACCTACTTTAACGTCAATCTACTTCATCTTTTATGGGAGACAGAGTTACTATGAAAGATTGTTGCCTTAAAGATATCTGTCTTCAGAGAAGCAGCTCATTTCTCAGTAACAAATAGTCCCACACTTGTTTGAAAAATAAAGTATACCATGTGTTTTGCAATGGCTTGGGACGCGCCTTACTCCTGTACTTGCCTAGAGTTCCCATCACTAATGCAGTCTTTGGGGGAAGTAAAAAGAATAAAAAACAAACAAACAGACTACAAAACCCCACACAACTTCAGCCTAAAGTGTGGTCTCTGGACCAGCAGTATGATTATCATCTGATAACTTGTTAGAAATGCAAACTCTTGGGTCCCACTAAAGATCTGTTGAATCAGAAATTCTGGGGGAGGGATCAAGCACTCTGTTTTAATCAGCCCTGCAGGTGATGCTCATGTAAGCCGATCTTAAAAAGTACTATTTGTGCGCTGGAGAGGAGAATCATTCAAAAACAGTAGCTGTCTCGTTTTATATCCAAGCTGAGATAACTTGGATGTCTAACCAATACTGATGCTGGGAAGGGATGCCCACACCACATGACTGTTGAGAGTAAGAAACAGTTATTCTCTTTATGAGATATATGTGCTTGAAGTCACACAGCTAGCACATAGCTGGAGGGCATGGTTATCATGGTGCATGGCCAGGACCCTTAGATTGGCTGAGGAACATGTACATGGATGGAGACTAGCTCTGGATTTAAAGAGGCCTGTGGGTTGCATGGAAAAAGGAGTGTGTTACAAAGGAAAAAGTTACCCTCATGGGCTATTAAGGCAGCCTCTCCACTTCCAAGGGGGGACAAAAAACTGACAGGTACTTGAAACAGATCATACAATATCCTCCTCAAAATTTCAGGGACACCCACACATATGGGCAAGTCTGTCAAGCAGGACAATTGAGATGATCTTCTTCTGGCTTTTATCTCATGTGCATCCAAGTCCTCTCTCTTAATGCTTGATTTTCATACCACAGGCTGCTTCTGCATCCCTTATCTTTTAAATAACTCATTATCCAGGGCCTCTAGGAGCAATTTGTATTTGCAGAGAAAAGAAATATTATTAGCAAAAATAAAGTGCTCCAAGCTTTTTAGGAGTTCCATGAAGTAAGGAAGATATGGGTATCCTCATGGCTTCTTGAAAAACCTGACAAAGCAGAAATTCCAAGCAAAGAATGACTGATAAAGAGGAATTCTTCAGAGTGAGCATCTTGCCATTACGTTGAAAACTAGGACCCTCTGGACCTAACAAATTGCTAACTCCATGTTATGCAACGTCACTGAGAGGGTCAGGAGAAAGTTTTTTAAAAAGCCAGAATTGTTTCTCCCCCCCCGCCCCACCCCAAGCTGGTGCTTTGTCTAGAGGAACACTCAAATCTCATTACTTTATAAATAAATGAATAAATAAAAGGCATTGCTTAGAAAACTGCATGGTTCTGCTGTTCTGGCTTGGCCAACTAGGTACATGATGGTACCAATTACTGAGATATGGGGTTCAGGAGAGGGAAGATGGGGTTGGGGGGGAGACTTTGGATTTAGTTTTAGATGTGTTGAGGAGGAGATGCTGAGGGACTCCTGGCTGGAGATGGCCCTGTGCAGTGAGGATACCAGAGAGGGCTGGCAGGAAGAGAACTGGAGGACAGAATGGTGAACCGGATAAAGGCTGCCCAGGCAAGTAAGACAAAGGTTGCAAAAGGTCATGTGGAGTCATGTGATCGAATATGCACTGGTTTCAATAACCACACTTCACCCATTGAAGAGGTTCTGATAACCTCCACAAGGACAGTGGCGGTAGCAGGATAGAGAGAATTGCATGATTGCTGTGGACTACAGAGTGAATAGCAAGTGAAGGAGACTGACAACTTTTCAAAGACCCATGCCGAGGGCTTCCATGGTGGCACAGTGGTTGAGAGTCTGCCTGCCAATGCAGGGGACACGGGTTCGAGCCCTGGTCGGGGAAGATCCCACATGCCGCAGAGTGACTAGGCCCATGAGCCACAACTGCTGACCCTGCGCGTCTGGAGCTTGTGCTCCGCAACAAGAGAGGCCGCGATAGTGAGAGGCCCATGCACCGTGATGAAGAGTGGCCCCCACTTGCTGCAACTAGAGAAAGCCCTCACACAGAAACGAAGACCCAGCACAGCCAAAACATAAATAAATTAATTATTAAAAAAAAAAAAAGACGCATGCTGAGATCCCACTCCTGGGCATATATCCGGACAAAATTATAATTTGAAAAGATACATGCATCTCAATGATCACAGCAGCACTATTTACAATAGCCAAGACATGGAAACAACCTGAATGTCCATCAGCAGATGAATGGATAAAGATGTGGTACATGTAGACAATGGAATACTACTCAGCCATAAAAAAGAATGAAAATAATACCATTTGTAGCAACATAGATGGTTTTAGAGATTATCATACTAAGTGAAGTAAGCCAGACAGAGAAAGACAATTACCATATGATATCAGTTATATGTGGATTCTGACATATGACACAAATGAACTTATCTATGAAACAGAAACAGACTCACAGGCATAGAGAACAGACTTGTGGTTGCCAAAAGGGAGGGGTGTCGGGGAGGGATGGATTGGGAATTTGGGATTAGCAGATGCAAACTAGTATATATAGGATGGATAAACAACAAGGTCCTACTGTACAGCACAGGGAACTACATTCAACATCCTATAATAAACTATAATGGAAAAGAATATGAAAAAGAATGTATATATGTATAACTGAATCACTTTGCTGTACAGCAGAAATTAACACAACATTGTAAATCTACACGTCAATAAAATAAATTTAGAAAAACGCTAGGGCTTCCCTGGTGGCGCAGTGGTTGAGAATCTGCCTGCTAATGCAGGGGACGCGGGTTCGAGCCCTGGTCTGGGAAGATCCCACATGCCACAGAGCAACTAGGCCCGTGAGCCATGGCCACTGAGCCTGCGCGTCTGGAGCCTGTTCTCTGCAACAAGAGAGGCCACGACAGTGAGAGGCCCGCGCACCGCGATGAAGAGTGGCCCCTGCTTGCCACAACTAGAGAAAGCCCTTGCACAGAAACAAAGACCCAACACAGCCAAAAATAAAAATTAATTAAAAGAAGGCTCAACATTTAAAAAAAAAACAAAAAACCCCTCTATTGTTTATCTTTATTCTTATTTCTGTGACTTATTAGGAATTATTTCATTCATACACTATTCCTTGAAAGTTATTACTTTTTCCTGCATTTGCCTCAATGTTTTCAACTACAGAACAGAAACCAGTCTACCCAGGATGTTCCAAGGGTCTTTCAAAAGCACCTTGTAGGGGGTTTTGTAAAGATGCCTATAGCATCCTCCCTTCTCCCAGCAGCATTTTGTCTTATCTTTTAAAAAATTTATTTATTTATTTATTTTTGGCTGCATTGGGTCTTTGTCATTGCGTGCGGGCTTTCTCTAGTTGTGGCGAGCAGGGGCTCCTCTTTGTGGTGGTGCACGGTCTTCTCATTGTGGTGGCTTCTCTTGTTGCAGAGCATGGGCTCTGGGCGTGTGGGTTTCAGTAGTTGTGGCTCACGGGCTCTAGAGTGCAGGCTCAGTAGTTGTGGTGCACAAACTTAGTGGCTCTGTGGCATGTGGGATCCTCCCGGACCAGGGATCGAATCCATGTCCCCTGCATTGGCAGGTAGATTCTTAATCACTGGAGCCACCAGGGAAGTTCCTTGTCTTATCTTTTATCAGAACTTCCTAATGAGATCAAACTCCGCTTAGTCAAGGCTTGTGTTCCCAGGTCTTTATTTGTTCTGCTGTTTATCAGCGTTTGCTACACACTGCACATTCCCCCGGTTTGAAGAGACAGATTGCTTTCTGTCTATGCCTGCTGCTTGTTCCTGCATTCAGGCTGCTTGGTTACAGCAACACTTCACTGGATTTTCATTGAAGGCAAAATGTGTTTGTAGCTTTTGAGGCCCATCAAGTGGAAATACTTAGCACCCATTTCCTAAGAAGGCAATCAACTCATTTATGTCACATTACAGGAAGCATGTCTTGTATAATTCTAACCATCGATGCAATTCAGACATTAAAAGTGTACAAATGAGCACAAAAGTGCCAAGTCCCCATAAATATTCATAATTAAAGAAAATTTTGAATTCTTTCATTCTGTAGATTTTTCTATACACTGAGTATGCCATTTTTTTAAAAATGTAAAATTCAGACTGGGTCAACAGCTTTGCTTGTGTTTTTTTCCTTTATTCAAAGACAACTGATAGATTAGTTTACTGGTGCTGCTATAAAAAATTTCTACAACACTTAGTGCCTTAAAACAACACACATTTCTTATGTTACAGTTCTGTGGGTCAGAAGTCTGACGTGGATCTAACTGGGCTAAATCGAGACATCAGCAGGGCTGCATTCCTTTCTGGAGGCTCTGGGGGAGAATCTGTTTCTTCAGCTTTCTAGCTGCTAGAGGCCACCCACCTTCCTTTTAGCTGTGGCCCCCTTTTCCACAGTCAAAGCCAGCAACGCTGCCTCTCTCTGAACATCCTTCCAGTCATGTCTCCCTCTAGCTCTCTGCATTCTGCTTCCCTCTCCCAGTTTTTACAGATGCTTGTGATTATATTGGCTCACTCAGATAATCCAGGATAACATCCCTATTTTAATATCAGCTAATCCGCGCTTTAATTCCTTCTGCAATCTTATTTCCCCCTTTGCAATGTAACCTAACATATTCACAAATTCTGGGGATGAAGGCATCTTTGCGGGGTGGGGCGTGGTTAAGGCATCTTTCCTCCTACCACATCCAGTAAATCAGGAAGCAGATTGCTTTGCAAAAAAAATTTCTGAGGAGTGGAACTAAGAACATTTCCATTTAGAAGTAATGTCCTATGGGATCAAGTACATAGGATTAAAATCAAGGTCTTTTGTGAGTTTTTAGTTTTCAGCTTCATTCTCTTGTATAAAAAGGTTTCTTCTTTGCTTTCTTTTCTTTTTTCAACCTTCATTCTTTCTTCCTTTCATCTCCCCCTCTTCCCTTCTTTCTACTCGCCCCCCTTTTATTTTACATTTTCTTTCATCTTTCTTTGGTCTTTACTTCTACCTTTCCTCATGGTTTTGGTTATAAAAGAATAATATCTAACATCACGAAGACAGATGACAATCTGGGGAACTATTTGCAACATACATTTGAAAAGATTAATAGTTTTGATATACAAATAGTTCTTACAAATCAATAAGGTAAATATGAAATAGTCAATAAAAATGTGCAAAAGATATGATTAGCAATTTCACGTAAGACATTTAGAGAGATAACAAACAACTGAATAAAGGGGATTAGCTATACTAGTAATAAAAGAAATGCACTTTGTTACCCACTAATTAGCTTATTTCATGTATAAAAGCGATAACATGAGAATATACACCATTGGGAAGACGGGGGAAAAGTAAACTCTTACACACTGTTCATGAGAATGTAAACTCAGTACAATGGACTGTTTGTGTTCTCCCCAAATTCATATGTTGAAATCCCAACCCCCAGTGAGATGGCATTAGGAGATAAGACTTCGGGAGGTAATTAGGGAGATAATCCCATTCATGAGGGTGGAGCTCTCATGAATGGGATTAGTGCCCTCATAACAGGGACCTCAAAGAGCTGTCTTTCCACCATGGGAGGATACAATGAGAAAACGGCCACCTGCAACTCAGAGATGGATCCTCACCAGAACCCAACCATGCTCGCACCATGATCTCACAATTCCAGACTCCAGAACTGTGAGAGAGAAAAACGTCTCTTGTTTATGAGCCTCCTGCTTATGGTTTTCTGTTATATTAGCCCGAAAGGACTAAGATACCCAGGTTGTTCAACATGAGGTGTCATTGTTCATATTTTTGACCCTGGGAATGTTGTCCCCTGAGTACATGACACTCACCCATAGGGCTGCAACACAATGGCTGATTTGACAGAAGCATCTTGATTTTGTATGCATTTTGAAAAAGTAATGCCCCTTCTAGAAAAGTATTCTAAAAAAATTGTTGATGTGTGCCAATGTTTACCTATAAAGATGTTTTTCTATAAGTGTTATTCATCAACAGGTAGAGAATAATTTGCATTGATAATTTCACAGTTCAACAGTATGGCTTGGGGTAAACATTGGGTCCCTTAAGATTACGTTATGGAAGAATATATAATGACATGAAAAAATGTTCACAATTTGTGGTATGTGACACACTGCAAGTTATAAGACTGCATTTCTGGTTGTTTTCCTTTTTCATTTGAAAAGATCTGAAGGATAAACAACAAAATCTGATTCATCTCTGAACTGTGGGATAAAAGGTGGTTTGTAATTTTTTCTTTCGGGTTCTCTATTTTTACTACAAATCTGTACTAGTATTGTAATAAAAAGTTATATATATATTTTTAAGAAGTTATATATATATATTTTAAAAGATGGTCACAATCATTGAAATACCTCCTTTTAAAATTATAATAAGAAATAAACACACATATTTTAAAATGTATGATCCTTGGTCTAGACACCTCTCTGAATATTCATTTACATTGTTATTCATTCTATTTGGAAATATCCTATTATTGTGTGTGCACAGGACAAAACTGAAGCATGGACAGATTGAACAACAGGCACAAAGTCACACGGTTCTAAGGTGGTTGTCACAGGAAGAGAAACTGTCTCCTGTGATAACAAACCCAGTGGTTTTTCCCCAATAAACAGATGGTTTTGACTATGTACCAAGCTCTTCACTAGTCATTAGTTTTTTCAGATCTTCACCACCCCTGTCACCAGTGCCTTCAAGCTTGGCCTTCTGACCATTGTGCTGAAACAGCAAGAGTGAAGAAAACCTTGGCAGATCATGGCATCCTGTGCTTCATTAATGCTCTTGGAAAACTGATGACTGGGGAGCAGGTAAGAAGAGGAAGGAAATGTGGATATTCCCTGTGGCTGGAGGCACAGTCGCCTGTCAGAAACTCCAGCACTATTACAACAAACTGATAATGTATGACTTTTTTTAGCAGAAAGTCGAGCTTCAAACAATTGTCCACATTTTTGGGGATTGCAATGGGAAGAAACGTTGCGTAGTAGAAAGGACTTGAGGTCAGAAATACCCAGTTATGTGACTCTGGGCAGCTGACTGAGCTTTCTTCAGCCTCTGTTCACTCTACCGTCCCAAGAAAAGCAGATGGTAAGCCTATGTCGTTCGGTTAGTATTGGAAGGCCAGTCTCTTGGCGAGGAATGAATTAATCCCTCTTAAATACAGGATCTATCACGTTACTCTTGTGCCCAGCTGCTTATTACATGGTGATGAGTGTCAACATTTCCGAGTCAAGGATTCACACATCGAATATAACCATCTTACTTACTTCCCAGATTCTCCCATCTGAACGGCCCTTCTTCCTCTGTGTCACTTACACAACATTTGGCATCACTCCTCTGCTCCTGCTCATCCTTTAAAGCCCAATGCAGTGCCACATTCATCATGAAACTTAGCTTAACCACCCTGGCCCTCATGTGTATTTGCCTCAGAAATGCTGGTATTATGACTATTTCAGTGCTGTACTGGATTATTTGCTGATGTTGTCTTCCAGCTGTTCTGTACAATACTTGCCACTTCGGGCATCTTATAAGAACTGTATTTTCAATGCAGCCATGATCAAAGCCTTGGACACACAGGAAGCATGTAATACTGATGGTGGATGAGAAGAACTTATAAAATGAGTGAGAAGGGGGATGAAGAAGGGGTAGAGTGAATAGAGTCATCCCTCAGTATCTGAAGGAGATTGGTTCCAGGTATCTTACGCAGATACCAAAACCCAGGGATGCTCAAGTCCTTTGTACAAAATGGTGTATTATTTGCATATAACCTATGCTTGTCCTCCCATATATTTTAAATCATTCCTAGATTACTGATAATACCTAATACAGTGTAAATGCTATGTAAACGCTTAGTACACAGTGAATTCAAGTTTTGCTTTTAGGGACTTTCTAAAAAAAGTTTTTTTTTTTAATATTTTCAATCCATGGTTGGTTGACTCTACAGATATGGAATCTGTGAATGTGAAAGGCTAACCGTACCTTTCTCTTTTTAGCTTTGGAAGAACAGATTCAGGTAAAAATTTTAAAAAGTCGTGTCCGTTTGTCAGAGGATATAATTTTAGAAAAATATTCTTGGAGAAATAGTCTTTCCTTATGATTAAAGTGAAAAATACATGGAGAGAAGTGCTGTCCCCTCATCTAGATCTGGTAACAATACTTATGATATCTGAAAAAAAAAAAGACTTTTTACTTGAGGCTTCAGTTAAATAGCGTTTCAGCTTAAGGTCATAGTAGCTTTTCACTCACTTTAATAAACATCCAGCACATATTTTGAAATTTTTCAGATTATGGAAGTAAAATAGAATATCAGAAATGGTCTGTGTTCTCTCCAAATTTACCTTTTCATTGGTGAGACAAGACAGAGGTTAAAAAAGAAATCGTAATATAAAAATCCAGTGGAGTTACCTTGCAAGAGTGTATACAATTTAGACAGAAATAAATGATAGAAACACATGGCCAGGAAAATTAATGAAAGATGTATTTGTGTCAATACAAGTTAATTCATATTTGGAAGACTTTAAGGAGGCCAAAATAACTGGAATCTGATTGAGAAGATTCTTGATTTGTTTTGTTTAGAGAATGATAGGCATGTGTTAAAAGATATGACAACTCTCATCAAAGGATATGACGATTCTCATCGAAGTCTATATTTGGGATTTTCTTTATGGTATTTTATGTCTAAGTAGGAAAAAAGCATGAAACAAAATATGTCTGCATACTCAAAATAAATTAATAACATATCCGTCAATATTTGAATAAAGCCTATGCAGTTTAGCCAGCCATTGTGATCTGTTTAAATATTTAAGAGGTTGCCAAGGCAGAACTCTCAAACTTGACTTATGCTTTGACTTTTTCATTCAAATGATTTTGTGTTATGTCCAACAAAGAATATCCATATTTAAGGCCAAAAATCGTCTCCAATAAAGTTTATAATTTATAAACTTATTTATTATTCCTATATATATTAATTTTACCTACTACTAATTTAACACTTATCATACATGTATTTCTATATGTATGTACCATTTCTCAAGCTCATTTTTAAGGCACTAGATATTTTTGCAACTTTATAAAGTTTATCATTTTATAATGTACTTGAGAAATGCCCCCCAAATATTAGTGGGTCAAATGGCTCACTATTTTGCTGTCTATCAAGAAAACAGGGGAAAATTCAGCCTTTTTTCTTTTTTTTTTTTTTGCAGTACACGGGCCTCTCACTGCTGTGGCCTCTCCCGTTGCGGAGCAGCAGGCTCCAGACGCGCAGGCTCAGCGGCCGTGGCTCACGGGCACAGCCGCTCCCCGGCATGTGGGATCTTCCCGAACTGGGGCACAAACCCGTGTCCCCTGCATCGGCAAGCGGACTCTCAACCACTGCGCCACCAGGGAAGCCCCAGCCTTTTTCCTATTAGATTTTCTCAAATAGTTTTTGAGTCACAGTCATAAAAACAAATGAAATTATCTGTCTAAAGCAAATCTTCCTCTTAGAGACAAGTGGTAGGTGTAGGAGGAACACATCTCCACCCTGGAAGCATTTTCCTATTTTATCAGTTTTCTCAGCTAGCTACTATTTGAAAGATATATTTTAATTATATTTAACTCTGCATAAGTCAAAATGAGTATTGTGCATAAACTATATAAATTTCCTAACTGGAAAAAAAACTGGGCAAATCTAATTGCTTTCAGGGTCAAAAATAAACAGAATATGGGTAAATTTTTTGGTCATAGCTGTTTTCATTGTGAATGAATCAGTTGAGCTTGGATACTGGTACAGAATGGAAGATTTCTAATATCAAATATATTTGTCAGTTCACAAGGTAATTTCATCAACAAATGGTCACTAACTCAATGGTCAGTGATAAAGGTGAAAACTTTTAGCCAGAGACGTAATAAGCCTTGCTTGAGGTATGTAGAGAGAAAAATTGGTGAATTTGTTCTTCCTTGTTCTGTATATTAGCCTTCACCTCCACACTTATTCATTAGGTGTATAAAACCTACATAACACTTAATCACAGTTTCTGAGACTATTACATTGGATTTCCTGGTGTAGATGACTGATACCAGGAGTGAGCTGGGGCTGGGAGAACCAGGCAGTGGGGCGAGGGTAACATAGAAATCTGTGAGTCCAGAGTAAATAGGGAGAGGGACGTCTAGACTAAGAGAGGGTCATGAATCTAGGAAGTCAGAGGTCGGGCTGAGGGCACAGGTTCCACTTCCAGCTAGACAGATAAGCTTGGGTAAGACATCAGCAGGCAGAAATAAACCCAATCCAAAGGCAAAGTCTGCCTTGGTGGCCTGAATGTTAAGAGACAGACGGTTACAGTAGCACAGTTTCTCCACTTCCGCACTATTAACATCTGTGGTCGGAGAATTCTTTGCTGGGTGAGGCTGTCTTGTGCATCATAGGATGTTTAGCCCCATCCCTGGCATCTACCCACTAGTTGCCAGTAGCTCCTCCCTTCCTCCAGTTGTGAGAAACAAAAATGTCTGAAAATGTTCTCCGAGGAGCAAAATCACCTCTAGTTGGGAACCCCTACAGTAAACAAATGTGACTTTCCCTCAAGTCAGGGAGGATGTGGGTTTGACCATGACATCCTTCAAGTTTCCAGCGCCAGGATTCTTTGATATAATCTCAAAGCTGTGAATCTGACATTGTTATTACGAGGAAAATTAACATTCCTAAATTCTGTTAGGACTTAAGACTCCAATGAAAAAAAAGACTTTCATATTCAAGATCAGAAATTGTGTTTTTATGTTTTGTTTTCTACATTCAGTGAAAACTACACATGATAAATCCTACACACTGAAAAATCCAAACCTTTTATGTAAAGAACAAAAAGATTTCTGACTAGAATCATATAAACATTGTTTGCTGTACTCTATGAAACGACACACTGTAAATATAAATGATTTGCAACCAAAGTGTATGGTAATTTCATAAAGCTGCCACACCAGACTTCCAAATAATACCCCCGGAAGTAAAAAGTCCTATGTGTTCCACCCACAGAAAGATATAAAACAGCTGAAAAAAAAAGCATTGCTGGTTTCTTTCCTCTGAGGTTCCTATTGCATTTCCATCATGGGCCCTATTGCAGGCTAAGTGTGCCCCCCAAAATTCATATGTTGAAGTCCTAACCCTCTGTCCGTCAGAATGTGTCTATTTGGAGATAGGGTTTTAAAGAGGTAATGAAGTTAAAATGAGTTCACTGGGGTGAACCCTGATTCAGTACGACTGGTGTCCTTGGAAGAAGAGGAGATGAAGACAAAGAGACACACAGAGGGAAGACCACACGAAGACACAGGGCAAAGATGACCATCTAGAAGCCAAGGAGAAAGGCCTCAGAAGAAACCAACCCAGCTGACACCTTGATTCTGAACTTCTGGTCTCCAGAATTGTGAGAAAATAAATTTCATCCAATCTGTGGTACTTTGTTCTGGCAGCCCTGGTAAACTAATACAGGCATTTTCCACATTTTCCATCTTCTCCCATGGTCCTTTTTGCTTCCTGGTGCCACTTGCCTACAGATAATAGCACTGCACTACCTGGATGATTTGGATGGAATCTGATTTTGAAATCTATGATAAAGTACCAACTTGACTCATATTAGAAAATGTTTCATGCGGAAATATTCAGATATTAGAGGAACGAGAAGCATGGCAGATTAGAAAAGTGATAGGCATCAGATGAAATTAGGGAGACTTTCTCAACGCTCCAAATGCATCCCAGCCTTCTCCGAAGATGCTCTATCACTTGTGCAATGACAGATACCATCCTCAAGTTTAAAATACAGCTGTTATTTCCTAGCTGTATGTCTCACTTTTCTGAAGTGTGCATCATTTTCCATATCTAAAAAGGAGGGTTGATATGGTGCCACTTTCTTAGAGTTATCATGAAGATTAACTGATTTAGCCCATATATCTGATGGCTGACAGAAAGCAATCCATAAGTGTTAGCTATTATTCCTAACATTAATATTAGGTAGTAGTCATGCATGTGTTATATGTTTATTATGATCATTTCTAGACTAACTTTTATTGTTTCTTCTTCATTTTGTCTTGGAGTCTCAATTATGAAATTTAAAGACATGGGATTAAAGTACCCCCAAACACAGAGATTTGGTTTAATATAAAAATGACTTTTTTTTTTCTAAACTATGATCATTATTGCATTCGGAATGGTTAAGAAGACTAGTTAGAGAAACTCTGAAGTCACTCCAGGGGGAATATATGGCAAGTCAGAAAAATTATATTCTAATCAAAGATGGTATGGTTATGAATTAACCATAAATTCAAATTATGAACGGATAATGTATATCACCTATATTAGCAGTCACATATTCCATTAGAAGTCACTCTTACTTCATAGTGCATATTTAGAATTTACAAACGGCTGATGCCTCAGCATTGCAGAAATACTCAACAATATTGGAGGATTTTGACACTTAGTTTAAAAATGTACCTACTATTATAAATATGCAATGGAAAAAATTTCATGAGCATGGCATGATTCAAAGCACTGACGTGAAACTGGGGATGCTTTTATTATTATTTCACTCGCTTGAGTGCTAAGATGCATTTTGGATTTATTTAAAGTAGCAATTCTCAAACAATAATTTATTTGCGTAGTTATTTATCTGCATAGTTATTAATACATTCTAAACCACTAAAACTGTCCCATTTTTAAAAACTTGTAATATGATCTTTGGCTGTGCATCACTGGAAACACCTGCTGATGGATGGATTTGTTTTAATAGCAATGGGTCATACTTATACAATTATTTTTATCATACGTTAGAGTGAAAACAAGTTTTCATTTTAGGAGGCATAAAAATGAATATGATGTCATTATTTCCAAACATATCAGGGAATCCAAGATTTATAAAGTCTTATAAATCATGCTGTGACGCTGACAAGACATTTGCAAGTGCACACCATAGCAAGTTGCATTTTTTACATGAATGGACACTTTCTTTTAAGAATACTTAAAAATGCAGAAACGTAGGCACAATCTGCTCACTGTGATTATGTAGGAAATAGAGAGAGACGATGGAAGAAGGAGACTGAAACAGAAAGAAGCCATGAGACTATGGGGAGAAGAATTTATTAAAGTCATGTCAACAATTACTTATTAACCAGCTATTATGTGCTTTACACTCTGTAAAACACCAAGTTGCTTAAAAAATGAATAAAAGTGAAACAAGGAGGAGAAGGAGGAAAAAGAGAAAAAAGACCACAACCCTGGTCTTCTTTATCATATGGGAGTCTTCTGGATTTATGTTATGTTCCATTTGGGGGAGACTGTAAAATCCCAAATGGAATACACTTAGCAGATTCACCTTTCAATTATAAAATCAGGGAGGACTTCAGATCACCCAGGAGAACTTAGCCCATTTTGATCATTTGCACAGCGTTGAACAACTCCAGCAATTTTCTGTAGCTGTCCCGTAGCTCTATGTCCTACCCTGATCTGCAGGTGGGTGGGGCATCCTCTCTATGGGGTGGGGGGCTCCAATAGGCTGCTGAAGAAGGTGACTGGGCACCGGCACCCATCATCCACTCCTTTCTACCTGCCAGAGTCACTGGTTACATGAAAGACCACTTCAGAGGGACATGAAATTCTCAAAAAAAAAAAAAAAAAATCTCTCTGAAAGGCAGGCACCAACAATGCTCATGGTAGCTTGCAATTCCCTGGAAGCCATTCTTCATCACGGCTGAGGAAAGTGCTTAGGACACCAGGACTTAAACGGCACCGTAAAAATAACACGGTATTAAATAAGCTTCAGCCTTCACAGGCTGGAAGAGGAACAGTGGGGAGCAATATTCAAATGAACCAGGTTCAGCTGATCGCACATTCAGTTGAGGTAAATCAATTCACTCAAGGTTCTTTAAAAACCTGGAGGTTTCTCCTACTTTCTAAAAAGAAGTGTGAAATAAGATGAAAGACTTATAAGATGAAAAAAGGTTTTCAGATTGCCCTAGAAAGGACTTTCTCTTCATTGCAATTTGGGTGGAGAAAACTGGGGAGAAGAGGGATGGAACGCAAGAACAGCCTGAATTGTGACTACAAATATAAATGGGCTCCTTACAATTTCCAACGCGTTTAACACGGTGGGTACAGGCACAGGCCTGGACAACTTACAAGTGTGGGGAAGAAATCACAGGTCATGTAATTTAGGAAATGCCGTTTGGTCCAGCCCCTCACTCAAGAGATAAACTGACTTCCCCAAGACAACACAATGACCTGGTAAGAGGAAGAAGTCCAGAGCCTAGATTTCCCGTCACCTCCTTTAGATCTTAAAATCTAAGATACAAGTTGCCAGGTGTGACTGGTGGATGGAAATCATACTTGTAAGAACCTTTAAAAGGCAAAATAAAGCAGTAGAATTATTAAGTGATGCCCTGACTTTTTCAACCTCCAATTTCAAAGGAAACAAATTGCTTTACTCACCTGCAGGGAAAAACTCGCTCATTTTCTTTTTGTAGATTTTGAAGTCGACTTCTAGGAAGACACAGAAGATGATCCGATCCACCTAGAGGCAAACAATAGACACTTAAAGTGAAAGGAAATACGGCAAATGCCTTCCCAGAACATGGTGGTCTTGGAACAGAAAACAAACAGAAAACTTCCCACAGATTTTTGGTGCTACACTGCTAACTACATGACAGCACTGAGTGGAGTTGTGTGTGTGTGTGTGTGTGTGTGTGTGTGTGTGTGTGTGTGTGTGTGTGTGAGAGAGAGAGAGAGAGAGAGAGAGAGAGAGAGAGAGAGAGTGAGTGTGTTTGTGAATGCACTCTTTATGTAAATAAACCCATGGGCAATTTGGTGGAAAGATGTTATATAAATCAAATAAGAAATAATAAATGACAATAAGCTACTTTGCGGCAAGCTATAAAAAAGATCTGAGATTCCACCAGGATACCTAGACTTTATGTTCTATTAAACAGCCACACGAGAGGTGTACAGCAGAATGACAATAAAGCATGTCAGTAAACGGAGAGCTCTTTGTCCTACCCTTATTAGACAAATATATTTATCAAACCTGTTAGTATTTGAACATGGCCTAAAAAGCTTCACGCAGTGTAATTTGCATGCAGTCACTTGCTTTTAGCTTTACATACTTGGAAATGCAACAGAAATAAAATATAATTAGTTGACAGTACATGAGGTCAATGTAACTTTAATCTGGTAGGGTATTAGTGAGCAAGGAAGTGCCACTTCAAAAGTAAAATGTGTACACAGTCCCTTTTCTCTGTTTTGAGAGCTTCTGCATGTAAGGAGTTTCTTTGAGACATTCCGAGAGTAAGACGGTAAACAGAGAAGAGAGATGGGATACACATAATAGCTCACGGATATCTGATGTTAAATCGGTGACTCAATTTTGTGTCTTGAAAACAAACACCCCTTTAGTTCCTTTATTTTAACAATGTACAAAAAGTTAAAAATTACCCCATCCATCAGACTGCAACTGGCCATTGACTAGAACATCAGTAGGAAACGGAAGTGGGGTATGCTGGTGGCAGGACAGGAAAAAACCCAAATGGATGTCATCCACCCAACCCCTCAGCTCTCCCAGCCTGTAGGGGACAGAGTCATGTGAGCCAAGTCCCAAAGTTCCCAGGAGGAGAGAAGATCTGCAGGAGTGGGACGGGAGAGGATTAGGACACAGGAATCCCAGCTTCCCTGATGGAAGCTCGGAGATGTGGCTTCCTGATCCCTGCACAAGTCTAGACCCCCAGCCGGTAGACCACCTCCGGGCAGTCACTGGACTTCACCAAAAACCACGTAGCGCTACCCCAGTCACTGTCCCATAGGGTGGAGAGAGCACTTGACCTTCAGAAATGGAAGGACTGGGGTGCAAAGAACCCTATTTCCCTTTCCCTGTATTCATTTGAATTTCTGGTGTCCTGCCTTGTCTGCATGGCAGTAACGTTTGCTACAAATGTAAAAACTGTCACCATCAACTTACTCTCAGGTGATCTATAAATTTAACGGAATAAATGATTATCTGTGCAATGCTGAACGCTCGTCTCCACTATCCTTATGGTGTATTTATGCCCTGTGGCTAAAGATAAGAATCATAATGTCGAACAATAGAATCAAGTTACAAAAGGACATACTTGCTTTGATACCGTTATATTAATTTTTAAGCACAAAGATACAAGAGTGTAGGGATTCGTTCATAAGCACTAATGACCATAAACATACATAGGAATGTGACACATGAACTTCAAGATGATGATGATTTCTGATAAGGGAGGGAAGGTAAAATGATGGACAGGTAAGATTTTAAATGAATAGTTAATATTTTATTTATTGAGAAAGAAAAACAATTTAGAAAAAATATGGCAAATGGGTAACAACTATCAACTATGGGGGTGGGTACATGGATATCATATTATGTTCTACACTTTCTGTATATATGAAATACATCGTAATTAAAAGTCCTAACATTAAAAATAAGACTCTGTTACTACTCAGCCATAAAAAAAGAATGAAATAACGCAACTTGCAGCAACATGGATGGACATAGAATTATCATACTAAGTGAAGTCAGAAAGAGAAGAACAAATAGCATATGACATCACTATTATGTGGGATCTAAAATATGACACAGATGAACTTACCTACGAAACAGAAACTGATTCACAGACATAGAGATGAGACTTGTGGTTGCCAAGGGGGAGGTGGGTGGGGGAGGGATGGACTGGGAGTTTGGGATTAGCAGATGCAAACTAGTATGTAAAGAATGGATAAACAACAAGGTCCTACTGTATAGCACACGGAACTATATTCAATATCCTGTGATAAATCCTAATGGAAAAGACTATGATAAAGAATGTATATATATGTATAACTGAATCGCTTTGCTGTACAGCAGAAACTAAGACATTGTAAATCAACTACACTTCAATAAAATAAGTTAAAAAAATAATAAGATTCTGCGTTAGACATACTCTACTCTCCAGCTGCATTGAACTACTGATAATTTCCAAACACTATAATTATTCTCACTTCTGTGCCTGTGATGGTTGACTTTTTCTCCAGGCTTCAAATGATCATATTATTTATAAAGCCCCTAATTAAGATCAAAATCAAAACAAGAAAATTTGGTTCAAACCAGATCTAAGAAGAACAAGCTGAACAGTCTCATTTGTACTCATTTCTCCCTACTTTTACGGTCACTTAATATAAATTATGAGATTTATTTTTTAACATCTTCATTGGAGTATAATTGCTTTATAATGTTGTGTTAGTTTCTGCTGTATAACAAAGTGAATCAGCTATATGTACATACATATCCCCATTTCCCCTCCCTCTTGTGTCTCCCTCCCACCCTCCCTATCCCACCCTCTAGATGGTCACAAAGCATTGAGCTGATCTCCCTGTGCTATGCGGCTGCTTCCCACTAGCTATCTAGTTTACATTTGGTAGTGTATATATGTCAATGCCACTCTCTCACTTCATTCCAGCTCCCCGTGTCCTCAAGTCAATTCTCTACATGTGTGTCTTTATTCCTGTCCTGCCCCTAGGTTCTTCAAAACCTTTTTTTTTTTTTTCTTTAAGATTTCATACGTATGGGTTGGCATACAGTATTTGTTTTTCTCTTTCTAACTTACTTCACTCTGTATGACAGACTCTAGGTCCATCCACCTCACTACAAATAACTCAGTTTTGTTTCTTTTTATGGCTGAGTAATATTCCATTGTATATATGTACCACATCTTCTTTATACATTCATCTGTCAACGGACACTTAGGTTGCTTCCATATCCTGGCTATTGTAAACAGAGCTGCAATGAACATTGTGGTACATGACTCTTTTTGAATTATGGTTTTCTCAGGGTATATGCCCAGTAGTGGGAGTGCTGGGTCATATGGGAGTTCTATTTTTAGTTTTTAAGGAACCTCCATGCTGTTCTCCATAGTGGCTCTATCAATTTACATTCCCACCAACAGTGCAAGAGGGTTCCCTTTTCTCCACACCCTTTCCAGCATTTATTGTTTCTAGATTTTTTGATGATGGCCATTCTGACTGGTGTGAGATGATATCTCATTGTAGTTTTGATTTGCATTTCTCTAATGATTAATGATGTTGAGCATTCTTTCATGTGTTTGTTGGCAGTCTGTATATCTTCTCTGGAGAAATGTCTATTTAGGTCTTGTGCCCATTTTTGGATTGGGTTGTTTGTCTTTTTGATACTGAGCTGCATGAGCTGCTAGTAAATTTTGGAGATTAATCCTTTATCCATTGCTTCGTTTGCAAATATTTTCTCCCATTCTGAGGGCTGTCTTTTCGTCTTGTTTATGGTTTCCTTTGCTGTGCAAAAGCTTTGAAGTTTCATTACGTCCCATTTGTTTATTTTTGTTTTTATTTCCATTTCTCTAGGAGGTGGGTCAAAAAGGATCTTGCTGTGATGTATGTCATAAAGTGTTCTGCCTATGTTTTCCTCGCAGAGTTTTATAGTGTCCGGCCTTACATTTAGGTCTTTAATCCATTTTGAGCTTATTTTTGTGTATGGTGTTAGGGAGTGTTCTAATTTCATTCTTCTATATGTAGCTGTCCATGTTTCCCAGCACCACTTATTGAAGAGGCTGTCTTTTCTCCATTGTATATTCTTGCCTCCTTTATCAAAGATAAGGTGACCGTATGTGCATGGGTTTACCTCTGCGCTTTCTATCCTGTTCCATTGATCTATATTTCTGTTTTTGTGCCAGTATCATACTGTCTTGATTACTGTAGCTTTGTAGTATAGTCTGAAGTCAGGGAGCCTGATTCCTCCAGCTCTGTTTTGCTTTCTCAAGATTGTGTTGGCTATTTGGGGTCTTTTGTGCTTCTATACAATTGTGAAATTTTTTGTTCTAGTTCTGTGAAAAATGCCAGTGGTAGCTTGATAGGGATTGCATTGAATCTGTAGATTGCTTTGGGTAGTAGAGTCATTTGCATAATGTTGATTCTTCCAATCCAAGAACATAGTATATCTCTCCATCTGTTAGTATCATCTTTAATTACTTTCATCAGTGTCATAGTTTACTGCATACAGGTCTTTTGTCTCCTTAGGTAGGTTTATTCCTAGGTATTTTACTCTTTTTGTTGCAATGGTAAATGGGAGTGTTTCATTAATTTCTCATTCAGATTTTTCATCATTCATGTATAGGAATGCAAGAGATTTCTGTGCATTAATTTTGTATCCTCCTACTCTACCAGATTCAATGATTAGCTCTAGTAGTTTTATGGTAGCATCTTTAGGATTCTCTATATATAGTATCATGTCATCTGCAAGCAGTGACAGCTTTACTTCTTCTTTTCCTATTTGGATTCCTTTTATTTCTTTTTCTTCTCTGATTGCTGAGGCTAAAACTTCCAAAACTATGTTGAATAATAGTGGTGAGAGTGGGAAACCATGTCTTCTTCCTGATCTTAGTGGAAATGGTTTTAGTTTTACACCATTGAGAACGATGTTGGCTGTGGGTTTGTCATATATGGCCTTTATTAGGTTGAGGTAAGTTCCCTCCATGTCTACTTTCTGGATAGTTTTTTATCATAAATCGGTGTTGAATTTTGTCAAAAGCTTTCTCCGCATCTATTGAGATGATCATATGGTTTTTAATCCTTCAATTTCTTAATATGGTGTATCACATTGATTGATTTGCATATATTGAAGAATCCTTGCATTCCTGGGATAAACTCCACTTGATCTTGGTGTATGATCCTTTTAATGTGCTGTTGGATTCTGTTTGCCAGTATTTTGTTGAGGATTTTTGCATCTATGTTCATCAGTGATATTGGCCTGTAGTTTTCTTTCTTTGTGACATCTTTGTCTGATATTTTCTCAGTCCCTTTCTTTCTCTCTTTTTCTTCTGGAACCCCTATAATTCGAATGCTGGTACATTTAATGTTGTCCCAGATGTCTCTGAGACTCTCCTCAAATTTTTCATTCTTTATTTTGGTCTGCGGTAGTTATTTCCACTATTTTATTTTCCAGGTCACTTAATCCGTTCTTCTGCCTCAGTTATTCTATTGATTCCTTCTAGAGAATTTTTAATTTCATTTATTGTGTTGTTCATCATTGTTTGTTTGCTCTTTAGTTCTTCTGGGTCCTTGTTAAACATTTCTTGTATTTTCTCCATTCTATTTGCAAGATTTTGAATCACCTTTACTATCATTACTCTGAATTCATTTTCAGGTAGACTGCCTATTTCCTCTTCATTTGTTTGGTCTGGTGGGTTTTTACCTTGCTCCTTCATCTGTTGTGTATTTCTCTGTCTTCTCATTTTGCTTAACTTACTGTGTTTGGGGTCTCCTTTTTACTGTCTTAAGGTTCATAGTTCCTGTTCGTTTTGGTGTCTGTTCCCAGTGGGTAAGGTTGGTTCAGTGGGTTGTGTAGGTTTCCTGGTGGAGGGGACGATGCCTGTGTTCTGGTGGATGAGGCTGGATCTTGTGTTTCTGCTGGGCAGGACTGAGTCTGATGGTGTGTTTTGGGGTGTCTGTGAACTTACTATGATTTTAGGCAGCCTCTCTGCTAATGGATGGGGTTGTGTTCCTGTCTTGCTAGTTGTTTGGCATGGTGTGTCCAGCAATGGAGCTTGCTGGTCATTGAGGGGAGCTGGGTCTTAGCATTGAGATGGAGATCTCTGGGAGAGCTCTCACCGATTGATATTATGTGGGGCTGGGAAGTCTCTGGTGGTCCAATGTTCTGGACTCGGCTCTCCCACCTCAGAGGCTCAGGCCTGACACCTGGCTGGAGTACCAAGACCCTGTCAGCTACACAGCTCAGAAGAAAAGGGATTAAAAAAAGAAATAAAATAATAAAATAATAAATAAAATAGTTATTAAAATAAAAATTAAATATATTATTAACATAAAATTTTTTTTAAAAAGAGCAACCAAACCAATAAACAATTCCACCAACGATAACAAGTGCTAAAAACTATACTAAGATAAACATAAAAATCAGAAACCAGTCAGTCCCATATGGCAAACCCCAAGTCTACAGTTGCTCCCAAAGTCCACCGCCTCAATTTTGGGATGATTCGCTGGCTTTTCAGGTATTCCACAGATGCAGGGTACCTCGAGCTGATTCTGGAGATTTAATCCGCTGCTCCTGAGGCTGCTGGGAGAGATTTCCCTTTTTCTTCTTTGTCCGCACAGCTCCTGGGGTTCAGCTTTGGATTTGGCCCCGCCTCTGCATCTAGGTCGCCCTCTGGTGTCTGTTCTTAGCCCAGACAGGACAGGGTTAAAGTAGCAGCTGATTCCGGGGCTCTGGCTCACTCAGGCTGGGGGGAGGGAGGGGTATGGATGCGGAGCGAGCCTGAGGAGGCAGAGGCAGGCGTGACGTTGCACCAGCCTGAGGCGTGCCGTGAGTTCTCCCCGGGAAGTTGTCCCTGGATCACGGACCCTGGCAGTGGTGGGCTGCACAGGCTCCCAGGAGGGGAGGTGTGGATAGTGACCTGTGCTTGCACACAGGCTTCTTGGTGGCGGCAGCAGCAGCCTTAGCATCTCATGCCTGTCTCTGGGGTCCGCGCTGTTAGCCGCGGCTCGCGCTTGTCTCTGGAGTTCGTTTAGGCGGTGCTCTGAATCACCTCTCCTCATGCACCCCGAAACAATGGTCTCTTGCCTCTTAGGCAGTTCCAGACTTTTTCCCAGACTCCCTCCCGGCTAGCTGGGGCACACTAGCCCCCTTCAGGCTGTGTTCATGCTGCCAACTCCAGTCCTCTCCCTGGGATCCGACCTCTGAAGCCGGAGCCTCAGCTCCCAGCCCCCACCTGCCCCAGCAGGTGAGCAGACAAGCCTCTCCGGCTGGTGAGTGCTGGTCAGCACGGATCCTCTGTGCAGGAATCTCTCCGCTTTGCTCTCCGCACCTGTTACTGCGCTCCCCTCTGTGGCTCCGAAGCTTCCCCCCTCCGCCACCCTCCATCTCCACCAGTGAAGGGGCTTCCTAGTGTGTGGCAACTTTTCCTCCTTCACAGCTCCTTCCCCGAGGTGCAGGTCCCGTCCCTATTCTTTTGTCTCTGGTTTTTCTTTTTTCCTTTGCCCTACCCAGGTACTTGGGGAGTTTCTTGCCTTTTGGGAAGTCTGAGGTCTTCTGCTAGTGTTCAGTAGGTGTTCTGTAGGAGTTGTTCCACATGTAGATATATTTTTGATGTATTTGTGGGGAGGAAGGTGATCTCCATGTCTTACTCCTCCGCCATCCTGAAGGTCCTCTCCTGGGATTTTTTTTTAAACACTTGTGTGTGTGTGTGTGTGTGTGTGTGTGTGAGTACGTTTGTTGGGGGGGAGGGGAGGGGAGGGTTAGTGGTAATGCTATTCACTGCTACTAAGTGTACTTTTAGGCATTACAGACTAAATACAGATTTCTTAAATATTGCAAACAATTGTAATCCACCTTTTAGCACTTTAGGGTTTGTTACCATGGAAATGGTATGGGTCCAAAATTCAGCAGCCTGATTTATTTATTTTTTCCTCAAACAGAAGATGGATGATGAGGGAAAAGTACTTTTATTTTAAGCTAATTGAGTCGCCCAGTTCCCTGGCCTTACCCTTAGGCATAACACTGAAAATATCTTGGAAGCAAGTTGAATCCAAGAATTAACCTCATTTGCCAAGTGCTTGTTATATATGCATATGTGCATGTATTTTTATACACACACAGGGTTATTGTTGGATAAGATCTCATTTAGTTGGCAAGCTCTGTGTTTATAAACTCATCATGGGCATTGATCACCACTTGTGGTGGACAATATTTTCCAAGATGGCGTGCAAGATATCCCATCCTTCAGGTTCCTCTTGAAATGTAATGCAGATTCTCCTCTCTTTGAGAGATGGGATTTATACTTCCTCCTCTTGAATCCGGGAGTGCCTGGAACTCTGGCAGAGATCTATGAGTTCTGGGTCCATGTCATGAAAGGTGATAGAGTTTCTGCCCAGTCCTCTTGGGATGCTCGTTCTCATACCTAATCATCGTGCCATGAGGAAGCAGAGACCCTGGAGGATCCGTGTGCAGATGGACTCACAGCCCTAGCTGTAAGCGAGTAGCCCCTACATGACCTCAGCTCCTGGCTTTTGAGCTACTCCAGGTAATGCTACGTGGGGTGGAGATGAACCTTTCCTGCTGAACTCTACCCAAATGGCAGATTTGTGAACAAAACAGAGAAATACATAGTTAGAAATCGGATAATTTTCTAGCTCGTTCCTACTGCCATGTTTGGATTCTTGCTTCTCTAGCTATGAGGTAACGACTCCTATTGAAAAGCTCAGACTGAATGGGGTAGACGTCGAAGTCACAACGGTGTGACAAGAAAAACGTAGAAAGTCTGATTGCTACATGGCTGAGAGACTGGAAATCTGACTTGTACAAAGGAGGAAGGACCCGGGTGATCCACTCTAGCCCCAGAAAAATTTCACGAACATATAGAAGAATGCCTCACTACTGAGGCTTTGGAGCATGGTTTCCTGGTTAGGTATAAATAGAGCAATTTTGTACAGTGGTTGTTCTTGAGAGACTATATTTATTCATTTATTATTCAGATATTAACTGAACACCATCAGTTTGTGGGGCTTAGCCCACGTGCCAGTCTCTCACAAGAAAATCTGAATCCAGAATTGAGGGATTTTTCCCCCTCAAGGCCAAACAATTAGTGGGAGAATCTTAGGCCTCTTAACTTCACATCTAAGCGTTCTTTCTGTGATATCACCCAGAGAGAGACACAGGGGACTGAGTTTCTAGACCTGTCACCAGTTCTGTGACAGTGGACAAGCCGTTGTCTCTCCAGGCGCCAGTTTTCAAGTCTTTATAAGGAAAGGATTGTATTATATCATTTCTATAGTTTCCTCCCTCCCTCCTTCTGTTTATCTCAAAGTCTATCTCTGTGTTCGTTTGGTACTATGTCAACTTAGTTGAGCTGAAATTACATTTCTCTGAAAAGCTCTAGTGTAGAGTTGGCCATAGAGCAATTTCTATGAGATCTGGGGGTCAGGGGTGCAGCTGCAGCTGTTTTGCTGGGCAGGTGGGTGCAGGGCACCGGATTCTGGGCAGGTCGTGCATTGTAGCTCATCACTGCCTCACCTGGGTGTGAGGTAGCCAGTGGGCCCACAGCTTCACCAGCTCTCGCTGGCTCTCTGAGTCCTGGGCTGGGCACAGGTGCAGTTCTGCATCAAGGGCACTGCCTTCTCTTCTGGGGGGCACTGCAGGTTTGGGGTTCCAGGCAGTAAGAGGCAGATGTACGTGGCAGTTTGTCCCTGTGGATTCCACCTTGCTCCCATGGCTCCTACTTTGTCCTTGCCCTCTTCCATTTTGCATCTAGCTTTCCTCTTGACCCCCTGCCCTGCTGACATGCTCCAGGCCTGGTCATTGCAGAGGCAATGACCTTCCACACCCTTGTTTACCACCTCCCTCTGCAGGGCCCTGGTTAGGGGCTCTGCTCAGCCATCCATCCCCTTCTGGACATTTACTTCCTCAGTTTCTCCCAAAGTTGTGTAAGTTCTAACTCCTGTAACAAACCCCTTATTCCATGTCACTCATAAGGCTCTGCTTCCCTGATTTAACCCGACTGATGTAACCTTTAATACCATTTCATTGAATATCATGGTGCGGAACATAATGAAGGGCAAAAAATAATAACAGTGTTCCTCTTTGGAAGTGTGTAACCTGTCAGGGCTACTCAGATCCCAATGACTTTCTTCAAGATAGACTTTGATTGGTCCTAGCCCATCTTCTTGGTGAACTTCCTAAAGTATGCAGGCACTGTTTGGTAGTTAAAGAAACTTTTGTACTTAAAATGACTCACACTTATTTTTTTTAACGTACAAGTTGTTAGTAAACTCAGATGGGTCCTCAGGCTAAAACATAATTGCAAATAATAAAAAAGGCGACACTTCACTTTCAACTGAAAAGACAATATCAAGTATTGGCAAGGATGTGGATTAACAATAACTCTCACATACTACTTCTGGTGCAATTACTTTGGAAAATTATTTGGCAGTACCTACTAAATTAGCTGAATATGCACAGATGCTACAACCCAGCAATTTCACCCCTAGGTAGACACCCAGCAGAATATACATGTATGTTCACAAAAGGACACATACTGCAACGTTCATAGCAGCACTATTTGTAGTATCTCCAAATTGGAAGCTACTTAAATGCCCACAAATGGTAGAATGAATAAATGAATTGTGATCTATTCATACAAGGGGATACTACAAACCAGTAAGAATGGAAAATTTATGACTATACACAATAATATAAACAAACAGTACTGAGTAAAAGAATCCAGAAAAAAAAGAGTACACACTGGATGGTTCCATTTCTATAAAGTTCAAAATTGTTAGAGAAATAGGAAAAATCACCTGTGGTGTTAGATGTTAATATAGCAAATTACTCTGGGGTGAGGGTTGGTGAAGAGGGACCCAGGGGAATGCTTGGGATCCTGATTTTTCAATCTGGGTGCTAGCTCCATAGATCTGTTTAGTTTGTGAAAAGTCATACTTAGGATCTATGCTTTTCTCTGAATGTTATACTTCAATAAGAATTTTTTTTAAAGGTTGAAAGTCTTTTGTTACAATTGTCTTGGTCAACAATCAAAAATCTATTTCCACTGACTTAGAGGTCAAAAAAGTCCTTTAAAAACTGACCTCCTAAAGGCAATCTCTCCATATATTTCCATTGATGCTAGCTCACCCATCAAGGCATAAAGGAGTAAAGATGTATTTTCTTTACCAAGATATCTATTAATCCACAGTTGGGGGTCTTATGCCCCATAAACACAATGACATAAGTTCTATTAATCTTTTTCAGCATCATAGCCACTGCCCCTGAAAAGGGTTACACAGCGAAGCAGGTTTGGAATATCCACAGCCGACCTCCATGTTTCACGGCTAACAGTCCTAGGGCCATTGACACAGCCAAGATTATCACATGTTCAGCAATCCTGGGAGAATGAATGGAGTCCGATGAGTGCAACTTGCTTCCCCAATGAGAAACAACCAACATTCAGAGACTTGGTGTGCAGGCAAATACTGCTTTAACTGATGGAGGGGTATCCTGTGTAACTACAGCCTGATGGGCAAGGGGGTTGAAGTCCAGCCTTATTGACAGATAAACCAACAGCCTCACCAGTACAGGCTTGGATACTGGGTATCTTCCTAAAACAGTGGCTGCTGCTAATAAGTGAATTAAATTCCAGGGCTTAAGGATCAACGTGGCATGAGTATGGGTTCTGAGAGGGATGGAAGACGAGGGCAACTGGAGCTTGCTTGGTGCGATGGGTAAATCAAGGGTAAATAGAGTGACAAGGGGATACGTTCACTGCTGATTAAAGAACAAAACCAAGAAATGGGATGCCTGGGTCCTAGCCCCTCCTCTTCGACTCAGTGGAGTAAAGGTGAACAATCTGGTCTCCTCCCCGGTGTATTAGTTCTCCGTTGTTGTCTAACAGATGACTACAAACTTCACGACTTATAAAACAAAGTTTTATTATCTCATGGTTTCTGTGGGTCAAAAGTCCAGGCTGCACAGAGTTGGGTCCTCTGCTTGGGGTCTCAGAAGCTACAATCAGGTGTCAGCTGCACTGCAGTTCTCACCTGAGCTCGGGGTCTTCTTACAGCCTCATTCAGGTTGTTGGCAGAATCTAGTTCCCTGCAGTTCTAGGACTGAGGTTCCCGCTTTCTTGCTAGCTGTTGACTAGGGACAGTTTTAGCTTCTAGAGGCCACCTGCAATTCATCGTCATGTGGCCCTGAAAGGCAGTTCAGGACATGGATGCTTTCTTTCTTTCAGGCCAGCAAGAGTATGTCTCTACAACTTTCTCCATCTCCAACCCGTAGACTCCTTTTAAGAGCTCGGGCCCCACCAGGACACTCTCCTTTTTAATGAGCTAAAGTGATTAAATACCTTAATTACATCTACAAAAAAATCTCTTTTCCCTAATCCAGGGTGTGACGACCCCATCAGGTTCACACTCACGAGGAGAAGATGGACAAGGTGTGCTCACCAGGGGGTGGGGGGCTTGGAGGCATCTCAGACTCCCATCTCCCACAGCCAGCCACCTCCGTGGGGTCAGCTGCCCTTGTTCCAACCTGGACTTGACCACTTAGCTGTTCTGTGACCTTGAGCAGGTCACTTAACCTTTCTAAGCCTCAGTCTCCTCATCTCTGAAATGGAGACACTGACCTTGTGGGGGCTGGTATATTAGTTTCCTATTGTTGCATAACAAGTGACCCCAAGATTCATGGTTCAGAGCAACCCCTCACTATTAGGTTATGGTTCTGTAGGTCAGAGTCGGCCTGGTGTGACTGGGTTCTCTGGTCAGGGCATCACAAGGGTGAAATCAAGGTGTCAGCTGCACTGACTTCTCATCTGGAGGCTGTGGAGAGGAATCCTCTGCTAAACTCCTTCTTGTGGCCAGAATTCAGCTCCTTGCAGGTGCAGGACTGAGGTCCCCGTTGCCTGGCTGGCTGTCAGCTGGGGTCACTCTCAGGTCCTGGAGTCCACCTGCATCACTTGTCAGACGTCCACCTCCATCTTCAAAGCAGCAAAGGCGTGTTAAGTCCTTCTTGATTTTGAATCTCTAACGTCCTCCATATCTGACCTCTAGACCTAGATTTAAAGGACTCCCCTGATAAGGTCAGGCCCACCTGAATGGTCTCCCTACCTTAAGGTCAACTGATTTGGGACTTTAATTACATCTGAAAAATCTCTTCACAGCATATTCAAACCTAGATTATTGTTTGAATAACTGAATAACGGGGAGAAGGTGTGGGCACACCAGATGTTGGGCATCTTGGAAGAATCTTAGAATCCTTCTGCCACAGCTGGCTGTAATGACCACATGAGATATTCTATGTAAAGTGCTTGGCAAAGGGCCTGACATATAGTAAATGCTCATAAACGTTGGTTATTTATTTGTAAAGTTATTATTCACAAGGCACTTGAAACACTTAGCACAGCACTGGCATATAAATAAAATCACTGTTCACTGGCTGAGTCCTTTATTTCTATCCTGACCTCTTAAAACAGGTCAAGGAAAAGTATAAGCCAAAGAGAGAACATTGGGAGCACTTTTTTTTTGACTGGCATGCAGAAAGGCCACTTTATTGCAGTTCCAACTTTGCTGAGGAATTCTATCTTAAAAGAAACATTTACAAAAATGGCCCGTATTATATATAAAGCAGTTTTGTTTTTTTTTTTTTGGTGTGACCATATCAGCCAATGAGAGAAAGGAAAAAAAGGGTAAGTTCACAGCTGAACTGCAGTAATGGAAAAGATTTCACAAGACCCTCCAGGGGTTTTGGGTCTGATATTTTAATATTGCTGTCAAATGTCACTGAATATTATTCTTCTGGTTCTTGAAGGTAAAAAGTATGTCCATACTTCTGCACTCCGCCACAGAAGCTAGTATTCCAATCTAAATTACAGAATGAGAAGATTTTTCTCTCCGTGTTTCCAGAGATTTTTAGAGAAGTTGGAGAGCATTCATAAATCCATACACACTCAAAGGGCATCTTTGCATTTTGAAATTGCTTCTGCATGCATAAAAAGGATCCTTTATTGTTGGGGGATTTTTGCAAACCCAGTTCATCTATCATTACTCTTTGGCAGCACAATTCAGAGTCTTCTTGTTTTGTTTTGATAAATTGCTCTTTTCGACTTTTCTTCAACTCTATAAGAAAAAATCGTCATGTAGCCAAAGAACCAAGAGTTATTTTGATTTGAGCTGGAGGCTCATTTATACAAGTTAATTTCCAAGCCTGTCTCACATCGATCAAAGTGGACACCCTCGCAAATGACACATCTGTTGGGATCCTTGAAGCTGTTCCATATGCTTAACACAGAAGAGAGAGAAACGCACGCAAGGGCTTAGGACCTGCAGTTCCAAATGGTAAGCACGCCTTGCCCTGCCCTGCCCTTGGAACCAAAGAAATAATCCTTGGAAATGTTGGGGGGAGGGCAACGCCAGTCAGAGATAAAGAACAGGTTCACAACTGGGGAAGGTTTTGCGGCGTGCTACTCACATCTGCCCCTCCCTTCAGGACTAGAGCCCTCTTGATTCCTGTTGATGGAGGTACCAGTGACTGACAGCTCTGAGGAGACCCTCTCAGAGGACTCTTCTCTGCTGAGAAGTGCACCTCACCCACGCTGAGTCTCTCTTCCCGAAGTCAGCCTGCACCCAGGGACTGGCTCATCCAGACGTCCAAAGGCTCAGACCCTTTCCTTCGGTTTGATGCAGTTCTAAAGGACCATCGGTTATGAGCTGAACTGTGTGTCCCCTCTTCCCCAAATTCATATCTTGAAGTCCTAACACTCAATACCACAGAATGTGACTGTATTTGGAGACAGAGCCTTGAAAGGAGTAAGTTAAAATGAGGTCATTAGGATGGGCCCTAATGAAATATGACTGGTGTCCTCAAAAGAGAAGATTAGGACACAGACACACACAGAGGGAAGTCCATGTGAGGACACGGGGAAGACGGCCGTCTACAAGCCAAGGAGAGAGGCCTCAGAAGAAACTGACCCACCTGACACCCTGACCTCAGACTTCTAACCTCCACAAAGTGAGAGGAAATGAATTTCTGCAGCTAAAGCACCCACTCTGTGATACTTTGTTATGGCAGCCCTAGCAAACCAATTCACCACACCAGCTTCAGAGCTCCTGGTGGGCGCAACTTCTTCCTCTCCCCAACTCTGCTTCCCTCATTCAGCTCCCTCTCCCCCCAGGTATCGATCAAGAGCATGATCCAATAAACCTCCTGCTTGCAAGCCTCCTTCTTGGTCTGCTTCCCTGAAAACTTGACCTATGTCAACAACCCACTGTTTTTGGCAATCTGAATGATTTTCTTTCTATGCCCACTTTCAACATCATTTCTGATGATGCAAATGGCAGGAGTCAATCACACATGAAGCCCGCTGCCTAAGGTCTGTCCAACAGGTGACTACACTACACGCTCCTCGTGGAGATGCAACCATATTCTACGCTTGGGCTGAGCAATGGGTAAGAGGCTAGGATTCACTTTAAAAGAGCATTGAGAATCAACATAAACCATGAACGCCATCCAAATAAAGTGACAGTAGATTCACTGAAACGGGGGCTTCCTCGGACACTCACTATTGGGAAATGAGTCTCAAAGCTCTTTGTGTACTCGGTTCTGAGGATGGGAAACCAGGCCCGTGGGCAACTTGTGCAGTGTCAGCCATAACAAGTCATGGTAAAGTATGTCTTAACATCAATGATGCCGCCCAGAGCTGAGACACATTTCTGCAGTTGTTATTTCTTGTTTCTAGTGCCAGGTGTAGCCTTTTGATTAAGAGTAATGGATTTCCTTTTGTGTAAGAGGTGGGTTACTTAGTTGGGTTTTAACAAATCCATAAAAATGAGTCCACGTGGTCCAGAGGTGTGGTCTGGGGGTGTGACAGGCACTGTGGGGCCCTGTACCTATCCCCTCAGGTCTTAGGAGTGTGGAAGCCAGTGAATATGGCCATGCATCTGCATTTCTTTACCTAAAACCTTTCTTAGTGCTAAGAGATTCTGACCAAATATCCAGTAAACTGGGAGTTTGGAGAATGAATGCTTCCCACCTTAGCAACACTCAACCAAAGACTGGCTGGAGTTGATATTAAAATATCCCCATTGCACCACCCTGGGCTGGGAAAACCCAGAGTTCTCCAGGGAGAGAAACTTCTGGTTGTGCAGGGTGGTAACTTGATTGCATGTCTGTCTTAACCTTTCTCATCCCTTCTTCACCCACAACTAATCTACCTCTCCTTTATTCTGTGTTTTAGGATCTGCTTTGCGAAGAAGCCAGATGAAGAGATGAAAAGAAAACGGGTCGAATAAAACTGGTCAAGTATCAACGTAGCCTCTCAGTATCCAGTCTGCCAAGGTTGATTTAACGTAACTCAGCTTCTGACTCGGTTAAGGTATAGACCTCCTGCCCACACTTTGCTGTCACTCGCATGGTGCCCTAAGCACACTTCCACTGAGGAGACAGTGCCCAGAATAGGTCTTCTGACTCAAAGTTCTTCTTCACTATATAGTCTGTAACATGAAATTACCCTTCCAATGATGGAGCTGCGGCGCTCTTGTCAACGCTGCTAACCCAGCTGCAACCCCCTATTGTAGATTTCATACTTCAGCTTCCGAGAACATTCTGTTTCTGTTCTCTCTTATTTGATTAAGAACATCTGCAGAGGTGGTTCAGCTACAAAAGTTAATAATTACTCTTTTTTTTGTGTCACCCTAATTAAAAATTTCAAGGAAGAATTGTCATTCATTGTGGCTTATGAGGTTGCCCATGGCGGATAGCGCTTTAGAGAGCCCACAAATCACGACCTTAAAAGATGCCATCGTCAGGAGAGATAGAAGCTCTCCTCAAAACGGCACTGCTATGCCAAGTCGCAAGGTGGCTCTGAAGCCTGTTCACGATGCTCAGCAGCGTGGAGAATGCCAGAGAATCGCGCACATCAGGGTCCGCACATTCTCATTTTCCCCAACATTTCCATTAGCATCTGACAGTCCTGTGGACGCCAGTTACAGTTCAAAGGAAGCTCATTAACATAGCATCCCCAAAGAGCATTTTGTGAGGACAAAACCTGTTTTTCTCAAGCTGGTGTCCTTCCCACTCCCACAGGAAAGCATCTTTTTGTTCAAAAGACAAATCCTAAGAGAACAATCACTCTTGAATAATCTTGCATACGTTTGTGTCTCATACAATAAGAAAGAGCAAACCAAAGAGGTTCTATCCAAAAGGCCCCGGAAGGCTGGGTGGTGGCAGCAGCTGGGTGTGTGGGTGAGTGGCACCTCTGTGGTTTGTGGAGTGTATAGAAGAGAAGGGAGGGAAAAGAGAGCGGTCCATTTATGTCTCTCCTCCCAGCCACCCTCTGTTCTCTCTCTTTAACTCCTGCGTCACGCGCTATCTGCTCCAAAGCGGGCACTGTAATTTTGTATTTATGTATTATATATAACATGTATAATAATGTTGTATACTATTTGTATATATTTATGTATTTACATATATACTTTATCAAAGTGTAGTTGCTGTACAATATTATTTATGTTACAGGTGTATAATACAGTGATTCAGTTTTTAAAGATTATACGCCATTTATAGTTATTATAAAATATTGGCTATATTTCCTGTGTTGTACAATACATCCTTATTTTATACATAATAGTTTGTACCTCTTAATCCCCTACCCCTACTTTGCCCCTCTGCCCTTCCCTCTCCCCACTGGTAGCCACTAGTTTGTTTGTTCTCTCTCTCTCTTTTGTTTTTTTATTGCTCTGCCCCTCACTTTGTGGGATCTTAGTGGCCAGGATCTGACCAGGGATTGAACCCGGGCCCCAGCAGTGAGAGCACGGAGTCCTAACCATCGGGCCGCCATGGAATTTCCCACTAGTTTGTTCTCTACATCTGTAAGTCTGCTGCATTATTTTTATCTACTTGCAATGACTCTCTTGAAATGCCAGATGAAGGAACATGTGCCCAATGAGACTAAATCCCTGGGGGAGATACCACTTTTACTTTAGTCCTTTTTCCATCTAACAATCAATGGGTACAGAAAAAGGCCTCAATTACACTGCTGCACTGGACAAGTAGGCTTTGAACGGCTTGATGACCACAACTCCCTGACTGATGGACCCCAAAAAGAAAGACCATTTGAGAAAAAGATGGAAATGTTGGCCCCCGGCTTTTTCTCTGGAAGAAGCAGCCCTAACTCTCCCCCTCTGACCCTCTGTGGTTCATCCACCCTCCATGCTGTCCTTCTCAACCACACTGCCATCACCCTGACAGGCTGAAATAAGGTTGGTCCCCACTTCATGCTTTGAAAATCAAATACAACTTTCAGTGGTCTTATCAATTAAGTTTTTTTCAGATGTTTATCAGAGAATGCCCTCAAGGGTTGTTAAGTCTCTCTCAGGGGCTTGAGGTGGTGTCAAAGTAGCTCCTGCAAACTTTTATTTAATTTTGAGTTTTGTCACATGGTCTTTTGTTTAATGGACTGTATAAAATGCTCACGCTTGTATGCATATGGAAACAATGTTTCTCCTCCCAATCTTTACAGATCCTCGGATCCTCGAAGAAGATGAGCTCTGCTTTACAGTAGTTTCAATCTTCCCTGGCACACTGTTCCATACCCTCCATGGGGGCTGGAACCCCACTCCTGCCAGAAAATCATGACTTAACTGACATAGAGTCAGTGTGCTTGGTATATTGGTACATTTGCATGAGATTGAGAGATAGGTATTGGTAAACATAAATAAAGAGATTTGAAATTCCAAAAGTATTTACCTTCAGGTACTACAATGTTAAGGTATAATTCAGTCTTCTAAACTCTACAGTTTAAAACCAAATCCATTATGAATATCAAAATCTTCTCAGGGAAAGGGAAGGGAAAGGACTGATAGTTACTGAACATTTCTCTGCTAGAGTCTCAGGTATGTGGTTTCACCTGCGTAAGTTCAGGTCATCCAGAACACTATGTGTGAAAGAACTATCACTATCCTAATCTTGCAGTAAGACCATCTTATTCTTTTCCTTTTTAAGAAAACCAAAACAATTAGAACAACAACAAAAGAATAACCAGCCTACCAAAAACAAAAACAGAAAAGACAAGACTAGAGCATAGAAATGTCAACTGCGTGTCAACTTTCTTAATCGCTCGGAGGACATGGGGAAAAAAGAACAATTAAAGTATCCACTAAGATTATTTTAACAGAGGGTAATAGAATGACGGCTTTCTGAAAATAGCCAACAGATGTCCCACGCATTATACTGAGTCTTGTTATATAACGTCTGTGGCTATAATCCCTTAAAAATCTCTTTTTTAGACTTCACTCTGCGACAGCATCTGTGATGCTAAATGCTGCAGCGGCTGATTCCTGGTTTTCACGGATGCCAGTTACAGGTCAAAATTTAAGAGCAGTAAAAGTGAAGACTTCGTTTGCATTTTCAGCTGGAAAAAGATGCTTTATTCACATCTGGGCTGTATCCAATAATGTACTGTTCCACCATCCTTCAGCAGGAGGGGAAGTGCCCAAATTACAAAGACGTGCAAATGTAATTGGCATATTGGCACAATTTGGAGTAACTACTCAATTGCTTAAAGACATACATTCCTAAAAGAACATTGCCAAAATCCACGCTAAACTTTCCACCTTAAGTATGGATTTGTTCCATGAATTTAACTGGATGATTTGTTTGTTAAAAACAAACCAATTCGGAGACAGGAGAAGATGGCAGAAGAGTAAGATGCGGAGGTCACCTTCCTCCCCACAGATACATCAGAAATACCATCTACACGTGGAACAACTCCTACAGAACACCCACTGAACGCTGGCAGAAGACCTCAGACCTCCCAAAAGGCAAGAAACTCCCCCACGTACCTGGGTAGGGCAAAAGAAAAAAAGAATAAACAGAGACAAAAGAATAGGGACGGGACCTGCACCAGTGGGAGGGAGCTGTGAAGGGGGAAAGGTTTCCACACACTAGAAGCCCCTTCGCGGGCAGAGACTGCGGGTGGCAGAGCGGGGAAGCTTCGGAGCCGCGGAGGAGAACGCAGCAATAGGGGTGCGGGGGGCAAAGCGGAGAGATTCCCGCACAGAGGATCGGTGCCAACCGGCACTCACCAGCCCAAGAGGTTTGTCTGCTCACCCGCCGGGGCGGGCGGGGCTGGGAGCTGAGGCTTCGGCTTCGGTCGGAGCGCAGGGAGAGGACTGGGGTTGGCGGCGTGAACACAGCCAGAAGGGGTTAGTGCACCACGGCTAGCCGGGAGGGAGTCTGGGGAAAAGTCTGCACCTGCCGAAGAGGCAAGAGACTTTTTCTTCCCGCTTTGTTTCCTGGTGCACGAGGAGAGGGGATCAAGAGCGCTGCTTAAAGGAGCTCCAGAGACGGCGCGAGCCGCGGCTAAAAGCGCGGACCCCAGAGACGGGCATGAGACGCTAAGGCAGCTGCTGCCGCCACCAAGAAGCCTGTGAGCGAGCACAGGTCACTATCCACACCCCGCTTCCGGGGAGCCTGTGCAGCCCGCCACTGCCAGGGTCCCGGGATCCAGGGTCAACTTCCCCGGGAGAACGCACGGCGCGCCTCAGGCTGGTGCAACGTCACGCTGGCCTCTGCTGCCGCAGGCTCGCCCCGCACTCCGTGCCCCTCCCTCCCCCCGGCCTGAGTGAGCCAGAGCCCCCGAATCAGCTGCTCCTTTAACCCCGTCCTGTCTGAGCAAAGAACAGACGCCCTCCGGCGACCTACATGCAGAGGCGGGGGCAAATCCAAAACTGAACCCCGGGAGCTGCGAGAACAAAGAAGAGAAAGGGAAATCTCTCCCAGCAACCTCAGAAGCAGCGGATTAAAGCTCCACAATCAACTTGATGTACCCTGCATCTGTGGAATACATGAATAGACAACGAATCATCCCAAATTGAGGAGGTGGACTCTGGGAGCAAGATACATTATTTTTCCCCTTTTTCCTCTTTTTGTGAGTGTGTATGTGTGAGATTTTGTCTGTACAGCTTTGCTTTCAACATTTGTCCTAGGGTTCTCTCCTTCCTTTTTTTTATTTCCTTCCTTCCTTTCTTTCTTTCCTTCCTTCCTTGCTTCTTTCTTTCTTTCCCCTTCCTTCCTTCCTTCCTTCCTTCCTTCCTTCCTTCCTTCCTTCCTTCCTTCCTTCCTTCCTCCCTCCCTCCCTTCCTTCTCCCTTTTATTCTGAGCCGTGTGGAGGACAAGCTCTTGGTGCTCCAGCCCGGCATCAGGGCTGTGCCTCTGAGGTGGGAGAGCCAACTTCAGGACACTGGTCCACAAGAGACCTCCCAGCTCCACATAATATCAAATGGCAAAAATCTCCAAGAGATCTCCATCTCAACACCAAGACGCAGCTCCACTCAACGACCAGCAAGCTACAATGCTGGACACCCTATGCCAAACAACTAGCAAGACAGGAACACAGCCCCCACCCAATAGCAGAGAGGCTGCCTAAAATCATAATAAGGCCACAGACACCCCAAAACACACCACCAGACATGGACCTGCCCACCAGAAAGACAAGATCCAGCCTCATCCACCAGAACACAGGCACTAGTCCCCTCCACCAGGAAACCTACACAACCCACTGAACGAACCTTAGCCACTGGGGACAGACACCAAAAAGAACGGGAACTACAAACCTGCAGCCTGCAAAAAGGAGACCCCAGACACAGTAAGATAAGCAAAACGAAAAGACAGAAAAACACGCAGCAGATGAAGTAGCAAGATAAAAACCCACCAGACCTAACAAATGAAGAGGAAATAGGCCGTCTACCTGAAAAAGAATTCATAATGATGATAGTAAAGATGATCCAAAATCTTGGAAAAAGAAGAGAGAAAATGCAAGAAACATTTAACAGGGACCTAGAAGAACTAAAGATGAAACAAGCAATGATGAACAACACAATAAATGAAATTAAAAATACTCTAGAAGGGATCAATAGCAGAATAACTGAGGCAGAAGAACAGATAAGTGACCTGGAAGATAAAATAGTGGAAATAACTACAGTAGAGAAGAATAAAGAAAATGACTGAAAAGAACTGAGGACAGTCTCAGAGACCTCTGGGACAACATTAAACACACCAACATTTGAATCATAGGGGTCCCAGAAGAAGAAGAGGAAAAAAAAAGGGACTGAGAAAATATTTGAAGATATTATAGTTGAAAACTTCCCTAATATGGGAAAGGAAATAGTTAATCAAGTCCAGGAAGCACAGAGAGTCCCATACAGGATAAATCCAATGAGAAACACACCAAGATACATATTAATCAAACTATCAAAAATTAAGTACAAAGAAAACATATTAAAAGCAGCAAGGGAAAAACAACAAATAACACACAAGGGAATCCCCATAAGGTTAACAGCTGATCTTTCAGCAGAAACTCTGCAAGCCAGAAGGGACTGGCAGGACATATTTAAAGTGATGAAGGAGAAAAACCTACAACCAAGATTACTCTACCCAGCAAAGATCTCATTCAAATTTGATGGAGAAAATAAAACCTTTAAAGACAAGCAAAAGCTGAGAGAGTTCAGCACCACCAAACCAGCTTTACAACAAATGCTAAAGGAAATTCTCTAGGCAAGAAACACAAGAGAGGAAAAGACCTACGATAACAAACCCAAAACAATTAAGAAAATGGGAAGAGGAACATACATATCGATAATTACCTTAAATGTAAATGGATTAAATGCTCCCACCAAAAGACACAGACTGGCTGAATGGATACAGAAACAAGACCCATATATATGCTGTCTACAAGAGACCCACTTCAGACCTGGGGACACATACAGACTGAAAGTGAGGGGATGGAAAAAGATATTCCATGCAAATGGAAATAAGAAGAAAGCTGGAGTAGCAATTCTCATATCAGACAAAATAGAATTTAAGATAAAGACTAGTAGAAGAGACAAAGAAGGACACTACGTAATGATCAAGGGATCGATCCAAGAAGAAGATATAACAAGTGTAAATATTTATGCACCCAACGTAGGAGCAATTCAATACATAAGGCAAATACTAACAGCTATAAAAGGGGAAATCAACAGTAACACAATCATAGTAGGGGACTTTAACACCCCACTTTCACCAATGGACAGATCATCCAAAAGGAAAATAAATAAGGAAACACAAGCTTTAAATGATACATTAAACAAGATGGACTTAATTGATATTTATAGGACATTCTATCCAAAAACAAAAGAATACACATTTTTCTCAAGTGCTCATGGAACATTCTCCAGGATAGATCATATCTTGGGTCACAAATCAAGCCTTGGTAAATTTAAGAAAATTGAAATCATATCAAGTATCTTTTCCGACCACAATGCTATGAGACTAGATATCAATTACAGGAAAAGATCTGTAAAGAATACAAACACACGGAGGCTAAACAATACACTACTTAATAACAAAGTGATCACTGAAGAAATCAAGGAGGAAATCAAAAACTACCTAGAAACAAATGACAATGGAGACACGATGACCCAAAACCTATAGGATGCAGCAAAAGCAGTTCTAAGAGGGAAGTTTACAGCAATACAATCCTGCCTTAAGAAACAGGAAGCATCTCAAATAAACAACCTAACACTGCACCTAAAGCAATTAGAGAGAGAAGAACAAAAATCCCCCAAAGTTAGCAGAAGGAAAGAAATCATAAACATCAGATCAGCAATAAATGAAAAAGAAATGAAGGAAACAATAGCAAAGATCAATAAAACTAAAAGCTGGTTCTTTGAGAAGATAAACAAAATTGATAAACCAATAGGCAGACTCATCAAGAAATAAAGGGAGAAGACTCAAATGAACAGAATTAGAAATGAAAACGGAGAAGTAACAAGTGATACTGCAGAAATACAACGCATCATGAGAGATTACTACAAGCAACTCTATGCCAATAAAATGGACAACCTGGAAGAAATGGACAAATTCTTAGAAATGCACAACCTGCTGAGACTGAACCAGGAAGAAATAGAAAATATGTACAGACCAGTCACAAGGACTGAAATTGAAACTGTGATTAAAAATGTTCCAACAGGTCTTCCCTGGTGGTGCAGTGGTTGAGAGTCCACCTGCTGATGCAGGGGACACGGGTTTGTGCCCCGGTGTGGGAGGATCCCACATGCCGTGGAGCGGCTGGGCCTGTGAGCCATGGCCGCTGCGCCTGTGCATCCGGAGCCAGTGCTCTGCAGCGGGAGAGGCTACAACAGTGAGAGGCCCGCATACCACAAAAAAAAAAAAAAAAAAATCTTCCAACAAACAAAAGACCAGGACCAGATGGCTTCACAGGAGAATTCTATCAAACATTTAGAGAAGAGGTAACACCTATCATTCTCAAACTCTTCCAAAATACAGCAGAGGGAGGAACACTCCCAAACTCATTCTATGAGGCCACCATCACCCTGATACCAAAACCAGACAAAGATACCACATAGAAAGAAAACTACTGGCCAATATCACTGATGAACATAGATGCAAAAATCCTCAACAATATACGAGCAAACAGAATCCAACAGCACATTAAAAGGATCATACCATGATCAAGTGGGGTTTATTCTAGGAATGCAAGGATTCTTCAATATATGCAAATCAATCAACGTGATACACCATATTAACAAATTGAAGGAGAAAAACCATATGATCATCTCAATAGATGCAGAGAAAGCTTTCGACAAAATTCAAACCCATTTATGCTAAAAACCCTGCAGAAAGTAGGCATAGAGGGAACTTTCCTCAACATAATAAAGGCCATATATGACAAACCCATAGCCAACATCGTCCTCAATGGTGACAAACTGAAAACATTTCCACTAAGATCAGGAACAAGACAAGGTTGCCCACTCTCACCACTCTTATTCAACATAGTTTTGGAAGTTTTAGCCACAGCAATCAGAGAAGAAAAAGAAATAAAAGGAATCCAAATAGGAAAAGAAGAAGTAAAGCTGTCACTGTTTGACATGATGACATGATACTATACACGGAGAATCCTAAAGATGCTACCAGAAAACTACTAGAGCTTATCAATGAATTTGGTAAAGTTGTAGGATATAAAATTAATGCACAGAAATCTCTGGCGTTCTTATACACTAATGATGAAATATCTGAAAGTGAAATTAAGAAAACACTCCCATTTACCACTGCAACAAAAAGATTAAAATATCTAGGAATAAACCTACCTAAGGAGACAAAAGACCTGTATGCAGGAAATTATAAGACACTGATGAAAGAAATTAAAGATGATACAAATAGATGCGGAGATATACCATGTTCTTGGATTGGAAGAATGAACATTGTGAAAATGACTCTACTACCTAAAGCAATCTACAGATTCAATGCAATCCCTATCAAACTACCACTGGCATTTTTCACAGAACTAGAACAAAAAATTTCACAATTTGTATGGAAACACAAAAGACCCCGAATAGCCAAAGCAATCTTGAGAATGAAAAATGGAGCTGGAGGAATCAGGCACCCTGACTTCCGACTATACTAAAGTTACAGTAATCAAGACAGTATGGTACTGGCACAAAAACAGAAATATAGATCAATGGAACAGGATAGAAAGCCCAGAGATAAACCCATGCACATATGGTCACCTTATCTTTGATAAAGGAGGCAAGAATATACAGTGGAGAAAATACAGCCTCTTCAATAAGTGGTGCTGGGAAAACTGGACAGCTACATGTTAAAGTATGAAATTAGAATACTCCCTAACACCATACACAAAAATAAACCCAAAATGGATTAAAGACCTAAAGGTAAGGCCAGACACTATAAAACCCTTAGAGGAAAACATAGGCCAAATGCTCTATGACATAAATCACAGCAAGATCCTTTTTGACCCACCTCCTAGAGAAATGGAAATAAAAACAAAAATAAACAAATGGGACCTAATGAAACTTAAAACTTTTGCACAGCAAAGGAAACCATAAACAAGACCAAAAGACAACCCTCAGAATGAGAGAAAATATTTGCAAATGAAGCAACTGACAAAGGATTAATCTCCAAAATTTACAAGTAGCTCATGCAGCTCAATAACAAAAAAATCAAACAACCCAATCCAAAAATAGGCAGAAGACCTAAATAGACATTTCTCCAAAGAAGATATACAGACTGCCAACAAACACATGAAAGAATGCTCAACATCATTAATCATTAGAGAAATGCAAATCAAAACTACAATGAGATACCGTCTCACACCAGTCAGAATGGCCATCATCAAAAAATCTACAAATAACAAATGCTGGAGAGGGTGTGGAGAAAAGGGAACACTCTTGCACTGTTGGTGGGAATATAAATTGATACAGCCACTATGGAGAACAGTATGGGGGTTCCTTAAAAAACTACAAATGGAACTCCCATATGACCCAGCAATCCCACTACTGGGCATATACCCTGAGAAAACCATAATCCTGAAAGAGTCATGTACCAAAATGTTCATTGCAGCTCTATTTACAATAGCCAGGACATGGAAGCAACCTAAGTGTCCATGAACAGTTGAATGGATAAAGAAGATATGGCACATATATACAATGGAATATTACTCAGCCATAAGAAGAAACGAAACTGAGTTATTTGTAGTGACGTGGATGGACCTAGAGTCTGTCATACAGAGTGAAGTAAGTCAGAAAGAGAAAAACAAATACCATATGCTAACACATATATATGGAATCTAAGAAAAAAGGAAAAAAAGGTCATGAAGAACCTAGGGGTAAGATGGGAATAAAGACACAGACCTACTAGAGCATGGACTTGAGGATATGGGGAGGGGGAAGGGTAAGCTGTGACAAAGTGAGAGAGTGGCATGGACATATGTACACTACCACACGTAAAATAGCTAGCTAGTGGGAAGCAGCCGCATAGCACAGGGAGATCAGCTAGTTGGTTTGTGACCACCTAGAGGGGTGGGATAGGGAGGATGGGACGGAGGGAGACACAAGAGGGAAGAGATATGGGAACATATGTATATGTATAACTGATTCATTTTGTTATACAGCAGAAACTAACACACCATTGTGAAGCAATTATACTCCAATAAAGATGTTAAAAAAAAAAACCAAACAAAACAATTCTCCACATTATACTTTTGGGAAGGCTGGGGAGGGGAAGCCAACATTTAATTTTCTGAACAGATGTAAAAAGTATTTGGAAAGACCCACTGATGATGTGTTCACTGAAGAACTTTAACCAGGACTCTATTGCGCTATTTAATTTCTAAGTTGTGAAAGACAGACGCAGATTCTGGAAAACAAATTATTTAAAGTGTACTTAACTCCTAAGTTAAACATTTTGGAAAGTGGATGTGGAGAAGTCATAAATATTTCAACTATGTTGAGGCCTACCTTGAGAAAACTGCTGGGTTTTAGGTAATTATTTAGTTTTTTCCCCCTTGGTGTTGAGGATCTCTCTCCTACCGTTTTGGTTTACCATCTATTCTAGGCACTAAGGAGCCTCTGCGTTTTCTAAGTCGGTCACCAAGTCTAATCTTTAGCCATACTTCTGTAGCCAGTGGGTGTGAAATGGTTAATGGATCCTGTCTAGACTGCATTCGTCATGGGTTTAAATAAGACTTATGGCATCCTTGATTTTGCTCAGTAATGGAAAGACCATTTTTTCTCTTTGGTGTTCAACTAGGAGATTACTTTTTTTTCTGCCGAAATGAACTAAAACCTAGTCTCATTGCCACCCACTGGGAAAACGCAGTAGCAACAGAAGTCAGGGTGCTCAGATTAGAGGACATTGCTGCTCCATCAAGTAAATACATTTGTATGAGTGTTTCCACTTTGTAGAATGTACTGGAGGGGCAAACTAATGTAGAAATCAACTGAAAACTGATAAAAGCAAACTAACGGAAGTCTGTGACATCCCAGGCAGCCCACTGTGGGACAAAATCAGCGGGGTTGGGAGGCAGGGGTCTCTGATATCACTTCACAATATTGACCTAAAGTAGCCTGGAATGCTGAGCGTTCTAAATGGGGATCCTCCTACACCCCAGCTCACAGATGATGGTCTGAGAAATTCTGGCTATTGCAACATTTCCTTAACATACAACTTTTATCTTAAAATCACATTTAATTTTTTAAAATGCTGCTCAATTATATATTCATGCCGATTTTAGTATAAAAAATGTTTCTTTCCCTAGATGTCTGTGTAAAATTGGGTCTGCTACAAGAGATGGCATTTCTACCCTGTGACTTCAAATCTACCTATTCTTTGACAAGGCTCAGTTATAGACAAGCCATGTGGCTTTAACGAGAAAGGTGCTCTATTCTGGAGCCTGGGGTAAAACGGGAAAGAGGAAAGAGAAGAGCCTCAAATTCAGACCTTCCAGATTTTGTATATGGACTAGGCCACTTATTTACGATGTCACTTCCAGTGAATTACTTAACTCTTCCAATCTCAGTATTTTTGCCGGTAAAATAGGGCTAACTGTAGCCTGATACCTCAGGGTTGTCTAGACTATTCAAAGGGATGATACGTGTGAAGTAATTATCACACAGTAACTGTTAAGAGTGACAGCTGCCAATTATTCAGCAAAGTCTGACGTGGCCTGAATGCAAACCCGCTATGGCACCTCTCCATGGCATTCAGTGTGTACTGAAGTTGGAGGCCACAATAAAATTGTGTGAACTCCTGGCACACCTACCTACTATGTACAATGACCTCTGCTCCTCTGCACGCGTACAGCAGGTCACTGACACAAGTGAGATTATCCTTTGTTATGTTACCTTATATGACTCAGCTCCTTGACCAAAAAGTAAGCCCCGAAGAGAGAGTACAATACTAAGCCTTACACATCCTCACATGCCCCCAGATCACAGCTTTCAAACGTTAGTGAGCATAAAACCTCCAGGATGCCAAGTGACAATGCTGATTCTTGACCGCCCTCACAGATATCATGATTTGTGGGTTTGGAGGGTGCCCAGGAATCACCATTTTGAATGAGTATTCCCCACCCCTGGGCATTTCTTTTTTTATATATATATAAAAATTTACTTATTTATTTTTGGCTGAGTTGGGTCTTTGTTGCTGCTCACGGGCTTTCTCTACTTGAGGCGAGCGGCGGCTACTCTTCATTGCAGCGCGTGAGCTTCGCATTGCGGTGGCTTCTCTTGTTGCGGAGCGCAGGCTCTAGGCGCGTGGGCTGTAGAGCGCAGGCTCAGTAGTTGTGGCGCACGGGCTTAGCTGCTCCGCGGCATGTGGGATCTTCCTGGACCGGGGGGTCGAACCCGTGTCCCCTGCATTGGCAGGCAGATTCTTAATCACTGTGCCACCAGGGAAGCCCATTCCTGGGCACTTCTATGCAGGTGGTCAGTGGTTCTTCCCGTGGTCTTCACACGGCCTTCTTACATGAAGACCAGTCATTGGATTTGGGGCCCACTCTGATCAAGTATGAGCTCATCTTAATGAATTACATTTGCAAACTCTCTATTGCAAATAAGGTCACATTTTGAGATCCCAGGTAGACGTGAACTGGGGGGGGGGGGACACTTTTCAACTCACTGCGGCCCCCAAACCTTGACTTTGAGAACAGTAGTTCCATTAGCTGACTAGACTACAGTGTGAGTGAATGCCATTAATGTGCTAATTATCTTATCAGAATATTTGATGATGTTTTTGTAGATTTCCCTGCAACATGCTTTTTTTTTTTTGCGGTACGCGGGCCTCTCACTGTTGTGGCCCCTCCCAGTGCGGAGCACAGGCTCCGGACGCGCAGGCTCAGCGGCCATGGCTCACGGGCCCAGGCGCTCCGCGGCACGTGGGATCTTCCCGGACCCGGGCACGAACCCGTGTCCCCTGCATCGGCAGGCGGACTCTCAACCACTGCGCCACCAGGGAAGCCCCCTGCAACATACTTTTATGCTTCCAATAGAAACGCTATTCATCAGGCTAATTCTGATAAGAAAATCTGCTGATGGCATGTACTCTGGTTCATCAATGAGGCCTTTTTGTACTGCCTTGTAGTTTTCTTGTCCTTTCTCATGTCACTGTGTATCAAATATGGAGCTGGCACTCAATAAATATTGAGTCAAATGTATACATTCATTCTGCAAACAATGGCAGAAGGCAAGGACACAGGATAAGACAGAAATTTTCCTGTTTTCACAGAGATTTTCCTAGACAAAGGAGGTAAGCCCTGACACAAATATTACAATGCCAGGTGGACTGTGCACAGAGCTTGCTTATTAATCCTGCTGCCACCACTTACTAGCTGCATAACCTTGGGCAAATCACTTAACCTCACTGAAGCTCAGTTTTCACATCTGTAAAATGGGGATTATGCTTTCACCTACCACGGAAGGCCGCTGCAAGGAATAAATAATGATTTGTATTAAGTGCTATGCACACAGCAAGTACTCAATAAATGTCAACAATTACAGGGGTCCAGGGGAAGGAGGGATGTTTACTGGATGATATTTTGTGATTATCATGCTGCCCAACTGGACTATAAGCTTCCTGACTGCAGGGTCCTCATAATTACTCTATCCTAGCATCTATCATAAGTCTGGGCAGGTCGGCTCCTATAGGGAATACGTATAATGTCACCAAATGCAGTCCTGGTCGATTTCTTCATTGAGTGATTCTGTCAGTCCCTTTGTTGGTAACACCAGTGGAACTTCTATATGTTCTAAGCTTCTGCTTCTATTCATAGTTTTCTCTTCAAGCAAAGTAAAGTTTTGTCATTCCAGTATCTGCAGGCAGATGGCAGGGGGAAGTAGATTGATGATTGGCAAGAGAGAACACCCAAGTGAAGTGGGTTGTCAGGGGCGGGGTTGAGATTATGCATATAAGGCAGGAGCGGGGATGGGTGAATAGTGAAAGAGGACCCTTCATATTCCTACTTTAATGCCATGAAACCACAACCATTACTGATGTCTAATTCATGTAGGTTACAGCCTGATTTGCCATAAAATTCAGGGGCGTCAGGGAGCAATGCAAATTGCAAATGCTAATTACGTATCTTTTGTTTTCCCGAAATGGCTGGATCTTCAGTTGCAGCCTCCTGATCATGCACATAATGCTTTGTTATTTTTGCTGTAATTATTATGACATTGATGTTTTAAATGGGCCCATGGTAGAAATTCTACACGTATGCCAAAGAAAATTCTACCATGACTTTTACATTTGTACCAAAAAAATTATCCTAAATATCCATCTGGAGACTTGAAGTTAATGGATTTTCAGCTAGCTAATTTGGTCTGCAACACCAAAATATCTGCCGTATAAATTCACTCAAGTGTCAGTTATTGTGAATAGGCCTATTTAGTTAGCAGAAACCACTTCATTATGCTGTTTTAAAAGCAAAATCGCTGGAGGGAAAATATCACATAGAATTAACATAACTGTACCAACACACAAACGCGAAGTGGTATACACCGTCCACAGGAAAAATGTTACTTTGCTCACACTGTACATTTAGAAAGAGCATTAATCATACTTTACCTAAATATCAAATTAGAGTCACCTTTCAGAAATGAGCCCCTGCCTTCTTTGAACTTGTTCTAGCCCCATCAGTTGGTAAGAATTGGAAAATGGTGATGATAAATGCATAATAACAATGCCAGTTGGCATCAGCAGAAAGCTCTGTTTCATTGTCAAAGTGTTTTTCATGTCCATTACCTCTTTTAATTCACTATTACACTTGCGGTACCTAGAGCAGAGGTGTGATGAATGGCCCCATTTCAAAAATAAGGTGAGCGCAGCACAGAGAGGTTCGATGGTGATTCAGTGCCACCAGGTGGGAGGAAAAGGGTCAAGATTAAAATCTAGTCTTCTATTTCCTGTCTTCTTTCCCGAAGCTTACTCCACCAAACAATTCTGCTTCAGAAGGGAGTTCATCTCTAGTCAAATTCTTTTGGGCATTGGACGTTCATATTAAAAAATAAATTGTCTAGCTTATTTAGCAAGGCCAGATGTTGATTTCTTGAGAGATGAAGCAAACTCCTGAGGCAAAGGAGGTAGAGAGTATGACATGTCCCATACAGTCTTGGGATGTATAGCTTGTCCAATTCACTTACAGTTCAGGGTCATCTGTCTGTCTGTCTATCTGTCTGTCTATCTATCTATCTAACTATCTATCTATCTATCTATCTATCCATCCATCCACCCACCCACCCACCCATCCATCCATCCATCCATCTACCCACCCACCCACCCATCCACCCACCCATCTATCTTCTATTCAAGCATCAGAAATGAGTAACAATAGAATTTAAAACCAGAATTATTCATAATGTTCAAAATAGCAAGGCAACCAATACGATGATTTTTGTGGGATGTGTTTCTGTAATTCCCATTAATGTGAGAAGCAAGGGAAATTGAGAAGTAAAATAACAGTGATCAATTTCTCGGCGCGGGGTGGGGGGTGTCTTCCAGAGGCAAAAAAAAAAAAAAAAAAGGAACGTAAAATTACTTGGATTTAAAAAAAAGCCTCTGGAGTTTTGGCTCATTGCTTCTGGGTCTTGATAACAAATCACAGACTCACTCAGAGCCTCTATTTTTCTCACCTTTGAAATAAAGAGGTTGAAGTTGAAAGTTTCCAAGGGCTGGCTTACTCTCAAATTCTGTAATTCTTGATGCTGTACCATTCCTAATGCCTCCACCAGTGTATGTCCTAGGCATCCCAAATGAGTGCCAGACACCTGCAGATCCAGTCCTGCTAGAATCTGTAAGCCACAAAGCCCACCCTGACAGTGGTCCTTAGTACTTAGAGGTAGCATCAAGAAAGAGTCAAATCTTGTTTTGCATCTTTCTCATGCTGGATTACACCATCATGACCCTGGAAATAGAGTCTTGGTTCAGACCTCATTTCATTGACCCTTCCCTCGAGTCCCAGTGCCTTTTCAACCTCTCCCCCAGTTGAACCAACACACCTGCCCAATTTTTACTGATTCCTCCTCCCCAGTCTTGGCTTCCTATTTTTCTTTCCTTGAATTGAACCCAAATCCCATAGCTATATGAAAGGATATAAGGTTTGAACTGAACCCCCTTGTTTACTTCTTGCCAGCTCTAGTTCCTAGGACTGGACGTCTAGCTGGACACAGTACAAACTATCTACCCCTTAACGAACAAACTTTCACCAGAACCCGATCACGCACCACTGTCGGGGCCTCCTACGATCATTCTAAGCCCCCCCGCTCACATGGGACACCCCTCCCCCAACATTGTGACTGGATCCTGACACCTGAGAAGAAACGAAATCTGCTCATATTCCCCTGGACCTTCCTCTGCCTTCCTACTCCTGTTCTCACACTGCCTTTTGCTCAGCCCTTTCTCCTTCTCACAGCAGAGTGTGAGCCACCCCAGATCAAGGCCAACATGTAAAATGCAGATAAAGCCATTCTGTCTCACCAGGATGATGTGAGAATCAAATGAGATTACAAAATGGAGTGCTTTGAGAAACGTAAAAGTGAAATACAAATATGAGGGTTTACGATGCTATGAAAAAAAATTTTAAGACTAAAATTTAAATAGGATTCAGAAGTTTTTTGGTTGAAAAGTATATTTACTTTTCTTTCTAAGGACAGAAAACAAAAACAAAACCATTCTCAGACATAGTGTGTGTATGGACTCATTATAAATGTAAGCAATGTAGGTAACATTCAATGTGTTCTAAAGTCTTCCATGGCTTGCCATGGGAAAGTATACTGCTTTATTTCAGTTCCGCCCTACATGTTTCTTGCCCTCTCTGGACTGACAAGTTGTGTGGGGATGTTCTTAAGTTAGTGGCGAAACTGTAAGAGCAGAGACTGAAAACACACAAGGTCTCTTAAAGCCCAACCTTGAAACTGATATAGAATCACTTCCTGTGTCCTCCCATGGGCCAGGAGAAGTCACATGGTTGAAGCCAAAGTCAAGGAATTAGGACATTTTTTTTCCCCCACATTGATACTGTGCAAAGGGTGTGGATATGGGGAGTGGTGGAGAACTGGGGCCAATGATTCGATCCACCAAGGTGATAAAAGATTTGAACTCAGGGAATCTCATTTCATAGTCCTTGCTTTTCAGTGCAACACTCTATTTCCTCTAGAGAGATGTTTCTACTTCTCTTCATGGAGAGATATATCATAGGGAGCCTCTCTTGAGGAATGAGGGAATGAGGTCTGCTCTAACATTTGATATTTAAGGATAAATAAGAGCTCTTCATGTAGAATGAAGTGAATATTATATAAGAACACATCAGACAATAACTTAGGCAAAATCAGTGCATATATCTATAGCCTAGCCATACCCATAACTATATCGGTAGGTATACACATATGTATGCACATGTATATATAAACACACAATAAACATACTCTTATATATGAGTAACCAAAGTGGTTCCTCCGAGCATCTGGGCCTCCCATCGTACTTTTGCAGTAACAACTGACATTTAGGGAAGCAGTCTTGGCTTTACAAATACTTTATCAAATAAAAGCAAGCTGCAAGTTCACAATTTTCCTGCTGTATTTATTTAAAAGATTCAATCTGTCTTAAATCAGAACATTTTGAATGTAAAATGATGCTAATCATTTTTATTTTCATATGCTTCTTCTGTGTGTATAGGATCCAAGAACTCAACAAAAGCTGGCCGGGCCCACTGGATTTTATCTCACAGGTTTTGTGATGTGGCTACACTGAGCAATCTCTTCTCATCAAAACAAAATCGCCACAGAATTAGCTAAGTGGATAAAATACAATTGCTAAAGAATAATGAAATGAACTCCCAAAGCCATATTTCCAATATAAATCATAAAGTTAAATCGCAATGATCTGAAAACAGAATTTAAGGATGTGTGTAATCCAGAAGAAGCTCAACTTAATTTGTGCATCACATCTTCTAATGATGTGATTAAGGGCTCCACAAGATGAAAACATTAAACATTTTGTGTAGAAGGATAAGAAATGTGAAGAGCAGTAGAGGATGAAAGCAACGTCCTTCTCTTCACTTGTAATATAAAATAACTTCTCTGAAACTAAAGACCATTGGTCGCTTCTGTGTTCGTAGTTTGCTGTGTAACTTATCAGAAAGGGGGTGTAAGTGTTAAGTTGAAAGGATAGAAAGTATCCTAGCCCCATCGAAACAACAGGGTTGATATTCTGGGTCGAAAACTGTCCAACCTTGACAAGAAAATTAACCCATGCAGATCCCTGGGGTATTTAACGAAACGTTACATACCAGTTATTCTCAAACTTTTTAGTCTGACAAATTTATGAGGCTGGAGTGAGATACTACTTAGTGCTACAAAACTCAACAATCAGTGGTCCAAATGGTTCAGTGGCTGATGAATCTGGGATGTCTGATCATTTTCAGTTTGTACTGCAGGCCCAGGGGGGTTGGAGTGAGAAGCCAAGAGGTTGGTAATGGGCTAGGGGGCTCACAGAAATCACATGGTATTCAAATGACAAGGAGGGGTTTAGGGCCAACAACCAGGATATAAGCACCTACTTCTGTTACACGTCATCAGAGATAGACCAGAGATTTCATTACCAAGAGGAAGATGAGGTGTCTCAGGTGAGAAGCAGCTCAGAAACCAAGTCATAAGTTAGTGAAATTGTTTTATCAATGGCTTGGAGAAAGCCAAGTTTCTAGCAATTCAAGGAAGGTGGAAAAGAAAGACTTGGCCTTGGTGATTTGAGAAGAAATGGGTGCAGAATGCAGTGAGTCAGAGAAATAGGTCACTGGAGCTAGTGACCAGAGGATGGGTATGAGCCCACGCACCACACAGGGTTCACTCGTCAGAGACCTGGAGGAGTTCCTGGGATGAGAAGAAGGGGCTCCTCTCAGAGGAGGGTGGGAGTTTGCAGGACTGTAGGCAGGGACCAAGGAGAAAGTTGAGGGACCAGCCCACTCTGACACAAAGGACCCCATTCAACAAGGTTTTCTGTGCCTCACTCCCACAGACTCTCTGTCTCTGTTAAAAGACCCGATTACTCAAGCAAGTTTCACATGGCAAATCACAACGAATATTACATTTTTGCAAAGGCTTCTATGGTTAAACGAGTTGGGAAACACTGGATGTTTAATCTTGTTTAAAGGTTAAAAAGGGTTTCTTTAATGTCTTTGTTCTCCCTGTCCATCAAAACCTATAATATTATTAATGTAAAGAGAAACACACAGACCAAGTTCATGTGTATGTGGGTGCAGGCAGTCCATACTTTTGCAAGGAAAAACAGATATCTTCATTGAACTCAAGCCAAAACCCCTTATTTCTCTGATTCAAGAACAGACATCTAAGGTTTCTTCTGGTTTTCATTTAGCAAGGCAATCCTCACAGGCATCATCTCTCTAGTATACTGTTGGACCTTCTACAGAGAAATAGCTGTGGTCTACTTGCTAAGCTTCTGCCCAATTAGACCCATATTGCTTCCTTGAAAACTCCCGAGGTTTCCCATAACATGGCGTTGCTTTTCTCAGTGCACAGCTCAAGCTCAGCCAGATCACATTAAAGTGGTGAAGTCCGCCAGCCACTCTCATGTCAAAACTACTATGGATGGTCACTCCCTTTCAATGCATCATTCATTCTCTGCAAGCAATTTGTAAAGCAAATAAAAGGAGCATTGCAAGTTACAATAAAATTACAGAAACTATTTTAAAACTAAAGCATATATGCAGGTAAGTGAATGTCTTTTGGCCAGCCACACATTGCTAACCCAGCCATAGTAGATGGATGTGGTGATTTTCCTCTCTCTGAAAAGATCATGCCTTGATTGTGAATAGAGGAGAAAAAAAAATAATCCAAAGATAATGACTCCTATGACTCAATTCTGTATAACTGACCTCCAGTTGGTTGTAATGATATTGCCTTTGCAGAAGACAGAGGTCTTAAGGAAGAAGCATGTATGTCAATCATAAGGGGGTTTTTCAGAAAATACTTTCCAACTCTCGTTCTGTGGTCAGTGGGATTCCCATCTGCATCAATTCCATTTACTCTCTCACATGTAGGGAAAGGAAACAGCTCTGTGATCTCCAAGGTGCTATTAAAAGGTAAAGCATTACTGTTCTTAGTATCTATTCTGAGTTTGAGAAAGGCAAGAGATTGAGCTGAAACACTGTTTCAAGAAGAGGCACCCAAGTTTCACAAACCCAGAGGACACCTGGAGTCCTGGGTGGAAAGAGACACTCAGTCAATCTTCCCACCCAGGGTTGCTGCTGCCGACAGCTCTGCCTATCGGCCTGGGTTCCTGGGTACTTAGACTCGCCCCGGTAGAAATGCTCCGGTACATTGTGAAGGAAAAGGAGACAAAATGACATTTGTTGCTTGTGCATTATTTAGGCATCAAGCAAGGAACTTTAGTTTTCTCTTACTCAATTCTCACACACCAGCACAGGTTAACTATCACTGTACTAACCGTGCAGATGAGGAGAGGAAAAGCTGCGGTGCTAGTGTTTGCATCTTTAATCAGGGCTCAGTATCCTATTGGTTGTTTGACTTTGAACAAATTAACCTCTCTAAGCCTCAGTTTCCTCATTGTTCAAACAGGGACAACAACGTTTCTCAAAAGTCGACAAAGTAATAATTAATATTAAAAATATTGTTAGTATTTCCACCAAAACATTAGTATTTTAATAATATAACAATGATATTATTACTGTTTTAATATAGTAATGCCATACCATAATTTGAATATGTTCATTAGAATTAATAATGTGACAATGCTATTAGTTTAATATAATTTATTAATAATACATTATTAATATTGACATTAAGTAGCATACAAGGTTTCAATAGCAGACCCATTTTCTTCTACTCTATCATACTGCCTCCCAGGGAAAGGGGGGAAGAAGAAATCGGTATTAGTTGTCTACTGCCACACAATAAATAACCCTCAAACTTGGTAGCTTAAAACAATAATAATCACTTATTATTTCTGAATTTCTAAGGGAATTTGGGAATGTATTGGCTAGGAGGCTTGGGGGCCTTTCATGGGGATATAGTCAGATATTAGGGCTTCAGTCATCTGAAGGACCGACAAGGGTTGGAGGATTTGTTTCCAAGATAGCACTCACATGGCTGACAATTTTGGTGTTGGCTATCAGAAATTAATTAGGAAACACAGGCCTTAAATGACATATTAGACCGGATGGACTTAATTGATATTTATAGAGCATTCCATCCAAAAACAGCAGAATACACACTCTTTTCAAGTGCACATGGAACATTCTCCAGGATTGATTACATGCTGGGCCACAAAGTGAGCCTGGTTAAGTTAAGAAAATGGAAATCGTATCAAGCATCTTTTCCAACCACAATGCTATTGGATTAGAAATCAACTACAAGAAAAAAAACTGTAAAAAACACAAACACCTGGAGGCTAAAAAATATGCTACTAAACAACCAATGGATCACTGAAGAAATCAAAGAGGAAATTAGAAAATACCTAGAGACAAATGAAAATGAAAGCACATCGATCCAAGACCTATGGGGCACAGCAAAAGCAGTTCTAAGAGGGAAGTTTACAGCAATACAATCTTACCTCAGGAAACAAGAAAAATCCCAAATAAACAACTTAATCTTCCACCTAAAGCAACTAGAGAAAGAAGAACAAGGAAAATCCAAAGTCAGTAGAAGTAAATAAATCATAAAGATCAGAGCAGAAATAAATGAAATAGAGATGAAGAAAACAATAGAAAAGATTGATGAAACTGAAAGCTGGTTCTTTGAAAGGATAAACAAAATTGATAAACCTTTAGCCAGACTCATCAAGAAAAAAGGGAGAGGGCTCAACTCAATAAAATTAGAAATGAAGGAGAAGTTACAACAAACACCACAGAAATACAAAGGATCATAAGAGACTACTACAAAACAACTATATGCCAATAAAATGGACAACCTAGAAGAAATGGACAAATTCTTAGAAAGATACAATCTTCCAAGACTGAACCAGGAAGAAATAGAAAATATGAACAGACGAATCACAAGTACTGAAATTGAAACTGTGATTAAAAAACTCCCAAGGAACAAAAGTCCAGGACCAGATGGCTTCACAGGCAAATTCTATCAAACATTTAGAGAAGAGTTAACACCTATCCTTCTGAAACTCTTGTAAGAAAATTGCAGAGGAAAGTCAATGAAAAAATTACTTAAAATTGGACAGAGTTCTATGTGATAAGAATCAAGAAATGTATATAGGAAGAGCTATGGGAGCACAAAGGGGAAAAAAGTGAATCTAATCAGGCCAATGAATAAGGCAATGAAAGCTTTGGAATTTGATCTTGGTCTTAGAAATGGAGATGTACTTGACAGGTGGTGATGGCATCTGGGTTTGAGCAAAGGTACAAATGTTGGAAAATATACAGTGTGTTTAAATAACAGCAAATCGTTCTGCATGATTGACGGTAAGTAGCCAAGAGAAGAACCGAAATACCTTTAACAGGACACAGGTAAGTTTCTATAGTATAGTCTCGCTGAATTGTATGTTCCAAAGGGCCTGAGAGATCAGTTAACTACAATCCTGTCATTTTAGTTAAGGAACCCAAAGACCAGAGTCTTCATAGGAGTTACCCCAGGTCATCTGGTGAAGGGACAGGGGAAGCGTAATGCAGTTTGTTACACATGCTGGCCTCCCCTTGGTTTGCATCAGACCGTGAAGCCAGTGATGAGAAGAATGATTGGCTCCAGGACGATCATCTGTCACTGGCCATGTTTCTAATGAGACAAATTTGGGGACGAGCGACACACATCTAATTTATAATGATGTTCATTTCTTATATTAAAAAGGTAAGTTAGCTATTAAAGATGAGTCAACTCTACTTGGCGAGTCAAGTACTTGACTCCTCAAATCTTTATTCTCCATTAAGAGCAACAGCCCTATTTTAAGTATTTGTCTTTCTCTGCTATGCTCATTCCATATTGTTTACCTTCCTGGTTTACACACAAACTCAAAAACACAGTTCCCAATGCCTGTTATTAGAAACAACTAAAGCCAATACAGGGTTTCCCCCCTAAGGCATCTTGAGCTCATTTGCCATGAAATTCCACCAGATTAAACCAGAATGTTTGCATCTGTTTCCCATACCCTCACACACATAGAACATTTCCATACATAAAAAGTGCCATGTGTATTACATGGGAGGCAGTTTAAAACCTTAAGCAAGAGTTAATGACATACAGTCTAGAGAGGAGGTGAGAAAAGAAGTCAAAGTGTGGGGAGAATCTAGCTAACATGCTTATGGGCTGAGCAGTTCACAATTAATGTGAGTGTGATTTTGGACATTCTTCTCATTTGAGGCTTCTATTTTTAGCCATCAATTATAGACATTAATAACGATGAATGCTGAAAATTGTTGTCCTACACTGTGGAGCTAATTTCAGATAAATGCACCTCACTTCTGGACCTTTTGGACTACTGTTCAACGGCATTTTAATAGTTACCTTTTAGGAGTTCCTAAGGGGCTGTGCCAAAGGGAGAAACTTTTTATTAAATGCAGATTCGTCATATATTCTATCTACTCTACTTATTACATTTGGTTAAAAAAAAAATCAGAGGAGGCGGAAAGCCAAAAAAAACTCAACCTTTCCTACCATCAGAATTGATGGCTATAGTTGTCTTATCTCATGCTGCCTTACAGGAGAGCCTGACGAGGTAAGGAATTTTCCGTGTTATGGAAGGTTATAAAAGGCTGGTGCACGTAAGCATCACCCAGACAACTTGTTGAAAATGCAGATTCCAGACTCTACTCTCAGAGATTCGATTGAGAAGGCGTCACTTTCCTGTTTGCCCTCAGCTCTTTGCCCTGTTCTGCCCTGCATCACAGGGACCCACATACCCCTGGTTACTCTGTCCCTGTAGATTCCTGGTAATCACTGACAGACGCCTGGCAATTTAATCTCTTTCTGGTTCAGGGGTATCTCTGGCAGTGGTTGTGCTTTTTCCAGCTCATGCAGGGCAGCCCATCCACTCATGGTCCCAGCTCCTGTCTGATGACCTTGGCGTCTAGGCTGGTAACAACACTGCCACCTGTGTTCCTTCCCTCCCAGGGCTGGTAATGGCTTCTTCTGTTGTTAGTGTGTCTCACTGTTTCATACTGCACTGTCTCCTTTAGCCCTGAAAGCAGGATGTGATGTGATAGGCAGCACATCACAGCATCCACTGAGAGTCTCAGGCTCCGGATTCCCCATGGGAAGCCTCCTTCCCTCATCTCTAGCTCGGTATTTCTTTAGAATACCAACACACACACACACACACACACACACACACACACACACAGACACACAGACACAGACACAGACACACATACACACACACACACACACACACACACACACACACATTTTCCCAGGTAAAAATTCACTGAGGACTGCTAAGAAAACTACAACCCTCACATATTATTTGGCCACCGACGTTAGTATTTTCGGTATTGGAATTTTTTTTCCACTTTGCACCACTGGGTAAAATCAAATCATGTAGCTCCAACAAAGGACATATGTAGGTAGAACTCATCTGAATTCTCAGCTCCAGCCTCAGTTTAAGGCTTATATATTAAGTCCAACAAACCCCAGAGATACCAGAGTGACATTTAGCTAACATTTTCTGTGAGAGTTTGCTAAACGACACAAACATATCGGCACATGAAATCCGGAGTTGAGGATAAGTCACCCGGAGATGGGTTTTATTTTTCTTCAGACAGACTGCTTCTAGGACAAAGGCCTGGGATTTGGGACTGGCTTAGCTCTCTGGCACCTGATGTTAGAGGGGCAAAGTCACAGCTTCCTGCCACTAGGTCACAATTCCAGGGCTGTTCTTGGTGTCCTGGGTTCAGGGCTGTTCATGAAGTCAGGAGGGAGAAGGTGCAACTGTGGGCACAGTCGAAGCAATGTCAAGGGAGAAGAGAAGATCCAGGTGTGATGTGGAAGGCCGGAGGAGGGACAGGCAAGCAAGGCCTCCAAGTTGGGCCCAGAAAGACAGGAGGATGGAGTCTGAAGTGGGTGAAGCACAAAGCAAATGGAGAGAGAGGGGGAGCTGGTGCAGATGCCCCTGAGAGCAGGGCAGATGTTTTGCATACAACACGTTTACGGGCAGGGCAAGCCAGGGGAGAGGCATACAAGCTTCAGGTTCCTCCCTCCAGAGCCTGCACTAACTCTTTATGCATTCACAGTCCTTGAAGCAGTTTCTGCAAGCAAGCACGTCTCTTTGACTAAGGCAGGGGAAATGTCCTTAGTTGCAGCTCCCACAAACAGTCTTGGGACCAACCCCTTCCTTGATATAACTTTGATCAAGGACCATGACAGAGCTCGGCCCCAGCCCCTCTTTGCAAATGCAGCTTATATGACCTATGGTTATCAGGATCCATGAGAGAACATCCATAGGGGAGCTGTCACTGAAATTCAGGGCAGTAGTAGTATATTTTTTTAATGGCCTTCATAACCTTAGACCTTGATTGATAGTAGCATCTAATGTCTTCCTATTTAAAAAAAATTCCCGTGATGAATTCATGTTGGTTCCAAATAATGTAAATACTTTGAGCTTTTATTTATTTATTTATTTTTGGCTGTGTTGGGTCTTCGTTTCTGTGCGAGGGCTTTCTCTAGTTGCGGCGAGCGGGGGCCACTCTTCATCACGGTGCGCAGGCCTCTCACTATCGCGGCCTCTCTTGTTGCGGAGCACAGGCTCCAGACGCGCAGGCTCAGTAGTTGTGGCTCATGGGCCCAGTTGCTCCGCGGCATGTGGGATCTTCCCAGACCAGGGCTCCAACCTGTGTCCCCTGTATTGGCAGGCAGATTCTCAACCAGTGTGCCACCAGGGAAGCCCATACTTTGAGCTTTTAAATCCAAACACTCTGAAGACCAGATAACCCAATAAAGGCCCTTCTTTGAACAGAATAAGTGCTATTATACTATCACACTGTAAATATTCTAAGAAATAAAGTTCCAAAGCAGGAACATATGCCTATGTATTTATGAGGTACACAGATGATAATCATAATGTACATGGTGCTTTGTGGTTTGCAAATGGTTTGATATACATTATCTCATTTGATGGATATTATTTTATTGAGTGTTCATGATATCACTTTTAAGTTGAGACAACAGCCTCAGAGAATTCCATACCCAATAACAAGCGATACAGGTCTAGATCTCCTGACCCCAGAATCACAGCTTTCTATTACTCTGCAAGCCCACATACAACAAAGGGATCCTCCCAGGTCAGTGCACAAGACTCCCCTTTTGGCATCTTCATTTACATTTTTGGTACTGCTTCTCCTCATTCTACGTCACTCAGTTTTTATCTAGTCTCTTTTGCCAAACCGCCTGATTCACGGGGTTTAATGCATTACAGCTCCTCAGGGAAATATACTATATAAACGGACATTATTGAGACAAAGACAAAGCCCTGGTCATGAGATGTTATATAACACCAGCCTGGTTATTTCAAAGGCTTTATGGCAGATTGGAATCGTTCTGGCGTGGATCGACCCACAGAGATTTAAGAGGCTTTCACTTACTTATCCCATGTCAGCCATCCTACCTGGAGATTTTGTATGCTGTGCATGCCTCTCCTTGCTCTGTGTCTAAGCGGATTCCCATTGATTTAGGAAGGTTTTCATTTGGAATGTGGATGCACTAGGGAGAAACCCTTTAGCCCCTGGCATGATCTCTATCCACATCGACTGCTGTGGCCATGGGCCCCATAAGCTTGTATGGCTGCTCATCAACCTCACTCTCAAGAGAGCACAAGGCCCCTAAGTGTCTGGTACCTTTCATCGGTCCTCTCAAATCCATCTTGTAATACATTCCAGTTACACACACCTGCCTGCAGATTCTGGAACATGCACGTGTCTGGCCTGCTGCAGTGCGTGTGCTATGCCTTGAGTCTGGGAAGTCTTTTTCTCCTTCCTTCTTTCAAAATTTCTTTCTTCAATAGTCCTTTAAGATTTCACCCCTGCCTTAACTATCCCCCTTCTAGGCTGAATGAGGTCCTTCCCTTCTGTGTGCTCACAACTGCCCTTGTATAGCTTGGTCTAACACTTACCATATCATTTTGCCATTTTTGAGTCACTCTTTCAGTCCACTGTCCCCCACTGTCCCCCAAAGGAGCTTGGATGTGTGAGTGTGGGGAACTCTTCCTCTGTGTTTCTGGTGCTCTTCAGAGGCTTTGTGAATGAATGAATGAATGAACGAGAGGAAGGAAGGAAGGAAGTGGATGAATAATTTTGTTAAATGGAGACCTTAATTTAAAGAGATCAAAGATGAGCTCTCCACTATTTGTGGCTTTGAATGAAGCTCTGCTCCCCCAAAGCCACCAATTCAAGAATCTTCACATAGCATGTTTAGGACAGCCTGTTGGCCACAGGGCTGAGGCCAGGAGATTACAGTCATCATTTAATATAATGTATGATTTCTACAGCCTGTGTGGATGGTGATGTGTTTGTTTCATTCTGTTTTCAAAGCCACGTTTCCCCTACATGATTCAATTCTACTTCGCTTGTAGCTGGGGACGAACTAAACCATGAACTCGTCAGACAACACAGAATAGGCTGTTTTGCTGACAAGTTGCTGCAATGGAGTTCTCAGGATAGGGGAAAATGGGAATATCTTACGGTTAGGGGACATATCACCATTTGAGTACAGGATGGGAGGAAGCCGATTGTTAGGTAACAGCTTTGAGTAGCATAGGCTAAGTTCTAGGAAAATTTTCTGAGGAAAAGCATTATCCTTTGCTTTAAATGTCTTCCCACTCTGATCTCATTTTCAACTTCAGGGTTATTCTTTTCTTTATAAAAATCAGATGAACACTAGCACAGTTTCTGCCACTCACATATTGCCTTTGGCACAAGGTAATTTTTTATTGAATAATCCTTAAGCATAATTCAAAAGAATTGCTTTCAAATAGCAGGCATGTGAAACATCCGCTTCTTAACATAATACTCATTTATCTCTAAAAAAGTTATGGTATTTATAAACGATCGAAAGGTCATGGCTCACAAGAACGTTTCTAAAGTTAAAGTAGGTCCTGAGGTTAAAGCATATAATCCAGTCATTCATCCTCATTCATTCATTCAACATATATTTAAGTGCCTACTAAGTATTATGCGCTAACCACTTTTCCAATGAAAGCAGACACAGGGTATGGCTGAACACAGGCAATATATGGCAACTAACACCCAGTAACTTAAAGCATAATAAGGAAAACGAGAAAATACATTTTAGATGGTCCCCTGGAATGTACCCAATATACCAATGAATATAGTGCAGTACAGGACAGTAAGAAGAACTGTGAAAACCTTTCAGCTTTTTCATGTGTGATTACAAACTCATCTGAAAAACTGATCTCAATTCTGATGTTTGTTCATGGCTGTAAAGTGACAAAAATCTAATCCTTCCCCCCTTAAGAACCAATGTCAGCATTTGTTACCTTGCACTCCTAAACTGAGCTTGAGGGTTTCGATGGGAGAACGCGGCATTTCTGGCACACAGGAGAGGCAAGCTCAAATTTGGTCCTCTAAGTTTCCCCCACTTCAGCAAAACTTGTAAACACTTATAACCAAAAAGAAACAAAGGCAATGAAAAATGACCTCACTTGTCCTGATCTAAGCATTGCCCATATTTATTCTGTGCTTTTCCAGACTCCCTCTGGTAATGCACAAAGGGTACAAGGCCACTGTGCTAGCACGGCGCTGATATGATCAGTGACAGGCGGGTGCAGATGGACCACGGGGCTGAAATCCCTCTGAAATCCCCCAGAAGCCACACATCCAGGACCCAGCAACACTATCGTTCAGGCAGCCGAGCTTGCTCTACCCACCACTGTGGAAGTGCACACTTCAGAGCCTTGCATATCCATTCTTTTATGCAAGATCTAGTTAGTGTAGCCTTGACTGCCAATTAGAATGAAAAGGTAGTCAGCACATCCACAAGCCTGTGGCTGACAGTTTATGATGTGCCGATCACTTTCCTGGATGGTTGATTCCATCAATTACTTCTAGATACCTCTCCCAAACCTCTCCCCTTCCCAGCCCAACTCCATCTCCACAAGCAGAAGAGGGAAAGGAAATGAACAACAGACATTACTATTCAGTCTTCTTTTAAAGGTATGTGCATAAACAGAGCATTTTTTCTCTTCCATTGCAGCTAATAATGCTAGCAGGCAGGCCGTTAAGACAACTTAAGATCATTTCTTAAGGGGGATTTTGAAGAAACTTCTTGCAGTTTTTGTCTTATTTCCTATGGAGGCTAGGATTGTGCAGAATATTTTGTTTCTTTATTAGGTGTGTAATAGAAAAAAGGTATTTGGGGTGTTTAATGATCCTCCTTTCTAACGAATATCCTCAATACGATCATCTCTTTTAATATTTACTGAAAAGATCTAAAGTCTCTTTTTGGAAATAGAGCATAAATCATGAATATCCTTGAAACATTATTCTGAGGCCAATTGACACTCTCTGAAACACTGCCATTGTTCTTCTTCTTATCTTTGAAAAGTTTTGCTATAGCACCAATGACTGCAGCAACAAAGATTATATCCATCAGGAAGATGGTAGCTTTTGAAAATAGTTTCTGAAGAAGAAAATGGCTTTCTGAAACAGCCATCCAAAGGAAAAGTTTTACTATTTTTAAGGCAATTAGTTTGTCATTTACCATAATTTAGAGCTCCATATTCTCATTAAAGATGACAAATCACTTACTATTCCTTTAACCACTTATTAGTACTGGAATAAGTTAGGGTTGTAGAGTTGAAATCCGTATGTCAGCCACACTTTTTATTATTAAAAATGCTGAGAATTTTAGAAGGAACATAATAAAAACAGATAGTAGAACTAAAAGCTAAACTTCAAAGATAAGTTATTCAAAGATAAACTTCATCACATGTTATTTTGTTACTTATATTCTTCCCAGTATCCACTGTACAGAACATTTTTCCTCTTTATGTTTTGCAGAAAGATAATTTATAAGGCATTATACTAAACATCGCTTTGAAAAAAATGGTTTAATAAAAGAATCTGTGTTCAGGAACGCCTTTGCTTATGCTTTTTTGTAGAAAACAAATCCATTGACTGTGAATAAAATAATTTCACAGCAATAATGCTGCAAGGTGGGTGAAATTTCTTCCCTCTTCAAAAGCATAAAAATGGTTCTGAGTAAGATAATGCCTACTCATAAAAAGTTTAATTTGTAAAGAATAGAAATGTTTGCATTATAGAACCTCTAAAACCTCCGAATTTTTGAGAGTATGGAATATACAGATAGAACTTAACACATGGTAAGTTTTCAATAAATGCTTTGCTTTTCACCTTTCTTTCTGTTCCATTACCCTACTCACACTCCACAGCCCCCAATCCCAGCTTATTCTCCTACAAGAGACAATAATAACATAATGTAAAACAGTATAGTTTGAAATGAATTATCTGAGTAGAATGTCCAGGGACAAATTTTCTTGCAAATATACTGATATGCATGATTAACAAATACCAGAGTACTTCCTTAGATTAAAAGTTACCAAAATCTGTGGAAAACTCCTCATTAATACCAAAGATTAATATTTCTTTTCTTTTTTTTTTTTTTTTGCGGTACGCGGGCCTCTCACTGCTGTGGCCTCTCCCGTTGCGGAGCACAGGCTCCGGACGCGCAGGCTCAGCGGCCATGGCTCACTCCGCGGCATGTGGGATCTTCCCGGACCGGGGCACGAACCCGTGTCCCCTGCGTCGGCAGGCGGACTTTCAACCACTGCGCCACCAGGGAAGCCCAGATTAATATTTCTTAATAAGTGCTTATGTTTCAAGATAGACCATGCTGCCTTATGATGAGTCAACTGTTTTCACTGGAATTGTTTGAGCAGAAGTTGGCTAACTACGGCCCTGGAAGACAGAGAATTTCTGCAGAGCGTATGTAGTTGGATTTGGGCAGAGGTTTCGAATTCCATAGATAAATAAAATGCATTACAACCATTGGGTGCTATACAGGTATCCTAATTTTTTATTATCCCAATTAAAGGCATACATCTATCTACATCACTGCTGTTTATTCTGACCATCACGCCAAAAAGAAATGTCCATCAGTGGATCAGAAAATCCTGCCATTTGTGACAACATGGATGGACCTTGAATGAAATAAGCCAGACAGAGAAACACAAATACTGCATCATCTCCCTTACATGTGGAATCTAAAAACATATGTTATATGTCAATTACACCTCCACAAAGCTGGGAGAAAAAAGAAAGGACATTTTAACATTAACAAAGTAGGAAGTGCAGCGTCCTAGAACAGGCAATCCTTCTCAGGAAACAGGAGCTGATAATCTTACGCAAGTGAATATATGCCATGGTTACAGGTATCTATGGTTGAGTACAAGCCAACCCAAAACTTAGTGCCTTAAAACAATAACCATTTTATTATCTCTTCAACTGTGTGGGTTGAATGAGCTCAGTTGGGGGCTCGGTGCAAGTCGGCTGGCAGTTGGCTGGGAGCTCGGCGGTGACTGTTGACCAGAGCGTCTACCCATGGTCTTTGCATTCAGCTTGAACTTTTCATCGTACAGTGACTGGGTTCTGGGAGGGAGCGTCCTATGAGCAAGCATCCCATTACAGGAGGTAGAAACTTCCAGTACTCCTAAAGTCTAGGCTTCAACTGTCACAGATGTCACGGGTCCTTCCACATTCAAGAGAAAGGAAAACAGACTCTGCCTCTCAGGGGGGGTCATGAAGAAGATTTTGTGGACATTTTTAATCTCCTAAAACCCTCATTCTCATGTTTTTCTCATCTTACTTTGGCCTGGTGAGAATATCATCTAAGATTGGCACCCGTCTTTGGACCACTGTTAGGAAATGACAGGGGAACTAACTCACCTCAAAAGTGAAAACATAAACAGTTACCTACCTCTTCATACTCATTTGGCATCCATTATTCACAAAGAAATTTCTTTTGACATATTACTTTACTTACTCAACAAATACTTACTGAGTGCCTATTCTAGGCAGCACAGTTGGGGGGTGGGTATAGAGAATCAAGCCCACACACCAGCCCTAGCCAAGAAGAGCTTGTGGGAGCAGCTAATTCTTTTCTTTGAAGGGAAACTGCCATGGGCACTTTCTCTCATTGGTTGGGGAGCTCACGCTCCAAGTTTTTCCATAAATTTATTATAGCAATTATTTACTTTGTCATGCCACACCACACGGACATCGAGCACATTTTATAAGCAACTCAGCAAAACAGGAGATCAGACATTACTATGTCATGAATAGGCTGCAGTAACCATGCAGTGGGCTTTGTCACACTGAACATAGAGGAGTGAAGGATGCTTTTCTTTCCCCCCTTCTAAATACACAGTTTCCATTCAAGCTCGCATTTCCCCTCCCTACAGATCTCTGTAACAGTCAATCGAATTTTCTGATGAAACTTAGGCGAGATAACATAGGCATATCTTAAAATAGCATTATTCATCACTGATGTCTCAAATGTATTACTGTTGAGAAAATAACACACACACAAGCATACACACACACACGCCCACACACACGAATATGTTGTACATCTATGGGTTCAATGAAATCACAAAAATTAAATCAATTCCACCCCATCCGCAGCGTGGTAACTGCAAATTGTACAATCGATCAGGAAGCTGTACAATCAATTCAAGTCCAGCACTGACGGCTGAGCTCATCAGTGAGACCACCAGCCACCGACGGCTCAGCAATTAATTGGATCTCTCTGGTCGATCCAATTACATCATTAAGAAATAACCAGACCAACCGTTTTACAGTCTGGTTATTCCAGTTGTCTTAATGACTGAATTGGACTGGGCTGCCCAGTGACCCCGGCAACGGCTTCATGATTGGCCTGCAGATGACTGAGACAGCCAGTTGTCCATAGCCAGTGTAATCTCACTAATGAAGTGGAGCTGTCTCTTCATATGCTGCAGAAGCACTAACAGGATTGTTTATACTCTAGGCCATGGCCCCATCTGACACGAGGACATTTTCTGACAATTACACAGCCGTATGTACATTTGACCAGCCGCCCACAGCTTGGAACAACTTTACCACCTCAGTATGGAAACTGCAAAGTGACTGAAGATGCAAATCCAATTAAGCAAATTGCAGTTGGAAAGCAGGCATGTTGATAAATAGTTGGAAACTTCTATGAACATTGTGATGACTACTATTTAATGTAAATCTCTTTATTTTTCCTGCTTTCGAAAGAAATAAATGACCATTTTCTTCCTTGGCTGACATATTTGATCAAAGAATAAAATAAAAAACGCTGGAGAAGTAGTGCTTTCAAAAGCAATCTAGTCATTCCCAGACTATAAAACCTAAATTACAACCCCAGATTTTCCTGGCAGATGTGTCTGTTGAATGAAACTCTTCTCTATTCAGCAGATATGGGCCTTAGTTTACAAATATGATTTGTTTCACACAGACATCTCCACACACACACACAAACACGCACACATCCCATGAAGAGCTCACCTGCTGTTATCTTACATTTTCCTCTCTCTTTAGTCAGCTCTATTTGCAGAGTGCAGATTTTAAAGTAGTCATTAGAGACACTTTGTAGTTCACTTTTGCCTTGTCATTAGCAATACTCTTTCAAATATTTATCCATGGTGTTTCTAAATAAAACACCCAAGCAAACATTTATGAGTCATTTGCAAATATATTTAGAAAAAAAGCTATTGTCTGTGGGCCATAAGCCACTCTCAATAGATTTTAATTCAGCAGTTTATTCGAAGGTGTGATAGTGGAAACTAACATGCTGGCTGGTTCATGACCCGAAGGATCATCAATGGAGTCCTGTTTAATGAGCATCACAGAACATAGAGAAATCAATGCCATTCAGCATGTAAGTTGTCGCGAGAGCAGATATTCTTCTTCTGTCTCCCTTATCTCCTATATCTTCTGTGTTCTTTCCTACTATATAGCCCTCTCCTAATCTCTAAAATCTCCTTCTCTCCTCCCCTCACTGAAAACTCCATAAAATATTGATGGGTAATTTCAAATATATATATGTATATATTATATAAAACATGGCTAATATATCTAACTATGTAAACGCTAAGTGGGGATTTTAGCAAAAGTAAATTTATTTCAATCACGTTATCAGCTAAATAATGTTAAGACTTCTTTTAACAGGCAAAAGTAATTACATTTCCTACTCTTCTGTCAGTTCTTCCGTTATTAGAATAATGTACTAAAAGACAACAGTTAATTGTACAGCAACTTTCAGCTCCATTCCTGTATTTTATAAATTCTTGTTAATAAATGTAACTTAAGTTATGACTTCAAACATCAATATATTTAACTATACCTTTTCCATGAATTATCCATGGAAGAATTAAAGGAAAATGCAATATTCAAATAGAAGTTTAGAATGCATCACACATCATTTGGCTTACAGAACATTATTATAGTTTGTATTCATAATGTATTAATACATTATTAGCAAGACTTACTCCTCAAATTTTAAATCTGTTGTCTGATATGTATTAATATGTGCCATAAAGATGCAGGGATAGACCCAAGGATTCAAGCTCGATTATTTTCCCTGGCTGGATCTTGATTTAATTTGTATCATGATGTTGGCCAATTCACTTGACCTACCTGTTCCCAATTTCCTGATCCATAAAGTTCATTCTCATGTTTTTGATAACTAATAAGCCTACTCATTTTTCAATGCTTCTTAACTAAAAGCAACAAAGCAATCATGCAGTAATTATTTGACAGAATTTCAGTGCGCTTCACGTGCTTTCTTCCTACGTCTTAGACCAAGTGCTCTAAACATTGTACATCACATTGAGAGATGTAGTGCTATAAAATAACACAATTTTCACACTCTTCATATGTATACATATAAGTATGTACAACTCATTTTAATAAGAAAACTATAAATTAGTATTTTCAAATGGCCAGTCTGGATTTTATTTAATGTAAATGTATCATGGGGGCGTCAGGGTAAGAAATCTCTTATTAGCACCTAATACTTTGTCTGATCTTCAAAACTAAATTTAAAAACATTAATAATTCTACAATAATTATTAAATATAGATTTTAATTACAACCAAGGAATTTGCACAATGTCATGGGAGATGTGGTACTAATAGAATATAGGAGGAGAATTGCTGTGTATTTAAAAACTACTTTTTAAATAACAGAGTAAATGAAGACATTTTAAAATAATTTATACAAATAATATAATATATACAATTTAATGCTATGAAGATTAGTAAACAATGCTTTAAGGGAATAAATACACAGAGTGACTATAAAGGAGAAGAATTGGATTTTATTAAAATGAAGAACTTGTGTTCATTAAAAGACATCATTAAGAGACTACAAAGGCAAGCCATAGAGGAGAAGATACTGGCAATATCACATGAGGTTTGCGTCCAGAGTATGTAAAGAACCCCCTCAAATTAATAAAAAGATAGATAAACCATTTTTACAGAAGCAATCAAAAAATGGAATACATACTTCACAAAAGAAGATATTCCAATGGCCAATAAGCTTAGAAAGAGATGCTCAGTAAAATGCAAATTAAAACCACAATGAGATACTCCTGGGACCAAAATGGCTAAAAATAATAATGTCATCATCAATTGGGAAGGAATATAGAGCAAATTGAACTTTCATACTCTGCTTGTGAGAGTGTAAATTGGCGTAGCTACTCTGGCAAAGGTTTTAGGCAACCTATACTAAAGCTAAAAATACATATTCCCTAGGACCCAATAATTCCACTCCTGATATATATCCAACAGAAATGATGAATACTTATGTACACCAAAAGACATGTACAATAATATTTTGAGAAGTGTTATTTTACATAGCTCAACTGGAAACAACTCAAATGTACATCAAAATGGGTAAAAGATTTTAAAAAACCAAACCCGAGCTTACATTATAACTATACAATGGAATATTCCTCAACAATGAAAAGAAACCAACTATTGATACATATGACAACATAGAAAAATGTGGAGGCAAAAAAAAAAAAGCAAAAAACAAAAGAAAATATTTTCAGCAAGAGAAGCCAGACACAAAAGAACAAATACTATACGATTCCCTGTGTATGAGCAGGCAAAACACGTCTGCGGGGATAGAAATTGAAGAGTGGAACAAGAGGAGTGGTTACACTGGGAGGGAGCGTGAGAGACATTTCTAGAGCCTTAGTACTGCTCAGTATCTTGACTGAGTGGTGGGTATAGGGTATTTTTGCAAAACCCCATCAAGTTGTGCCCTTAAGGTGCATGCAGTTTAGGGGTGGGGTGGTGGTGGGATGAATTGGGAGATTGGGATTGACATATATACGCTAATATGTATAAAATAGATAACTAATAAGAACCTGCTGTACAAAAAAATAAAATTCAAAAAATTTTTTTTCTAAGGGGGAAAAAGCATGCATGCAATTTATAGAATGTATGTTATATAATTTGTTTAGAAAAATAAACAACATATATATATAGCAGGAAAGACATGATAGAAAAGTTTTGTTTAAGAAGGTAGGAGGTTTGGTGTTAAATTCCAACTCTGAAACGATCACAGTCGTATCTCAAGTTCCCCATCCAGCAAATGCATGGGTTAAATGAGATATTTTCCAAGGGAACTTCTCATCCTAAATGTCAGTGATTCTGTAGGTGGGGCAGCTTAGTATTTTGGCTTATGGATGGGCAGCACTCCAGTGCAAATCCCATTACTTCTGTAATGTACAACATGTGGTCTAAAACTGTAGTCTTTATGAGGGAAGATACTTGTTCACATAGATGTCTCAACGTAGCCAATGTTCAGATCAGAGAGTAAACTGCCAAATCGAGGGATGGCTTCTAATTTGCAAAGTGGGAGATCGTGAGTCCTTCCTTACCCACCTTGCTCACGTAAAGCAAAGCAAAATCCAATACTGTAAGCTTTTAAGGTTATATTTTGCTAATTAAAAATGAACACAAAATGTGTTCTTTATAAATACCAGACTTATGAAAAATGTTCACCCTTCTTACTGATTTTTTAGTGTAAATATGTATAATAAATTCATGTATAAATAATGCATATATTTATGTATTAATACACAGAGTACATATTAATATAGATGTTAGCACACACGAATATCTAACAGCATTAATTTTTCATTGTTGGACTCTTTTCAGCTGAATTATCAAGAGCGAGTTAGCGATTGCAAGAACTTATGATTTCTTTGCACAAGATGCACGACAGTTGATCTATTTGGTGGCAAGATTCTCAGAAAGGAGTCCCACTGTGAAATGTGAGCAGTGGTGGCCTTGTCCCAATGCTGAGCACAATGCATTCAGGCAGTTTTGGGCTCTGAGGTTTAAACAGAGGGAGGGATTTTTTTCATGTTGGTATAACATGAATATGAATTACCAGATCTACATTAGAAAAGCTCAGATGACTTTGTAGGGAGAGACAGAGATAATGGAGAGAAAGGAAGCATGATTTTAAAAATGTTTAAAAAGCAGTCCTTACTGGGAGGTCTGTTACAAGAAAAATTTGCTGGGGAAGAAAGGTGGCAGTGAACACATTTAAGAAAATACGTGTTACTACCAAACGTAAAATAGATAGCTAGTGGGAAGCAGCCGCATAGCACAGGGAGATCAGCTAGGTGCTTTGTGACCACCTAGAGGGGTGGGACAGGGAGGGTGGGAGGGAGGGAGACGCAAGAGGGAAGAGATATGGGAACATACGTATATGTATAACTGATTCACTTTGTTATAAAGCAGAAACTAACGCACCATTGTAAAGCAATTAAACTCCAATAAAGATGTTAAAAAAAAAAAAGAAAATACGTGTTAAAGCTGATTTTTAAATGGCTTATCTCCAGTTCTAACAGGCCATTGAGAACAGGTAAAGATTTAGTATAAAACATTCAATTAGATTTTGGTTGGAGGCTCATCCCTCCTTCTTAAAATATTTCAACGAATGTACTGGAAAACGGAAGTGAGGTAGCGGTGTGGGTGGTGGAGGTATTTTAGCCTCGGCCCTGAAGCACAAACTCTGCCTTCACTGGAACCATTAGAACACAGTATGGATACCACAGTACTGTGCTTGAAGTCCAAAGAACTGGTGTTCGAATCCCTGCTCCCCCAATTATTAGTTGTATGACCTTTGACTACATTTGCCCAGCAAATGTTTGCAGAACAGATGCACAGTGCCAGCTGCTGGGAATATATAACTGAGAAAAGCCACAGTTTCTGACTTCCCAGTGGGAGAAACAGACAAGTTAACAGTTGTTTTCATTAGAGCGTGGTCAGTGCCGTGTCAGGGTTGATTAGTACGGGGCACTTGCTCCAGGAGTGTATCAGCAGGATACTAAAGCCAGTCTTGAGGGGAAGGGACAGAAAAAAGCACTAGAGGGTGGGACAAAACATGCAATTTGAGTCCTGAAGGATGAGCAGAGATTTCACCATGGAAAGGAGAGAGAGAAGAGAAGAAACTCGAAGGGAAAAATCCTTGAGGAAAAAGAAAGCACAGCTCTTTGGGGAAGGACCCGGAGTCCAGGAGTTAATTAGCATGGGAGGCATAAAATGATAAGTAACTCAGGAGAGGTGGGCAGGGCCAGACCAAGCCATGCTAAGGATCCTCGGAAGCTTTATTCTGATAGCAATGGGGAACATCAGGGAGAAAACAGCCCAACTGGTATTGCAATTCTTAAAAATGCATTAGGGCTCTAGAGGATGGGATATTAGAGGGGGTGGGGGGGATGGCAAGGATACAGGCAGAGAGATTAATTAGGAGGCTGTGGCAGTGATCCAAGAAACATAGGATGGTGCCCTAACCTAAGATATTGGCGCTGGGGATGGGGAGGTAGAGAGAGATTTGAGAGACATTAGGAGGAGGAGTTCACAGAACTTGATTAGATACAGGTCATGGGGAAGAATGGGGTATCAGAAGAAAGGTAGGGATTTGTAGCTTGGGTGAACTCATTAGACACCATCTGAATCTGAATAACGTGAGTTCTAGGAGAGAGTACCACTTTTTACAAGCTGCCACAGCAAAATCTGCTCTGAAGAAATTACTCTTCGGTGGGTACATTCAGGGAGACTGATGCATCGTGAGGAAGATGCGAACATTTTTTTTCGATGAACCCAACGAGATTTTATCAGAGGGACAGTAGGACATTCCAAATAAAACAGCTTATCTCTTTCATTCTTTTAATGAGTAACGAGCTGTATAAACTGGTTCAGACAGAATTTCCTAATCAAAAAATGGGCAGAAGACCTAAATAGACATTTCTCCAAGGAAGACATACAGATGGCCAACAGGCACATGAAAAGAAGCTCAACATCACTAATTACTAGAGAAATGCAAATCAAAACTACAACGAAGTACCACCTCACACAGGTCAGAATGGCCATCATTAAAAAGTCCGACAAATAACAAATGCTGGAGAGGGTGTGGAGAAAAGGGAGCCCTCATACTTTGTTGGTGGGAATGTAAATTGGTGCAGCCACTATGGAAAATAGCACAGAGGATTCTCCTCAAAAAACTAAAAACAGAGTTGCCATATATGCAGCAATCCCACTCCTGGGCATATATCTGGACGAAACTATGAATTCAAAAAATACATGCATCCCTGTGTTCATAGCAGCACTGTTCACAATAGGCAAGACATGGAAACAACCTAAATGTCCATTGACAGAAGAATGGATGAAGAAGATGTGGTACATATACACAATGGACCGCTACTCACCCATAAAAAGAATGAAATAATGCCATTTGCAGCAACATGAATGGACCTAAAGATTATCATACTAAGTGAAGTCAGAAAGAGAAAGACAAATACCATGTTACCACTTACACGTGACATCTAAAATATGACACAAATGACCTTATCTGTGAAACTGAAACAGGCTCACAGATACAGAGAACAGACTTGTGGTTGTCAAGTGGGGTGGGTGGGAGGGATGGAGTGGGAGTTTGGGATTATCAGATGCAAACTATTATATAGAGAATGGATAAACAACAAGGTCCTACTGTATAGCACAGGGAACTATAGTCAACATCCTGTGATAAAGCATAATGGAAAAGAATAAAAAATAATATGAAAAAGAAAATATATATACACATATATATACACATGTAAAACTGAATCATTTTGCTGTACAGCCGAAATTAATACATTGTAAATCAACTATACTTCAATAAAATAAATTAAAAAAGAAAAAAAGTCTGTTTTTGCTTCAATTGAAAGATAACTGAATACTTGAAGTACACCCTCTCCAGCTGACTTTCTGGCTTTAGTGCGCAATACCAAATCAAACACCAACCAATAAAAGTTCTTTAATAAGAAATGTGAATGGAGCCCACAGCATGTGAGAAGAATCTTGGGAATTTACAAAGGCTTCGCCTCTGGTCTCAGTGAGCTCCACAGATAAGGTAATGAGCATTGTTTTTCTGTGAGTGGACAAGCACGTCTTGAATACCCGCAGGCAGGAAACATGGCACCTCATTTAAGTCGTTAGACAAAGTTCCCACCATCAGAGTTTATCAATTTACCACTATCAGAGTTTTAAATCCTTCTATCTATTTTCACAAGATTCTCTTGGTTTTTTTTTTACAGGTTAAAGCCTCTGTCTCCACCAAGACCTTAAGTACAGCATAGACAGGGATCCTGCCATATCCTTTCTTTGCTTTTGGACTTAATATCCTAATACCAACACAAACTAGAGCTAATGGAAGTTCTACTGTCCAGGATTGAACTGATCAGAGGGCAGGTAATGCTATCAGAGTATCAGACATAAGCTTGTCTGTCAAGTATCAGCAGAGTAAAAGGAAGAAGGTGTTGGGATTCTCAAGGTCTTCTTGATAGGATATAAAGTCTACGATTATATATGTCTATTTCTATCTAGTAAGTATAGCTTAGTGGCTGCAATTTGCATATTTCTATGGCTTCTAGATATTGAAAACCCAAAATTTCTTGTAAATTAGAAAAAGATGAGAGTTTGAAGCCTATGCCACTCGTGGAGAGGTACAAGTTTCACGTTTGCCAGAAGATTTCGGTTGCAATAGTCCGGTCCACATAAATTAGCGGGAAAGTCTGGTTCCAGTATAATCTTGCGGCTCAATGGATCTGACCTAGCATACAAAAGTCATCGCAGGCCACCTCTGGAGCACAGGACACTTACATGAGACACCGTCTGCTGAAGAAGCTGAATTACCTACCAGATAATTTACGTCAATTCATTGATCTGCCTACCATGAACTCTCCCCATATCACTTCAGTTAGGCCTATGAGTAAAGTATTATAGGCCAAATAGGGTCTTTATTGTTCTTCTAATGTATGTATATGTATGCACGACAGAGAGATTAGGAAAGGAAAATGGCTTTTCCATGAATAATGATTAAATAATGTCAGCGTGGCATACTAATAACCCCTTCAGAATTCAGGTTCCAGTTAACCAATTACTGACACAGTCTTAAAGGCTTCGCAGTCTGATAATCAACATGTGGAAAAAACAAACCTTGTCGATTTCTAGCTCATGAGTGACAACTGGTTGCTGAGGGAAGAAATGCAAGTTGCACACTTTGACTAAAAGTCAGACATATGACTTCAACATGATGCAGATCATTGAGGCAATTAATGTTTCAGGAAATCCTTGCCTCAATTATCTGTATATTTTGGGTAACAAAATTTCAAGGCTTTGTATTATCCGGACAATTTTCAAACATTTCACTTTACTACAGAAAGGAAGACATAACTCAAGTAGAAGTGTTTCCTATTTTTTTTTTTTAACCACTCTCTCTAATTTTTTTTCTACCCAGAGGAGGCTGAGATGGAGTTAAGAGGAGGCACCTTACAGTATCATATGAACACCAGCTGTTGCATATAGGCCTGGAGTGCCATTTTAGATTATATTTTAAAAAGAACTATTGTCTTACTATTTAAAAAAAAAAAAACTCTTTTGAAATATGCCACAAGTTTTAGCCTTGGGGCAAATAACCAAGTGAAAACCCACTGAGTTCTTTATCCTCTAAGCTTTAAGATGCTTTAGAGAGGTGTTCATAAACAAGTTATGTGCATTTTACCCAACTCAGGCAGACTCCACTTTGCTACAGAGTGATAAAATCTTTCCTCTCTCATATTCATATTTCTCAAGAAATGAGTCAGTGCATACTCAGCTTCCATGCCCAAATTTGAAACCAAATTCTTCTCATTTGAAAGGGAGTAAGGTGTCCAGAATGACTGGTTTTATGAGTTGCACCTCCATGATAAATTATTCCCAGATGCTGAGGTGGATAAAGTACTCTTCTCTCCTCTGCATACTTGTGTAAGTAGGTGGATTTCAAGCAGATGGCTTCAAGCACCACATATTCTGCCATTGTCCTAAAGCTGGATAAAGACCTTTCTACTGCCAAGGGCATAAGCATCACACTTCATCTGATAAAACATTTTCTGAACATGGACTCTGTGTAAGAACTATGCTAAGGCCTAAGCTTCCCATTCAGAGAGTTGGTCTACATTCAGAAAATATTTACAAAACACGTCTTAGTTTGGGTTCTAGAGGAGCGGACCCTAAGACTAGAATATGAGTTCAAATGGTTTATTTGGGAGGTGATCCCAGGAAGCACGGAGAGAGTGGTGAAGTGATGATGCAAAGGAGGGAAGGCAGTCAATAAAGGATGAGTTATCAAGCCAATTGCCACAATGGACCACTGGAGCTTAATGCTGCAAGGGAAATGCTGAGAAGTGGTATGAAACAGATGCCTTAAAATTGTGACACCTAAGAGCAGAGAAGCTGGGAGTATTTATAGACTGGAGCTCACTGACTGAGCACAAGGTCCCAATGGGATCTTCTACCGGTAGAGATTTCCACTGTTATGGGAAAACCCCCTCAGGTACAGAATTACAGGTACCAGCAGCTGGAACTTGGTTGGAGAACAGTGAAATGTTAAGGTCCAAGGAATGTGAACAGGGAATGGGCAGCATCTCCTGCAGTGGCGAGATTTTATCCCCTTGGATCTTCACTTTTTCTGACCCTCTTCTCTTTCCATCTCTGTCCTCATTTAACTTGATTAGGGGCATCAGGGCAGACAGACTGATCTGTCTCTTAGCTGTTATTTTCCCCTTGAGAAAATTCTTTCACACCTACTTGGCAATTTCATTTTAAAATATATTTCCAAAAACAACCTGAATATGGAAAGACAAAAACTTGCAAGAAAAGCAACAGTATGTAAACCAAGTTATTTTACATGATTGTGAACTACATGGGCTATTTAATTTCTTCCCTATGTGCACACACATCACACCGGCATTTCTAAAACATCTGAAGCTCAGGATGGTTTAATATTCAAGGCTTGATAACATGTTCAATTCTATTCAGTTGTCATCTCCCAAGGAGCAAAACTTTCTTCAGTCTGTGCCTCCCTAGGCCAAGGATTTCTCATAAGAAATCAATAATTGACTTGTAGACTTAATGTGACTCTACAGGGCTACCTTTGTTTTGCCTTTTATATGAGCATTCATCATTTAAGACCAGTGAGATTAAGAAGTAGCAAATCTTGTAAGCAAGAGAAGAGGTAGTGGTTACACCACAGTTTTAGACATATCTAATGGCTTTGAGTTATTATTCAAGCTGGGTTTCTGCAAATCGGCTTTAGTTTGTGCTTCTCTAAGTACATGCTAATCATTAAGGGGATATGTTCCAAACATTAATAATAAAGACATAGAAAATTAATAAAATATATAGAAAAATATAGCCTTCTGCAATAAGTGAAAAAGAAGTCAACCATATAAAATCTAAGGAGAGGCTTTGAGATACTTCTGGGGAAGCTCAACTTGTTAACATTCCAACTAAGTATAACAAGCATCATGATTAATATATCATTCCTCCATTTTATTTACAATTCTCTGTCATAATAATCAGAACCAAATTCCAAGGCTCTTTGTTTCAGGCTGCTGTAAACAATGCAACTCCAGGAAATGATTTATAGAATGGTGAACAATCAAGGCGCCATTTTCCCTTCCAACACTAGAGAGATGAAAGCAAAGGAAACAACTTAGCCCAATCCTAGAATCTGGATCACCAAGGTTTGGTTTCTACTTTGACAGTCATTCAAACAGATGTCTTTGCATACCTTGCTGAAATTCTATGTAAGGAAGTCTAATCTCTGGAAAATGGGCCGTTATTTCAGAATTGATGATTCCCGCAAGAATGCAGCCTTTTCAGGTGACTCCTTGATTTTAAAAAAAGCCAGTATGCCAGGAAGTTGTTCATTTTCTTTTTCTATTCCAACTCAGGAAACTATATAAATATTAATGCACTATCCACATCTCCAAAAAGGTCTTTCCTGGGCCTTCTTTATTGTCAAGGTGGTATTTTTCCACAGTGCAAGGCTTTGGAGCTTGTCAGTTTACCGTGCATGTCCATCCTCCATATTAATTCAAAGCAACTATTATGGAGGACCAATGGAGCATGAGCTATTCTTGCACTTTGTGTGATGTCTCAGAATAATCTAGACAGCCTCAAATGTCACTTTGGTAACAGCCTCTAGAATAATGTGAGAAAAGACTTGATTTAACTCAACAGGGATTTGCTGCGAGCCTACCTTGCACAAGGCACAGAGTTAGATGAGAAGGAGAATTCAAGAGGTGGGAGACAGCCCCTGACTTTGTTCAGCTGCCAGTCTCATGAGAAGCTTAAACACTGAGATGGAGTGAGCAGGCAGGCGGAAACTCAAAGCATGCCTCACGCTGCAGAACATTCAGACGTTTGGTTTTATAATACAGTCCAAATCAGGCTTCTCACACAATCACTTTTTATGACTTGCTGGGCTCCTGCACATCTCGGCTCTGCCCACCTGTCCTCACATCTCAACATTATGCCACTTCTGGCTGCAACTTGACTAAACTTGCTGTAGTTCTCTGAGCGTGGCAGCCTCCTTCTGGCCACCAGGATCTTGTCCATCTGCCCAGAAGATAAAGCCCTTTGCTGACTGCCTGGCCAACTCCTGCTGACACTTCTCGTGCCAGCGAAGGTGCTATATCTTTCAGAAATTTTTTCTTTAGCTTCCTAATCTGGATTAGGTGCCACCTCTCTTCCCTTCCCAGCACCCTGATTTCCCTCTGCCCTGATACTATTAGACTCCATCATATTCCATCCATCCCTCCAGCCCACCAGCTAGCTAACCAGTCAGCCAACCAGCCATCGTTTAAATACTGAGGGTCTTTTATGTGCCTGGGAAAAGATTATCAAAGAAAGCAAGCTTATGTTCTTAATTCTAGTGAGAAGAGACAGACAACAGACAACTAAATAAATTTAAAGAGAATTTTAGCTAGTTGCTAGTACTGTAAAGAAAATTAAATAGGAAAATTGAGACACAAGTTTACTGTCAGGAGTATAAGAGAAGGGTAGCCAGAGAAGTCAACTCAGAGGTATCGAGAGCTGAATCTCCCTCCATTTTCCATTATTCTTAAGGTTTAAGAAAGAGTTCCAGAATGATGACAAAGGCAGAGACTCTGAGGCAGCAGCCAGCCAGTTGGGGAGTTGAGCGTGAAGGGGATGGGGAGTATGGAGTCAAATTGGAGAAGGTGAGCTCATGCAGGGTCTTGTGGGCTTTGGTAAGATTTTTTTCCAAGTGCACTGGAAACTCACTCTGGAATTTTAAGTAGTGGCAGTGGGAGGAGTAAAACCAAAAGGTTTATTTAAAAAAAAAAAGTCACTGGCTGCTCCATAGAAAATGGCTGCTATATATTTAGAAAAAGGGTGGATTAATCTAGATAAGAATAATGGTACTTATCAGCCTAATGATCCAATCTCTCTACTATATTATATTTTCTCACAGTGGAGGACGTATGCTTCATATGTCTTTATATCTCCGTAGTTTAGGATAATGGCTTGTATATTATAAGAACGCCCAACTTATGGGAGATGGCTAGCGCCAGATGGAGCTGGTGATAATGTCATCTCAGTATGTTCTATCTCTTCCTGTCCTCTCTCTTGAGTGCCAAGTCATTGGGTATTTAATGAATCCGTTCTTACCAACTAATTCTTCTACCCAAGCTAACGCTTTAGCACAGGGAAATTTGAAATAAGAGCCTCCCAACTGATAAAAAAACACATTTCATATTTTACAGTATTGAAAAGTTACAAAGATGCTCTTACAAATTAGTATTATTTAATTTTGTGGTAAATCCTGTATCATTTAAATGAGACATTTAGAACCTCAGTTAAATGATAATTGGGCCCTTTTCAAAAATTTTTGTTTTATTAATGAAACAAAATTTCATGGAAAAGACTGACACAAATAATAATAAAAATAATATTGTTATAAATAAAATCCTAATGAAGTTGAAGTATGCTGAATTTTCATAGTTTGTAGGAAAACAAATACCTTCTTAACAATTTTGTGTATGTGTGTAGAGTTATATTTGTAAAACTATTTAATTTATGAAATAACATTTCTAAGTAGTTGGCCTCATTAATTAGATGGCTTTATTGTCATCATTTTCCATCAGAGAAGTATGATGCTGTTGGGTGAATTAAAGGGAAAAACATGAACTGTAAGTAAGAAGCTCACTTTATTTTCTGAAGTAGTAAAGGAGAGAAAAATCCACCCACGTAATTATGTGCCTTATTTCCAGAGTTGTCCAATGGACATATTATGTTAGTAACATATATAACTTAAATTTTTTCATAACAATTTTAAAAAGTAAAAATAAAATTAATTTTATATTTGACTTACCTGAATCTATACAAATATTATCATTTGAACCTATAATTAATATAAAAAATTACCAAAGAGGTAATTTACATTCTTTTCTTGGTACTAAGTTTTTGAAATCCACTGCGTGTTTTATAACACATCTCTCTTTGGACTCAGCATCTTTCCAGGGCTCAACAGACACATGTACCTAGTGCCTATTGCACTGGACAGTGCAGCCTGATATCTTCATTTCACATATTCTACACTGGAGGGTGTGTGTGTGTGTGTGTGTGTGTGTGTGTGTGTGTGTGTGTCTGAAAGTAGGAAGCAGGTGACCCACTATGAATTCAGAAGATGGATCTTCCTCTTAAATTCACAGAATCGTTCACATACTGATCCATAGCCTTATTCCTTTTTCAGTCATCAAAGTTATGGCCTAACAAAGGCTTTGCTTTGGGCATTAAGATTCTGAGGCTAACTGCGTCTACCTTTTCCGTATCACTCTAATAACTCAAATGGATACTTATTGGGATAATTTAATAATAATTTGACAGAATTAAACCAAAAAGTCAATTTGCAGATGCTAACTATGTCTGATAGGATGTTTCATTTCACTGATTTCTCTACGAATCCTGGGATCCTAGTCTTGTCTGTAGGGTGATTATTGGTGGGAGTCTGGGTAACCAGCTGTATCTCCAAGCGGAAGAGATGATATGAGTGAAGCCCGTCAAGTTGAACACAGTGTTTCCTTTCCATCACAAACGTTCTGGAAATACACACATAGATCTGTATGGACAGAATACTGGCATATTCTCTCCTTAAGAAAAGGCCAAACACATATATCCTGAGAAAACCATAGTTCAGAAAGAGTCAGGTACTACGATGTTCGTTGCAGCTCTATTTACAATAGCCAGGACATGGAAGCAACCTAAGTGTCCATCGACAGATGAATGGATAAAGAAGATGTGGCACATATATACAATGGAATATTACTCAGCCACAAAAAGAAACGAAATTGAGTTATTTGTAGTGAGGTGGATGGACCTAGAGTCTGTCATACAGAGTGAAGTAAGTCAGAAAGAGAAAACAAATACCGTATGCTAACACATATACATGGAATCTAAAAAAAAAAAAAAAAAGTTCTGAAGAACCTAGGGGCAGGACAGGAATAAAGACGCAGACGTAGAGAATGGACTTGAGGACACGGGGAGGGGGAAGGGTAAGCTGGGACAAAGTGAGAGAGTGGCATGGACTTATATATACACTACCAAATGTAAAATAGATAGCTAGTGGGAAGCAGCCGCCTAGCACAGGGAGATCAGCTCGGTGCTTTGTGACCACCTAGAGGGGTGGGATAGGGAGGGTGGGAGGGAGGGAGACGCAAGAGGGAGGAGATATGGGGATATATGTATATGTATAGCTGATTCACTTTGTTATAAAGCAGAAACTAACACACCGTTGTAAACAATTATACTCCAATGAAGATGTTAAAACCAAAAAAAAAGAAAAGGCCCAACAAGATGCAAACTACTGTACAGAGAATGAATAAACAAGGTCCTACTGTATATACTGTATAGCACAGGGAACTATATTCAATATCCTGGGATAAGCCTTAATGGAAACGAATATAAAAAAGAATGCGTATGTGTATATATATATATAACTGAATCACCTTGCTGCATAGCAGGAATTAACACGATATTGTAAATCAACTACACTTCAATTAAAAAAAAAAAAAAAAGAAAAGAAAAGCCCAAACAAATGTTACGGTCTCCTCCAATTGGAGATCGGTCATTTTATTGGGGTCAATGGGTAAATATATCTTGGGCTTATTTCTAGAGTGGGGAGGAACAGCTCAAACCTGTCACTTTAGCTATCAATTTCCATTCTTTTCAAAATCCCTTATCTGCAATGGAAGGGTTAAGCTCATGGAGTTTTTCCTTCACCTGGCTAATTCAAATAACGACACATTCATTGTCCTTAGCAGTTTTAAATGTCACAAAATTACATCATGTAGGACTGTATGCCCTTTCCCCCACACTAGATATGTTAGCAATAAGCTGAAAATTATAATTAAAAAACTAAAAGGCACTGGTCACTGTCTGGTGAAGTTTCATTTAGAGCTCAGAGACCACTGAAGACCACTAGGTTTTCTTCTTAGCCATACATAAATAAATCCTCACTGACACGTAATAAACAAACAAACATTCCGGGAAGCTGTGCCGATCAGGCGAGCTGTGTGGAAAGAGCATTATGTTAGCTTCCAGGCACTTGAAGGGTGTTAAGTGTCTCGAAAAGCTGTGCAAAGTGAGAGGGGGTGAAAGTGTGGTTGCTTCTGCCATTAGGCAGGGAACATTTCAGGACTTCCACTGAGCAAGTGTAAATGAGGCTGCCACTGGCTGTGATGCTGAGAGAGGGCTACCAACTGTTAAACAGGTCCTGGTTTTGACCTATTAAAAATGTAGCTCTGATTACTCATTAAAGGGTCCATTGTTAAGAAAAACCTATCTTTTTATTCACAATGAGAAAAGACGGGTTTGAGGATTTTAGTGCAGGGAAAAGATATATATGTGTATTGGAGGGCTGGAGAAAAATCCATAAAATCATATGAAACACTGACTATATCTCCAAAGGTTTCACAAGGCCTAATCTTTGGGAGAAATGAATCCTATTCTGATGAACTACATAAGGCTTCATTAGGATAGTCTCAAGACCAATAAATATTACTCTGTAAGCAGGGCTACAAATTAGGCATAAATCAAAACTGCCAAGGACACTGCCATTGTCCCAGTTCTCCAAGCGGGTTAGTTTTGCTTCCTCCATCACCAATTCAGTCAACATCCATCCCCACTGATTCTCCTTCACGTCTTAGGGAACAAAAGTGTTCCCTATTTTTGTTTTAACATTCTCCCAACTAATCCAAACGCTCTTTGTCTGCCCCCCTAGAGAACGACTAAGAGTGGCAAAGCTCAATTCCCTAGGCTCCAGGCTCTTTCCCATCCCCAGCTGCCCCTCGCCTCAGTACAAAGCACTCTAGAAAACAGAAAGTAGAATCATTTTCTATAAACGACACACCCAGCCCTGTTCAACAGCCTGCAGCAATTCTATATCATTGCCTATTTTAAGTAATTATCCGGCTTCTCAGATCCCCATTGCTGCAGCTAAGCTACACTGTGCCTTTCAGGGTCAGTCTTTATCTTATATTGAGTTTCCTCAGAAACAGACCCCAGAGACAGAATGAAGTTTCAGTAGTTTATTTGGGAAGTGATCTTTGGAAGCATCAGTGGGGAAGCTGGAAAGTGAGGTAGGGAAGTGAGTCAGTAAGGATGCACTGGAGGGTATGACCCACTGGGTGCAACTAGGGTTGGTCTCACTGGGGAACTCTCGGAGATGGTGTAGAAAATGCCTCAGAATTATCCTCAGTTGCTGAGGGAGCTGGGTTGTGTAAATCCATGCCCTTGATCTTGGCTGAGAACCACTCAAAGGCTGCTGGACTTTGTTAATTCAACATTTGTTAAGTACAGCCCTGGGGTGGTAAACGGTAGCAGTTTAACAAAAGAGCACAAAGGATTTGAAATAGAGATGTTTATAACTCAGGTCCTGGAAAAAGTACAGGGCACACCTCAAGGGGCACCATGGGGAGGTGCAGGCAGAGTGTAGGCAGAGAGAGAGCCCTGCAGGACCTGGGGCACATCCTTTATGGGGTCCATCGGTGAAGTGCTTTGAGGTTCTCAGGCTAAGGCTGGATTGGTCAATTCAAACCAGAAAGAGTGGGATTTTGGTAAGCTGTGCAGGTGTCTTACTTAAGGGGTGAACAAGGGGAGACTGCTGCCCACAGGGCTGCTGGGCCATTCACATCAGCAGTTTACGTTGGCTTGTGATCCTGTGGGCTGTTACCTAGCGTCAGTTCAAGGCCCCTGTAGGCTGCCTGGCCATACAAAGTGGATGCTGAAGCGGCAATATCATGGAGTAGTTTGGCCAAACTCTGGACACAGGGGGTATTAAATCCCAGCTCTTCAGCCTGCCTCACACAGGGGCTGAAGGGCCTGTGACAGTGAGAGGAGGCCCCAGCGCAAAGAGTCACGGGTATTTAAAGTTGAACATTGCTGGACTGGCATTCGTGGGACTGAGTGCCAAGGAGATACAGGTAAACGCTGACATATTTCTCCAGGAAAACGGAGCCTCAGACCCAGACACATAGATAGGTTCAAGCATCACCCGCCTTCTCTTCTCATCTGTGTGCCTTTGTGCAGTGACCGAGCTGCGCAATCCTGTCAGTGGTCCCCAGGGAGCTCCTCGACTAGACCACCACCAATTCCATCGTTGCTAAACTCCTCTCTCCAGCCAATCCGGTGTATTTAATCTCCATTTCACAGTATGATCATTCCATTCTCATAAAGGAAATGTCCTATTGATATTCCTTCTGCCAGTTTCCCCCCTGAAATGGCTTCTAAACCTCTGATCAACACTCACTACCTCTAGGATGAGCTCAGCCTGTCCACTGGACACCACCTCAACACAGGTACAATAATCATTTTGGTTGTTTCACTACCACTGAGTAATTTAAGCTTGACACATTCTATAAATCAAACTGTAATTTGGGAAGAACATCAACTTTGAAGGCAACTGGACCTGGGTTACAGTCCCAGCCCCACCACCTTGTTCAAGGGCAAGGACCTTAATCTTAGCAGCCTTGGTTTCTTCATCTGTAAAATAGAGATGATGGTAATATATCAAAGGGTTGTTGTGAGGATTAAATGAGATACTGCCTACGGCAGCACATAACATGTGGCAACTATTTGACAAATGTTAATTATTAATCGTTTTGCCCTCAATATGAGTATTGTTATTAGTATCACCTTGCTATAAGCATGACATGCATCCTCTAAAGCTAATGATCGGATCTTTTCTTTTTATTTACAAAAGAGAAATAGACCCCCAGACACAGAAAACAAATTTATGGTTACCAAAGGGGAAAAAGGGGGAGAGAGACAAATTAGGAGGTTGGGATTAACATATACAGTCTAGTATATATAAAGTAGATAACCAACAAGCAACTATTGTATAGCACAGGGAACTATACTCAATATTTTGTAATAACCTGAGAGGGAAAAGAATCTGAAAAAAGTAGATAGATAGATAGATATAACTGAATCACTGTGCTGTACACCTGACACTAATACAACATTGTAAATCAACTATACTCCAATAAAAATAACTAAATAAAGCTAATGATCGTGTGTTCTGTTTCTTTGGTATCCTCTCTATACCTGATTTTTTAAAGACAGACTTTCTGTACAGTAAGCAGTCAGTAAACACAGTGTTTAAAAAGAGATGGGCCCTATCTAAATTAGAAAAATACGGAAAATTCTAAACATTGAAAATTGCTCATATAATTCTTGAGACCATGGCTTTAGTTTTGATACAAGTATTGATTTTCTACTGTAGCTGGGAAAGTAGATGTGGGCTACTTATTATATTACTCAACTCTAGGGAAGATTTTCTTTTTTTTTTTTTTTTTTAGGGAAGACTTTCTTAACATACCTTAGTGACTTTTTGACAATGCATGTGCTCCAAAATAAGTATTTACTGCCAGGCCAAAAGGCAAACTTTTTAAAGCATTTCACATTTCACAGAAAAATGTACTATCAAATGTTATTTAAATGAAAGTTTGTCATGGTTTGTAGAGCCAGTCAATATTTGGAACTAGGGAAATCACTGATTTATAGGATTACAATAGACCCTTTTGTTAGATTCTTAAGTATCAAGTAGCACACTATTAGGGTGCTTCCAAAACAAAGTGAGACGAGCATAAGGACTTTTCACCCCTTTGGGCAGAATGTGTATTGATGCAGTGTCATAATGATCTATTCCCCAACTCCAATGAGACCTATCATGTCCCATTCTTGCATCATTGGGAGCTAGGTACCTCTTGCTTGAAATATACTTTCTCTTCCTTTCCTTCCATCCATCCATCCATCCATCCATCCATCCATCCATCCATCCATCCATCCATCCATCCCCTTTTTCTATTGTCTTTCAAGGTGCAAATTAAGAAAGCCTTTCACTATGGTGGTTTTTTCAGCTGTTCGGCTAAGATGACTGACTTTCAGCCTCATTTTAAAGCCATCAAAATGTGTTTCTTTTGGCACATGATGTATACCTCTCTATTACGTTCATCTTTTTTTAAAGTATAGACCCAATCTTTCCAAAGATTATAAGCTCTTTGAGGAGGGGAGTAGTGCCTTGGACTTTACGGTTTTCAGCATTATTCTTACACACAAAGAAATTCAAGGTTTTTGCTTAATAATGATACTGGATGATATCTCCTCTGGATTTTTTTTCTTTGCTTATTTGTTTTGTTTCCATCTCTGCAGAACTGGTCAAGCTTCTGCAAACATGAGAAATCATTAAGATGTGGATGACCTGACAGCTAATGGGGACGTGGAAAAGCAGCAGCGCTGGCCATGTCAGACTTAGTGGTCAGCCCTGGAAATGCTTCCATATGATGCTCTGTTGGACCTCCATTCTGTGCCCTGATGCTAGGACAGTGGTTTCTAATGAGACACTGCTATGTGTCTGCCTATGGTAGAATGTACTGGCCATAGATGGCTATAATACTAACTCCCATCCTGCATGCTCTTCTATAATGTGACCCTGCTGTTTCCCCATTAAGATGAAGTCTCATTCTCCCTTTGAATTTGAGTGGACTTGTGACTCACTCTTCACCAAGAGAATGAGTACAAGTGATGCTCATGACTTTCAAGGCTAGCTCATGGAAGACCATGAACTTCTCCCTGATTCTCATGGACGTCTCCCTCTCAGATCCCAGCCACTATGTTGTGAGGATCCCTGTCACAGGGAGAGGCAACATGTAGGTGTCCTGGTCCATAGTCAGAGTAGAGCAGGTCACCTTGTCATCCCAGCCCAGGTGCCAGCTATACGAATAGAATGTCCAGATGATTCCGGTCCCCAAGCATTGAAATCAATCCCAGTCATTCAAGTCTTCCTAGGTGAAGCCCCAGATACTGTGGGGCAGGGAAGAGTCATCCCCACTGCGTTCTCTTATAATCCACTAAATCCGTGAATATAATAAAATGGAATGATTTGTTATGCAGCCACAATAACCGGAAAACTGCCCAATGTTCATCCCCGTCATCCTCTTTGCTAGGGGTTGGCACATTACATGGGCCATATCCAATCCACACCTGTTTTTGTAAACAAAGTTGTACTGAAACAGAGTTATGCTCATTCATTCACATATTGTCTATGGCTGCTTCTGTACTACATTCTGAGGCAAAGCATAGAATATTCACTAACTGATCCTTTACAGAAGAAGTCTGTGACTCTATACTGGGGTTCTCAAAGTATCATGCCCAGGCCGGTAGTATCTGCATCACTGAACTTGTTCGAAATGCAAACACTTGACCCCTACTCCAGACTTACTGAATCAGAAATTCTGGGGGTGAGGCCCAGAGCGTTTTGTTTTCGTGAACTCTTTAGGTGCTCTTAATGCACAATGAGGTTTGAGAACTACTGCTCTATGTTAACGAATCCTGACCTTTTTTTTGAGGCAACAATATTGCCAGCCTTAGCTGGGATTATGGCTAGTCTACACAGGACAATCCTGTTACCTGCTTTTCCAGATTCCCGTATAGTGTCGCATAGCTTTGTGACAGTTCTGGCCATTGAGATGGAAGGAGGACTTTGCTGAGGGTACTTCTTGGAAAGCTTTTGCTTTACTGATAAAAATGATAGATCATCTAGTGATGACCCCTCACTCCTCCTTTTGGCCTGTAATGCTGGTAGGAGGCCTGGAAATCATAGTTGCTTCATAACCATGGGGTAACTAGCCTAAGGATAGATGCCTAAAAGGTAAGGCTGCTGGAAGAAAATGACAAAAGAACTGGATCCTTGGGGACATTGCTGAGCACTGGAATCGAGGCCATAAGAAAATATACCACGAATTATTTAGGCCACTATTAGTTGCAGGCAAACAGATTTCTAACTCATATAATAGGCATACAAAACAAAACACCAACAAACAAAATAGGCATACGAATCTCTAAGTCATTTTCAATATTTTCAAAAAACTCTCACACTGCAAATTTGGCCTTGAAGAGGCACTATAAACCGTATGACAGGTCAAATAGGCTTTGCTTCTGGCCGGATTTATATCAATTCATTTTGTTAAGAGTAGTCCTTTCAAGTTACGTAGGAGCCAGATGTGGTGACAATTCCATCTAAGCCTTATCAACCACTTGCCAAATGCTTGGCACTCTTCTCATATGACCTCACAGCCTTTAGCCATAATCCCCATTTCTCCCCATTTCAGATGGGGAGACTAAGGTGTAAGTCAAAAAGGTGACTTTTTCAGTTGGTATACCATTCATACCAGTCCAGAGGATCTGATTTCAGAGCCCACTCTCCCAGCCACTGCTAATATTAAGTGACTTCTTGATTTAATTGCATATTCCACAAACATTTATTATGTTATAGCCAAAGTTTTCAAAAGGCACAACCTTGCAGCAAATGTGTAGATCAAAAGGAAAAGGTGCCTCAAATGCTATTTGTGGCAAAGAGGTTCAAAATTTCTGAAATTGGACAGCTCAGTGAACCTGGCCTGAACCTGAAAGTGTGTCCATCTGCCTGGCATCTCAGCAAGAATTATAGTTGCCGGGATCAAAGAAGAAAGAGTCTCTGAATGTTAACATGGACTTCATACAGTCACCACCACTGTGGAAAATGACTTAGATAAGGCAGAGTGTATGTGCACCATTTTCTTTACATCCCTTATTCCTTCCATGCATACATCCATCCATGTCTGCTCCCCCAAATCACTCCCCTTTCAGTCTTTGGAGGTGTTGGAGGGTAAAGGAGAGCCTTTGAACAGATATCTCCCCCCGAGATGGTGTCCTTCAGAGGGCTCAAAGTCCCCCTTTTGTGTCTACAGGTTGAGAACTGTCTCTCTGTACATCTCCCAGCCTCTTATGACCACAGAGCATGAGAATAGAAATGCTAATGTGACATTATGAATGAGAGGTAAGGACTGTCCGGCCTTTTGTGGACGGGAGGCCTTTTGGGGTAAGTGAAATGTACCCATACAGTAGAGTGAATGCCATCCCCGGATGTTCCCACAATCAGCGCTCCGAGATAGTCCAGGCACTGGTGGGCTTTTCATCCAGGTCCAGTTTTGAAAGACAACTTGACATTCTTATAATGCCATGCAAACGTATGCGCTTATACAATGACAGTGATTACTCAGGCTCCCAAGACAAGCCAGACGTATCTTAATAAATCAAGACTATAGATTAAACAACTTAGAGAAGAATGGTCTTTCACGGAGGGAGAAGCCATGGCTTGTGTTCTTCAGATGACGAGACAAAATGTTTAAATCATTCTCAGTAAGCAGCCGCCCTAGACACATGTGGCACTTCTTTTGTTTCCAGCTACACTGTGTCCCACTCGGCCCCCCTCAAAGTGTGACTCACACTGAAATGTCCAAATCAAATGTCACCCTCTTTAAGAAGCCCTTTTTGATTCTCAAACCCCACCCCAAGCATAATTCCTGACACCCTCTTTGCTGACTCCAGACTCCTTATTTAGATCTCCATATCACATAAATATAATTGAATTATGAGTTGTAGTAAGCAGTGGCTACGACTCCTTTCCTCTACCTACCCTTTCCCCAAATATGAGCTCCTCAGAGGATAGATGATGTCTTATCTCATCATCATGAACCCGCCCCTCACACTTTGGCCTGGACTAGTGCCCTGTGTGGCTGGGCAGGTTGTAACTGCATAACCCCCTGGGGTACTATTCACATCAAAATCTAGATGAATGGCAACTTCGAGGATCATGCAGCATGCAAATCTTTTCTTCGTACCTACCCAGTACAGGAGTCCATTAAGTGTTTATTAAATTAAATAAGGGCAGACTAGTTGGGACAGCCGTAGGAAAGAAGAGGAACGTGATTTCTTTCACATTCATATGAGCTGGCTGTGGGGTTCAGCTCTTTTCATTGGCATATCAGTCTATCTAATCATAGCTAATCAGGTGTTAGTGGCATATGGTTTGAGGGAAATAGTGTGCTCTGCTCTAGGTGTCAGTTAAAAAAGAAATTTAAATCTTCAGTTGATGCAAACTGCCTGCTTAACTTGAGGCCATGAGGAGTTGGTGACAGACAAGATTTACATTCTCAACTTGCAATCAATTTGCTCCTGACCATGATTCTAAGTATTAACCTTGTTCTAGCAAACTCCTGGAGTGTGGGGCTGGGAAGAGAAGAGCAGGCACAGAGGAAGCTGAGATCAGCCAGAATAGCTAATGAACCACTAGATTTGATCTTTACGGGAAAGGGAAAAAATGGCCTTGGTATGGAAAACAAAACACAAGGATCCATTCCGTTGGTAACCCGACCACGGCTTGCTTTGCTGCCAACACGGTCTAGTGCAATGCCTGTTTGTTCAGGTTTTCTGCCCCATCAGAAGATATGGGTGTTGGCAAACAGGGATTCCAATTTGTAGCTATTTTGTATTTGTTCCCATATGTTATATAATGCTCCTATGGGGATCTACACAACAGATACTGAACAAGTGAAACCATCTGAACAAAACAAAAATAACACAGAGAGAAGGCTATAGAAGTATGGCCTGTTAAAACGAAAAGGGGAACAGGATAGAATTGGACAACCCATTCTTTTTGTTGTTGTTATTGTTCTAAAGTTTTATAAAATTCTGAACCAGAAGTGGCAATGTAATCATAAAGATGTATTAACAGAAATACAAGGAAGACAGCAAATGCCAACACCACAATTCTTCCTCAGGAATTTGTCATCTTGTCTGTCATCTTAAAGGGTGCCCTATTATACTGTTCACATACTGTATATTTGTTACTCCTACTTTACAGAACATCACAATGGTTCTTTTATTATCATATATATATATTTGGCATTAAATTTGATATCATGAAAGGATGTGAATCCCAGCGTTCTTAAAATATTTTGGCTTCTTGTACTATCTCAGCCAGCTTAACTTCAGAGTTCAAATTGCGGCACAATGATGTATTTAGGAGGGTTAAAAGTGGGAGAGATTTAATATCCCACTAAGTCTATTGCTAAGGAAATTAATAACCTGACAAAATATTTAAGTAACAAGCAGTGGATTTAATTTTATTTGGTAGGTTTAAAACTAATAATAAATAATGATATTTGACTATTGCTTTTTCAATATGATAAAGTATAAAGATGGTTAAAATACTCCAGAATCTCACTACACAGATTGCCCCCGTTTTGTGTTTTGAATTTATTTTTTTATACAGCAGGTTCTTATTAGTTATCTATTTTATACATATTAGTGTATATATGTCAATCCCAGTCTCCCAATTCATCTCACCACACCCACCTCCCACCCCCACCACTTTCCCCCCTTAGTGTCCATACGTTTGCTCTCTACCAGATTGCCACTTTTTGATCTTAAAAAAAAAAAAGAAAGAAATTCATATACGATTTTTAAAAATCAAAGGAACAGGGTGATATCAAATTGAGAAGCCTAGTTCTTCCACAAGAACTGTGGTCCTGAGCGTGATTCCTGGACCAGCAGCATCAGTAGCCTCTAGGAAATTGTTCAAAATGCATATTCCTAGGCTCCACCCCAGATCCACTGCATCAGAATTCCTGGGGGTGGGATTTGGGTTTTAACAAACCCTCCAGGTGATTCTGACACATACTGATATTTGAGAACCACTATTCTACACAAAGGCAATCACAGTTAAATTTCTTATGTCTTTCCAGTTATATTTTAATCTCACACATGCACATGCACACATATACATGCACATACACCATTTTTCTTTATACAAAAGGAACTACTTATACACACTGTGTGTTGCTTTAAATTTTTAAACTACGTCATTTCTCAAACAGGTCTTTCCATTTCTGCACTTAGAGACGCACTTCATGCTTCAGAAGATTACAAACCCTTCCAGTGGCTATGCCACACACCTGAATAGTTCAACCAGGTCTCTGGCATGTTATCTCTGCTACTTATGGTTTGGTTTCTTAGTTTTACCATGCTGATAAAACTACACAGGTATTTTTGTTTTGTTTAGTTTTTTGCTGGTGCATCTTGGAATACACGTGTGAGTATGTTTTTTTAAATAAGTTCCTAGCAGGGCTGACTCAAGATCATAAAGAAATTCATCTTTTACATTTTGGTGCATATGACCTTAATGTCGGAAAAAGAGCGTGCACCAGTTTACATTGCAAGCGACAGTTTACTAACAGCGTCTATGTTTCTGGATCGTCACTGACACTGGATCTTATCAAAATTATTTTAACTGGTGTGAATCTGATTGATTAAATATGGCATCTCGTTATTGTTTAAGTTTAATTATGAGGTTGAAGATGGTCATTTTATATTTTTATTTGCCATTTATACTCCTTTTTCAGTGACTTGTCCATTTTTCTCTTGGGTTAGGCATATTTTGTCCTTACTGATTTGTATGAATTTTTATAAATTAAGAAGACTAGTCTTGGCCCGTCACTTGTTTTTACTGTAATTTTTATTAGTTTGGACTTTTTAAAGTTGGTCATAACTTTATAAAGTCTTTAATGTTTTCCTGTCCATGCTCTATGTATTGTATCTTTCCTGGAAAATACTTCCACCAATTCCAAAATTCTAAATAAATTCACCTATGATTTTCTTCAAATCATCATAGTTTAGTGTTTTACTTTCCATAATTTACTTTAGTAAAAGAAATGAGACTGAAATCTAGTTTTTATTTTTTTCATACAGCTAGTCGCTTGTCCCAACATCACTTAGTGAACAAGCTCTCTTTTCCCAATGATTTGAATATCACCTTTACCTCTGATCCAGAGAATTCAGGGACATTCTCCTATAACCTACTGGTTCTCTATTTTCAAGCTGTTTCAAATTAGTACATCTTCGTTACCAGTTTTTATACTAGATAGAGTTACTTCTATCTCATTTATTCCTCTTCTTGAAAAATGTCATGGCATTTTTCATTTGTTTATTTTTCATGGCGAACTTTGTGTCATTTTTGTGAAGTGCAGAAATAAGTTTAGATGGAATGTTAACACTGAATTTATACTTTATGGAGCTTTGTCAACACACATCTGTTTCTTACAAAAGAATACAACCATTTCTAGTTTTACAAAAGTCATCTTCTACATAACATTAGAGCTTCCAGTTTTCTTCCTATTGATCCTTCACAGTTCTGGTTACCTTCAATATTAGGTATTTTACTTTTTGGCTGCTGTGATAAATGGTTTCTTCCTCCCAATGTATTTTCTAACTGTTCATTGATTGTATACAAAGCTACTAATTTTTAAAATCATACTCCATGCGAACAACAAAAAAAGAACAAAAGAGTAGCAGTCATCAACCATTTATACAAGGGTTAAGTCACAACCCACTGCAGTTGCCCTCGGAAAGTAAACTCTGAGGGGAATTCAGGATGAAAAAACAGGACGGGGCCCTCTGTGCTTTAGATAAATGGGCTGCTAGATAGTTAGATGCATATCTCAGAAGAATTTCAACGGCCCGGATTCTTGCATCTTCCCATACATAGAAAAGCACTAAAATCATCAACTTGAATATCTGTTCTTTGTGATTAGCAGTCTTTTACCAAGATGTATGCCTGACTACAAGTGTTTCCCAGCCAAAAAATTCATATATATACTGGTTGCTCCCCTACCTCTTGGAGCAGTTCCTTAGAGCTGTCTCCTGGGCTGTAGTCCTCAGTAAGACCCTGAATAAAGCTTAAACTTAGAACTCTCATGTTGTGAATTTTTCTTTAAATTGACACCATATATCTGCAATATACATGATTCATGAAATGAATTCTTAAAAACACATGCAAAAACCATATCTAAATGAATGTTATCTACTGAAAAGAGACATGAACAGGCTTTGCTGAGAAAGTGTTTTGAGTATACACACATGTAGATACGTATATATGTATGTATATATTACAATATACATAGTTTGGAATTACCCACAGAAGACAATGTCCCATTTACTTCCTAGTGGTACATGATTTTTTGACACTGATTGACGTGGCCTTGCTTGGTGAACCAGTATATCAGCTAAGCTTTGTTTAGACAAATATAACCATTTCCTTATATTATCCTGTGAAAATAAATAGAGGAAGATCTGTTACCATTCAGAATATTCCAAAAAAGAGTGTTAATTCTAAATAAATGTTTAAGTATGAAGTTACAGAAATGCCTCGGCCAATGGAGTGACCATTGAGGTCTCAGTGAAGAATTCAGAACAACAACTGAATGCATCTATCGAAATGAAAAGAACAGTGACAAGAAAGACCTGTTTTGTTTTTAATGAGAAATAAAAAGAACAGTAGAATTGATCAGTAAATCTAAAAAGCTTAGCGTGAGGGAGGAAAAATAATTTCCCCTCTACCCTTCTAGGTTCTTTGCTGGGACACCTCTGTAATAAAAAGATGATTAGCAGGAAAAACAGAAGTTTAATAACATGTATTCCTCCTGTACACATGGGAAAGACCCAGGAAAATCAAGTAACTCTCCCAAATGGCCCAAGCCACCACATTAAATAACATCTCCAGCCAAAGACAAAAAATGTTGGGAAGGGAGGGGCAGACCAGTTATAAGAGGTTACCAGGAAAAGCACAGTGAACAGGGTAAGACTGTTACACAGAGTTAAGTCTTTGCCTTCTGTAAGAGTTTTTAGAGATTTAGTCATCCTTCCCTTCCTGGTACAGAGAGGGAGACACACTTATAAATGGAGTTTTCCCTTGTAAATGTAAATTGCTCTTACAAAAGAGTAACTTCTACTCTGTTTTAAGAGCATCATCTGTGTTTGCTATTTCTTAAAAATAATCAGGCTGAGCGTTATAAATTCAGTTCCCCTTATAAGCTAAAAAACGAAAGAACATAAAGCATAATGAAGATGACAAAGGCAGAACACAAATAAACATTAAAAATAATAATGGGACAGTAACACAAAGAGGAAGCAAAATTAATGATAAAATAATACTTCATAAAACTCTTCCAAATAAATAAAAATATCTACTTTCTAGGTATAGTTAAATGGACCAAAGAGAACAGATGAAAAGCCAAAACTGATTATTTTATTCCTAGTGACATTTTATATGTTAACTAATTATTTTACAAATTTTTCAGTTGATTATATTGGATTTGATAGGAATACAATAATATAAGCAGCAATTAATGTTTGTCTCATCCTTACCAATATTTACCCCTTAAATGATCATTTCTCATGTAAATTTCAGGTGCTATTTCTAGAACAATATTAATAGTGGAGATGGTAGGCATTACTATCTAATTCTTATTCTAGATATGAAAATAAAACTTTTAATGTTTCACCATTAAACTTGTTGCTAGATATTTGTTTGAGAAATATATATTCTTGGTAAATGGTATAATATTCTTTTAATGTACCACTATTCTACTTGCTAACATTTAGTATTTCTGCCCTAACATTAATAAGATTGTACTGAGATTGTAGTAAGTACGGATATTGTATTTTGTCATCTGAATCAGATTTCTATTTAAATGTTGTGATGTCATTGTACAAAGATCTTGAAAGTTGGCATTCTTTATGTGTGGAAAGCTTAAATAATTTTTAAATTTTCAAAAAAGAGCTGATTTACAAGAAATACTCTTTGAAAACCAGTTGACTACGGAAATTTCTTTTTGCTCTAACTTTTTAATAATTTCCTAAATAATTTTCATAGCTACTCATCAACTAGAAGTTTCATCTCTTCTCTGGGGACACATTTGTTAATTTTTAGGTTCCTAAAAATTTGGGAATTTTTAAATGCACTTTATAGTGATTTCCAATATAATATTTCCTTGATGCCACTTTTAATTTTGTGTATTTGTGTTTTCTTCCTTTTTTAAGCTCTGGTTCCATGAAAGTACTTAGAGTTATCAACCTGAAAATATGTTTCCACTTTCTAATAATAATAATAATAATTTTAATTTTTCCTTTGCTATCTCCTTTTCATTCTACAGATTTTTTTCAATTATTCTATATCCCACTTTTTTCTTAGATGCTAAATAGCCTTTCATGGCCGAGGATATTTCTGAAACTTTATTTTGGGTACTGTTGAGAATCTGCATTACATTCTTTTGAATAATCTATGTGGTGACAAATCTTTCTCCTTTGTGTTCATGTTATAATGTAAGAAAAGTGGCTGAATGTTATTTCAAACAAAGCTTGCCTGATATGGTGGTTCACCAGCTTGGTCATACAATTTTGCGTCAAAAATCATGTGCCTCAGTGATTAAATGAGGCATTCTTTCCTGTGGGTTTCATACAGTGACTCTGAAGGCAATCCAAAAGACAGTTCAAAATATATTTCACCAAAGGCTATTCTTTAGAGGCGAACACTTTCTTTGGATGTGTAAGCACTTCTTTTTGTCATTTTAAGGGCTCATTACCATGTAGTCAGATGTGTGCTCACTGTGGCTGGAAATCAGAAAGGCAGATAAACCAAGAATGCCAAGTGAAGACTCCGCAAAGCTGAGAACTCTGTGGTCGTCCTAAGCCGATCCTTTTTATTCCGTCTAAAATGCGAAGTCGTCCATTTCAAGGAGAGGCATAGCTCCATTTACTTATAGCTATTAGACAAATATGCAAAGCAAAAATCTGCTTTTCTAAATGAAGAATGAAGCACAAGCCAGTATAAATACTTCAAAATAGAGTGTGCTTTTGATAAAGGGTAATGAAGAGAGAAACCACGAAAAAAGACATTGGTAAACATGAAATTTTATATGTATCCCGTAGCCAAAGCTAAGGTTCTGAAGACCCTCATAATACCCTTACATATTATAGTTCTGTCATTTAATGTGAATAGTTAATGTCATTTATGAAGAAAGCAGTCACACTTCCTGGATAATTACCACATATCTATTGAAATGAATCGTCTCCCTTTAAAATGTGCATTTATTACGCTCCCCTTCGGTCAATGCATATCTCTTCCTTCATTATACTGCTAAAATGTCAGCCCTGCTATGTTGAAGAAATCAATAATTAGATAGATTTATGGTAATTACCTCCCAGTAACACATTTTTTCCACCTTAACAACACAAACCTAATCCACTAACATCAAAGTTACACAAATATATTGGTGAGAAGGTCATCATGTGAAAACGTAACTGTTGGGGAGGGGAAGATTTCCCCCTTCCCTTCTACGTCCTTTTATTTAATAACTACATTGACACAAGACAGATTCACAGGAGAAAAAGATATAAAAAACAAATTTTAATTTCATACATACGGAGGTCTCATAGATGTAGGACCTAAGAAGTGACCAAAGAAGGCAACTTTTATACTTTTTAGTCAAAGAAACAATAAATTTATGAGGAATAGACAAGGCAAACTAACTAGGCTCGTGTACTAATTAGTGGCGAATCTAAGCAGTCTGTTTACATAGCCTTCTAGCCCTGAATTCCCGGTCTCTGCTGAGAAGGATGTCTCTCTACCTCCTGGTGCAGGGAGGGTACCTTTCACCTGGGAGATTTATTTCCCGCTTTCAGGAGGGTCTGAGTGTTCTTTTGGCACCAGCTGTTTCTCAACTAACTTTAATTCGAAATAATCAATATGCCACATAGGCATATTTTGGGGCAATCTGCTCTGGGCCCCATCGTAAGTCAATTTACAAACATTGTGAATCACATTTTAAACACCATCTCGAGAGGAAACACCGAGTAACCTTTCTGAGCGACTCACGTGAACTTCAGCTCTACATTTATGAAAAGCAACGTTCTACATTCTGTGGCTCTGGGAATTTGGAGTCAGCCTTAAAACTTACACAAACAACAACAGAAAAACCATGACTCTCAGCAATGACAATAAGATGTGTCATATCTTATACAATTTTCAGGTGTCTCTAAGTTTTTCAGTAAACCACTCAATTTGTGTCTAAGCTACCAGGAACTGGAAAGAATTGGCCACTGCAGTGATTTTACCATCTCAGTGGCTAAAGATGATCCCCCAGTCAAAGTAACTGGTCATACACAAATGGGCTGCCCATAGACATGATGAAAGGATCAGAGAATTATCCTCAAAGTTATTTCTGTGCTGTAGGGGAGCACAGTTTGCCACCCCAAAATGTGCATTTTTACCATGAGGATTATTTCAGGCTGACTGTTTTTAAGAAACAGAAGGCTCAGGGAGAGCTTTGACCTCTCCCTTAACTTCCTTAAATAATTTAGGTAGAAGGGCCTATCTCAGGAAGAGAGCTATCACCAGATTTAACTACAAAACATAGTGTCCCATTGTCTCTGAATAGCACGAGAAACATCTGTTTACCAAACATTTGATTTTCTCATCTTTTTGTAAATTATTTTCCTCTCCTTGTGAGTCCTAAACCTTTACCGCTTTCTCCTTTTTTTCCAGATGGCACATAAGCCTCAATTACCTAACTTGTCCTGGGGGTCTCATTTTTCGTATGAGGCCCCACATACATATAAAATTAAATCAAATTTTCTCCTGTTACTGTCTCATGTCAATTTAATTCTTAGACCAGCCAGAAGAATCTGAAGGGCAGAGGAAATCTTCCTCCCTTCCTCTCTATCTGCAGGGTTCGGTGGAAAGAAAAGTGGTGAGAGTCCTTTTTCTCTCCCTCTAAATTTGGCTCAGCAGGGGAAAATATTTGTGGAGCTAGTTTCTTGGGTGCAGCAGCTCTGGTAAAAATCTGACTGATCTTTTTCCTCCCAGGGATGGTCACCGTTTTTCTTTGTCTGTGACTGTTGTGCAATTTGTCTTGTTCTATGTCTTGAGAGCTTGGCTTTATGACTAGTGAGAATATTCTGTCTGGTCTCCACTATCTGGAAGGTACACTTAGCAGCGTGCATTTGGTGGCCAGTAGAACAGACTAGGATTCCAAGCAGCTGTAGCCAGTTGGTCAGAAGCACAGGCAACAACCTGAGCTTGCAATTGGCGTCTCTTTGTCCAGCTGTCTCAGCCCTCAAGGGAATTTATCATAAGGGGGCCCGGTCCACAAGGGGCCTTTGTTATCTCAACCTTCATTGTCTTGCGAGTACTCCAGGGACAACAAAGGTCTTTGCTTTCTTAGACTAATTCTGGGGGTGAACTTTCTGGATCTTATGAGGGATGCATCCTTTGTGTCTCTTGTGTTTTGGTTAAGCCATAAAAAGGTTTCTTGGTTTAAGCTGCTATTTGAGATTAATATAAGATCCTACGTATCAATGGCCAGATGGTCCTTTGAATTGGCTTTGTTTAAAAGGAAAATTTTTAGATAGCTCTCATCCTAAAACCAAATTAAAAAGTGGAAGTATATACATATATATTTATATATTCACACACACACACACACACACACAACATGTAGCTTTAGGGACTTCTTTAATAAGACGAAGGTCAGTAATTAGAACAAAAATCAAAGTTCGCTCAAACCCCTTCCTATTTGTCTTCAGACATTTGCAACTATTGTTAAAAAAAAAAAAAAAAAAGATATCAGGACATTGGAAGTACAACTGCCCTGCAGTTAAGAAAATTTTTTTTAAAAAGAGAGAGGGGCTTCCCTGGTGGCACAGTGGTTGAGAGTCCGCCTGCCAATGCAGGAGACACGAGTTCGTGCCCTGGTCCGGGAAGATCCCACATGCCGCGGAGCGGCTGGGCCCGTGAGCCATGGCCGCTGAGCCTGCTCGTCCGGAGCCTGTGCTCCGCAACGGGAGAGATCACAGCAGTGAGAGGCCCGTGTACCACAAAAAAAAAAAAAAAAAAGAGAGAGAGAGAACTATTACAAATGGGGCAAATAAAAAAATCTTAAATGTGTAAGAACTATGGTCCTAGAAGCTATAAATATCTTCTAAAAACTGTGTGTTGCGCCCTATTTGCAGCTAAACTCCATTGTGACTACAGTCTAACCAAACTGCTGCCAGCCCTCAAGAAAAGTACAACCTAGGATTACAATGGCCATTATGAGAAATGTTCCAATTAGACGAGATTTTAAAAGCACACTTAAAAGCAAGGACTTCCAGATCACACAAATAGAATGGGATACCTATTTTAATTGGTATGCAGGAGGCCTCCAAAGTGTTTCAAAATTCCAAAATAGCTTCATTGAAAGATTTGTTGTAACAGGCAGAAAATAAGATAGGTGGCCCCCTGTCTGACTGAACTCTTGACCCAAACTGATATTCAGAGTTTAATAGGAATGTTTTTTAGGCCTTTTCCCCTAAGCTAAATGTACCCAGAGAGAAAGAAAAACATGCCAACAGAGGTGGATGGGTATACCAGTCCTTTGATAAGCAACTAACCTTGCTGATGTATCTCAAAAGGCTTATAAGTGTTCCGGCCTTATAAAACCCAAGTCCTTCTTGGAGGAAAGTACATTCCTTCCCTTTATTTTTGAGATGTAAACTTTCTGCAAAATTCAGGGAGGTCATTCTTATCAGAAGAAGAACAAAAAGGGGACAAGATCATTTGAAAATTTAAACAAATGAGAATTCATATGTCTTATTTTGATTGTTGTTTCATCTTTCTATATTTAAATATATTTACTGAGTGACACTTTTTATCTTCATTATCTCTTTATTCCTAAAATTTAAGTTCTATTAGTTGGCTGAATTCTGTATTCTTACATCCCCTTTCCCCTCTCACCAAAAATGGCCCAAGAGGACTTAATCCCCTGTTTTTATTTACTTGATGATCTATTCTTTGGCTCTACAGTCAAAGGATAAGTAAGTTATTACCTTTTTCCACCATAATTTTTTTTCCTTCAACCTTGTAGACACTGATCAACTTTCTTCTGGCATCAAATACTACATCAAGCACCTCATCTACTCACTTTTTTTGCTTATGCAGAAATGTAATTTTTTTTTTATACCTGTAGTTCAGTCATTTCAATATTACAGTGCCTTTCTATTGATAATTTTATCAAACTTTCCTGTTTTTCCTTACAAATTAAGATCTTCTATCCAACTGATATTTTCTCATTCTGTCTTTAAATACATTTCTTTCTTACGTTTGTTCTCAGTGTCAATTATACATATATTAGGTATCTTTTGATTTTCTTCTATACCTCTTATCTAACCTAGAATTATTTGACTTTGTTTTTTCTAAAATGTTAAGTATACAAAACTTATCTCCCAGTTCTTTATCAAAATTTAGTCTAGCTTCTTTTGCTATTTTTTTTTTTTTCAGTACGTGGGCCTCTCACTGTTGTGGCCTCTCCCGTTGCAGAGCACAGGCTCTGGACGCGCAGGCTCAGTGGCCATGGCTCACGGGCCCAGCCGCTCCGCGGCATGTGGGATCCTCCCAGACTGGGGCACGAACCCGTGTCCCCTGCGTCGGCAGGTGGACTCTCAACCACTGTGCTACCAGGGAAGCCCTCTTTTGTTATTTTTAATGTGGCTTATCTCTCTATTGCTTTTATGCTTTGAAATATTAACACTTTTTGTTTGAACACTTTTATCTCTTCTTAGAGCTTTATTTTTGAAAAAACATGTTCACTTGTGCTCTTTGAGAATACGAAGGACTATTTTCTAAAATATTCCTCTGTTTCTTTGTGTAATTAGTCTTACGATGTATTGTTTCTGTCTGCTTTTACTCATGTCTCGCAATTTTACTTTCACTCTTTTTTTTTTCCTCCTTTGTCTTTTGCTAGTTCTTATTATTTATTTTTGAGGTAGGTTGGCTATTTTGTGCAGAATAGTATTGGGAAGGAAGGGTTAGCATGGCGGGATGGGTATGATGGAACACCTGCAGCTGCTGCTTGGCTGTGTTGGACGTCTGAGGGCTTGTGTCCGTGAGGCTCACAGCCAGCACTCTGGGGAAGGGCTCTCTGTGCTTTTCTCTGATACCATTGCCTCCTTTCTCTCCTCACACCCTCTCACTTCAGGTAACACCCCTCAGCTGAGAGATCTGGTTACAGAACACAGAAATTATTCATCTGCATATTCCACCCCCCCACCCCGCCACCAAGCTCATCTTCTTTCTCTGTTCAATTTGCCTCAATATAGTTTTTCTCTTCTACCAATGTCAGGTCATATTAGTGACCTGAGATTTTATAACTCCAGGCAAAGAATCTTTAGATTTATCTTTCAGAATGACACTTGGTACCCAGAGCACCAAGATGGCAAAAGTCAGTTCTGAGCTCCCAGAAAAGTTGAAAGGATTTTACAGTGAACACCCATATACCATCTAGATTCTACCACTAAGACCTTATTGTTTTTGTTTAATCATGTCTATCCATTTATCTATTCCTCTTTTCCCCACCAATGAATTAATCTTCATTATTTTATTTTTCAAAAAAAAAAAAGAATAGCAATTTGGTAGGGGAAGTTGATATTAGGAAATAGTAAAACTTCATTTACAGAAGCAGTCAGTTTAAAAATCACAGGTATAATGAAGTACTTGTATAGCTCTTTGATAAAAATTAGTAATGTTATCAAGTAATAAGTAATGTAATCAAGAATTATTTCATGCACAATTATTACAGGGACCAAACTTGCATTAATAACCAGATCCATACATTTCTTCTTTGTGTGACCTGGTCCACTGGGGCATCTTGCCTCAAAAAGTAAGTTTATTCAGATGTCATTCATAACATATAAAATTAAAATAGATAAATTCCTTCCATACAGCTCACCTTTCTTGATCCTGGTGCAAGCTGCCAGAGACCTGTTATAGCATACCTCAGTACTACATCAAAGAGGACCACGGTTCTCAATATGCCTGTGCTGGGGGGTGGGAGATGTTCCCTGCTAAAAACAGCTTCAGAGCTTTTTCACACTGCAGAGTCACACACAGAACCCACTAGAATTGTTCATACACTTGGCTCTCTGCCACAGATTTGACATTTGAGACTACTGCATGGAAGGTCAACTAACAAGTAACTTTCCTTCCAGGGGATATGACAGGAAGTGTTGAGAAAGAAAGGTACAAGATACTCAATAGCCTCAAAGTTTGAAGGGGTCAGGAATTGAGACACAGGTGGCCCGCTTGCATTTCTTTCCTCATCATGCATCAACCTCAGGATGAAATGAAAAGAAAAAGCATGAGTCCAGTTCAAGTAGGTTTTCTCCACCTTGGCTTCTACTAATAATGGCAGTATAAGCTTACTCTCACTGGGGTAAAACCCATCAGTCTGGAGGGGTACAATCTGAAGAAGAAGGTCTAGCATGGGAAGATGGGAAACTGAACACACACTGGATGCCATGGCTCTAGGTACGACCTCACGTGGGTGACTGTACAGCCCAGCTTCCTGAGACAGTTCTGGTTTACTGTATTATTTATTATTATTATATATTGTTATATTAGCAATGCCCCTTTATCCTACAAAATGTCCTAGTCTGGATAAGAAATTGAATCCTCACCTAAGGCGTCACTGAATACAAAGATGGTGGAAATTTTTCTCCCATGACTTTTAACTGACATCAGTTACTAAATCAGGAAGAGGCTTTTAATTAGCTGAGTAAGTACCCCTACTAGATGTAATGGCTCCCCAAAGAGGTGGGTAAAAACTCCAGCATGAAAATGGTGAGAACCACAGGGTATATCTACAAATAAGGTCAGGTGAACACAAAATCCTGATACACTGCAAAAAAACGAGACAAAAACTGTGCAGAGAAAATATTTCTAAGTCAGCTGGGGTTGTAGCTGCCTTTCTACTTTGCTGACTATAAACGTCCAACACACAATTCTCAACACTGAGAGTTAAAGGTCTGTAGATAAACGGAGAAAACTGAAGTTTCCCTTGTCTCAGGAAGAACCTAGCCAAACTCTGTTTGGACAAAGAGAAGATATGTATAGATTGTGCAGACCTGTCGTGCTCAAGAATCTGTCAAAAAAACCTAAGCAAGCCATACACCGCACGTGCATATGCCAGTATGGGGGAAAACATTCAGCAACTAAAAAGGAAGTTAAAAAACAAAGAATATAGAGGATAAACGACAAGCATAATTTTGAAGAAGAGGATACCGTTTTGTATTCCCTGGGTAAATGAGGGAGACAAACTAAAACATCACGTAAGATAGAAAGGGAGACTTCCAAGTTAGAAATGAGTAAGAAGTAAAGACAAAGAATGCTGTTTGAAAAATTAAACTGGCGTTAACGTTAGTAGCTGTGGTACGTGGTATCCAAATATGATCACGAGAAATTCACTCCATTCCTATTGCCACGTGGCTCCTCCCATCAGGAGGATGCCATTTCCATGAATTGGTGGACTTGTGACTGGCTTTGACCATCTAGAGGTGGGAGAAGTGGGGCTCTAGGACTTCCCAGACCAGCAGTCAAGAGGACTGGCAGCTTCCACTTTCTGAAAGCCTGGTTTCCATGTTGTCCAGGATAGACCAGTGGATGAACAGAGGCCATGTGAAGAGAGGCTTGCAGGGAAGAAGAACGGTTCCTATAGCTCAAATCCCACCGCAGTGCAAGCTGAATGCAGCCTTGAGTGACCCCAGTTGTAATCACAGAACTGCCTACCAGAGCCCACCCAACACAACGGGTTCAAGAGAAATAATAAATATTAATTGTACTAAACCAGTAAGCTTTACAATGGCTTGTTAAGTAGCAACACATATACAAACAGTAACTAACAGTAACTACAGTAACTAACGTTAGTTAGTAAGTAACTGACGTTCCTCAAATAACTGGTATATGCCAAACTTTCTGATAAGTACTTCATATGTGCTTTCTCATTTAATTTTCAAATCCCTCCTATTTTCTTCATCCCTAATAGCATTGCTTTATGTCAAACTAAACAGAAAAAATAAAGGATAAAAAGCTTTCAAGTTGGAGTCCTAGACTTCTGACTTGATCCAACCCCCAACTGATCCTCTCTGCTGTCAGTAGAGAGAGTTATGTAAAATGCAAATTAAGACATGACCCAACTACAAATTCCAGATTTCTCTGTAATCTGTCTCTCCAGTATATTTCTCAATTCTGCTTCAATACTATCCCGTTACTTGTCCCTCCTCCAACTTCACCCATGATGTCTCTTGCCTCTGTACCTTTAGCCCAAAAGACCTTCTCTATTCTCATTAACCTCACCTGCAAAATTTTCATCTATCCTTCAAAATGCGGCTCAGGTATCACCTCTTCTAGGAGGCCTGTCTTGACTGTATCCGCCCAGGACTAGATCAGGTGCTTCTACTTGGATTACATAGAACACCATCAACACAGTTATTGTAACAACTTTGCCACTACACTGTATCTGTTTGTTTATAAGTCAGCCATCTGCAGTAGACAATGACTCTGTAAAGACAAGGGTTTGCTGTTCCAGCAGTTGCTCTGTAGCTGTGTGACCTTAGGCATGTTCTTAAGCTCTCTGTGCCGCCACAGTCTTTATCTGGAAGGTAGGATCTCTCCCGTAGAGTTCTATTGTCAGGATTAAATGAGTTGGGCAAGTATTATGCTTAGAACAACTCAATTTTTTAACTCATTATTTTTGCTCAATATATGTTTGTTGACCATAATTATTCTGAAAAGACAGATAAGATTTGGCAGAGAAAGGGGGAAGAAGGGGTGAGGGAGAAAGGAAGGAAAAAATGCAAGACGTAAGTAACATTCTCCCTGACTCAGTAAATGACTCACAGCTGCCCAGGCACTCAGACCACAAACTCAGGAGCTCAGATCACAAACCCAGGAGGATTCCTGAGATGTCCCATAGCCCTACTTTCCTCATATTCAATCGTCGGTACACATCCCTGAATTTTTCCTCCAAAATGCCTGTTGAATCTGTTCACTTATCTCTATGTCAGTGGACACCATCCTAATCTAAAACATCATTATTTTCTTTGTAAATAACTACAGTAGCCTCCCGATGGGCTTCTGCTTTCCCCCTTGCGCTTTAGAAATTCATTCGCCAAAGAGTATTTAGAATGACCTTTAAAAATGGTACTTGGGTATTTTAAATCCTCTGCTTTAAACCACTGTAGTCACGGTAATCTCAAGGTCCGAGCTGGTGGAGCCTCACCTACCTGTTGGATGTCATCCATCCTCCCTCTCTTCTTCATCACCCTCCAGGCACAGTGGGCTCCTTCCAGGTCCCCACTCAGCCTTTTCCAACCATGAGGCCTCTCTGCACCACCTACGCTTTGCTGATTCTCTTTCCTTTGTTCTCCCAGTGGTCTTTTTCATCTTTCAAGGATCAGCTAAACCATCTCCAGTCTTATTCTCTCCTGTGGCAGCACCGTTCTCTGTTCTGTTAGAGCACTTATTTTTCTGTTTACTTGCTTAGTGTGTGTCTTACCCACCAGACTCTAAGTTCAGAGGCAGAAAGGGGCTAGGACACAGAATGTTGGTTAACTACAGTGGTACTTAACAGAATTTAAGTATTAATTCACTTAAAGATTTATATTCAGAGGCCGATTCCCCAGGAAGAGAATTTTTTAAAACATATAATTTTACAAGAGGTAATTTTGTAATTGAGCAATTTCTCTGTGCTACAATGCATTATAATTTATCTTTCCCTTTTTTCTTATAAGAAAGGTATAGCGGTACATGGCAATAACAGGTATCGATAAGGTTCCAACACAGACTGAGCAAGGATCTCTCCAGGTACAACGTAGAACAGCTGCAATGGTTTCTAAGCTAGCTCCAGGGGAAAAAATGCTGCTTGTATCTTCTACAACAGTGAGAGTCATACAGATCTATTTCTTTAACTGGCAGAGAAGTTCTCATGGGAAGCAGTATCAGGAGATGTGACTTATTTTGAGCTATTTTCCTGAACTTTCTGAATCCTTATATCCACCAAGTGCAGAGGAAAAGAAAAAAGTCAGATTCTCTGAGTTGGGTGAAGACTGTCATTGTTTTTCTTGACCAGCCAGTTTAGTACACCTCTAAGTGCCATTGGCGGCCAATGAGGACACTTTTCCTGATGCTACTTAGTATTTCCAACTGGCGTTTCACAGCACTGCAGTAAATTAAGCAAAGAAAAACATACCAGTGGACAGCCCATGTTACCTATTTAGCCAAATAACAGAACTCTTGGTTGAACCACTGGAGCCGTCCTAGACTGAGGTACCAAACACAAATACTTGCTTAGCTGAACCAGAATTCAAGAGTACCTCTAGTTTACTTGTTCTGCAATTTAATACATACAAGGATAAGATAGCTTTTTAGAGCATCAGTATCAAGGTACATGCAAACAACTCCAAGAAGATTTTCAACAATGAGGATGACGTTAATTCCAAATGTCCTCTAAATATTAAGTCTCTAGGTAGCTCCCAGGCTTCCCATGGGATCTGACGATTAAAGGATCAGATTAACTTGAATCATCACCGCTTGTCCCTGTCTTGTTCCTATTTGCTTATTCTTCCACTCCTCCCCTCTCCTTCTTTGTTTTTATGTATTCTTCCTTTACTAAGAGCCCCATGATCCCCATTTGATCAGACTGCATAGAATTCTTGGCACCTGGAACTATTATACTATTCCAGAGAGTCAAGGTCATTTTGTAAGATAACACATGAGCCACGAATGGCTCTTCTTTCTCCTCTTTTAGTGGGCAATCCTCTCAAATTGTACTGGAAGTGCTTGTTGAAAACAACCAACATTTTCATCCATCTGAGAAATAAATGAATATACAGAACAGAGATCTGAGACTTTTAATTTACTTAACCCTGAATATAGATTTGTTAGAGGTCCTCATAATTAATAACGAAACCAAGAAGGACCCAGTGGGGCTCCTGAGCGTGGAAGCCTTTTTGTCCCCAGTTTCTTGCAGGCAAGACTCCAGCCTCCATGACCTTCCCTGGGTTCCAGAGGGCAGATCTTAACAGTTGCTAATCAAGGGAGGAGCAGCCAGGAAACCACCTGAGGCCGAGATCAAAGGGACCTGGGGGCAAGAAGGGAATAAAGATGCAGACCTACTAGAGAATGGACTTGAGGATACGGGGAGCGGGAAGGGTAAGCTGGGACGAAGTGAGAGAGTGGCATGGACATATATATGCTACCAAATAGAAATAGAAATAGATAGCTAGTGGGAAGCAGCCGCATAGCACAGGGAGATCAGCTCGGTGCTTTGTGACCACCTAGAGGGGTGGGATAGGGAGGGTGGGAGGGAGACGCAAGAGGGAGGAGATATGGGGATGTATGTATATGTATAGCTGATTCACTTTGTTATACAGCAGAAACTAACACACAATTGTAAAGCAATTATACTCCAATAAAGATGTTAAAAAAAAAAAAAAGATCAAAGGGACCAGAGAAGCTCATTGAGATTAGGAGACCAACCACCTGGGATAAGATGAAGTGCCTGCAAGCCTCCACCCGCAACACACACACCCTAATCTTGTCAGCAATCGCACCCTTGAACTAATGCTATAAAACTCTTCATCAAATCCTCCCAGGTGGAGACACATAGTTTTCAAGGGCAGGAGCCCTCTGTGTCCCCCTCTGACTTGCCATTTTATTTTCCTATGTGCAGACAAAGCCAAACAGAAGGAGCACCTCAAGGGGCAGGGCGAGAGCACATTACTGGAAGTGGCTTGCTCCACATGTTTTAGGAGTGAACTCTAGCCATTTTGAGCAGGGGCTGAAATGATCATCCTTTATTTAGCAATTGTGAGAGCCTGAGTTATATGTCTTTGTCAAAACAGGGAGATGGCATTGCCTGTGCCATCCATCCTTATCCATCGGGAATTTACTATGATAACTCAGTATCTGCCGTAGTGTTTTCAGGGGAGCCCAACTAGGGTACAGTTCCTCTAAGACTGTTTCCAGATTAGGCTGGTGAGCACAATGCCACCCAAATCCTTATCTGTGACTTTTACACACTCTGCTTTATTGGATTTCTCTTCCAGTTGGTCTCTCAGGGTTACTCAAGTACCATTCCCCACCTCTCCTGGCTCTGGCTCACTGTCAATATACCCTGTATTGACCAGTAGTGACATCAACACACCAAGCTGCTCTCTACTGCCTTCTCAGATCAGGAGGAATCAATCTCCATTATCACCTGCAGAATTCTCAACTCCAACCTCATGGCTTCTGGATTCAGGGAGCTGATCTTTTCAAGTCGGATAATTCTTCGATAATGGAGTTTAGAATAGCACAGGGTAATTAAAATGTCATGATCGAGTATGTTCTTTTCCTTCTGTGCATGGATGTGGAAATTCACGTATAATTTGACTGTATGATCTATTCCGCCATCTTGGATAAAAACGGTTATGAGGGCAGTAAAGTGCTTAAAGCAACAGTTAAAGGCTTTGGAAACAGATTAAGCTAAACTCGAATTCTGACGGCACTTTCCGGCTATGTCACCTTGCCAAATCACTTATTCTCCCTGAGTACTTTTATCCTCTTCTCTAACGTGGATGATATTGAGCTCATGGGGCTCGTGGGATTGTTCACGGAGATAATTCAGGTGTGATACAGTTTCTACATAAAGCAAATGATCAACAAACATTAGCCAAATAAAGTGCAAAGGCTTGACCAGGAGTCTTGAGCCCTGCGTTCTAAATCTCGCTTGACCACTACCAGTACTTGACTTTGAAAAAGTCTTGTAATGTATCTTAGTCTCATATTCTCATGCAGCAAACAGGAAAGCTGGACTAGATTAGTCCAGCTCGTATTGCTTATCAATACCACCATTTTCTTTTTAAGTATAATCCTACATGGAATCCCATTATATAAAACTAAATAAAAGAGTAGATGCTGCTCTGGTTGAAGTAGGAGAGACTCAGAAACAGACATACACACACATTACCTACATACTCAGATATGTATAAAATATATTATATATATATATATTTATCCTAGTAGCGATATGAAACTCTATCCCTAAATTCCTATAACCTCCGCAAATAACCACCCCAGAAAAAAAGCTCAGCAGATATTCTGGCAGATTCTCAAACAAGGACTGTTGTTTTAATAGAATCTAGCATTGAATCGCAATGAGCTGAATTTCAACTTTCATTCATAGTTAATGGACAATAGACCAACTAATCTATACTAAGGAGTTTTCTTTTCATCTCAACAGTCACATTCTTTTCATGTAAGCAATGCAATGCTAAGTACTTATAGTGATTGCAATCTCTTCCAAGAAAATCTTCTATGGCACTTAAATATAATCACTACCTCGCTCAGGACAACTTGTGTCATCAATATTCTCTCTTGTTGAGTAATCAAAGCATGAAATTTAGTTTTGCTTTTTTTTCCAACCTCCTGTAAAACAGAAACTTATTTTTGGAGTGAAGATGCTGCTGTTGGGCAGATCTACAAATGCTTACTTTTGAAAGGGGATGTTCTTATCGCTATTTAATTTAGGAAGAGAACACCCTTGTAGGTGTGTGTATTAGCAGCATCAATGTATATGATCACTGCCTAGCTGTTTAACTGCTGTATTATGTGATTTGATTTAAATGACTGCTAAGTTGACACTGGGGTGGTCTGGAGCAAGGTCGAGATGACCGCCTGGGATCCACAATAAGAAGGGTCAGCACTGATTGGGGTAGAGAACTTAGGTCGGGAGTAGCCAGTGTCAGCTAGCAGAGGCACCAAGGTGGATCCCACTGGCTCTTGAATGAGAGAAGGCTCACAGATAAACAAAGCCCATCACTCCAGAGAACATCCCGGGCCAGTATAAAGGCTGTCTGAAACACAACAGCAATGGCAGCCCAGCAGGTCAGGAGAGTAGGTCAAAGGTGCCAACAGTCAGACACATATATGTGTGTGAGGGGTTTTAGGGGGTGGGCTAGGTGGATTGGACGTGACCACGTGGACTTGGTGAGAGGGCTGCTACCACAGCAAGTAGCTACTATTCAGTTCTTGGGCATGTATGTCCAGGTCTTCCAAGAGAAGCCAGAAATCTGGATTTTTATGTGAAATGTTCAACTGTTAAACCTTTTCAATAACTCCATTTGATTTTTAAAATTCTGTGGAGGTGGGACTTCCCTGGTGGTCCAGTGGTTAAGACTTTGCCTTCCAATGCAAGGGGTTCGGGTTCGATCCCTGGTCGGGGAGCTAAGATCCCACATGCCTCGCGGCCTAAAAACTAAAACATAAAACAGAAGCAATATTGTAACAAATTCAATAAAGACTTTAAAAAAAATGGTCCACATCAAAAAAATAAATTAAAATAAAATTCTGTGGAAATGGAGGCAACCTTATGCTGTCCAAATGAAGCATTTCTGCAGGACCTATGAAGCCCTAGGGCTTCAAGTATAAGCTTTCAGGCCGGAAATTCTATACTCAGGTTCACACCTATGAATCTGGCCCTAATTCTGGGTGAAACTATGAACATTTTTCCACTTTTGTTATAATTCATTCCTTTATGTCTGGGTGATCCCAATCATCAAGTTATCTTAGTATTTATGAGAATCCAACTTTATTCTTCGTTTTGGATTCCAAAGAAACGTCCTCAAATTCAAGAAATATTGCAGTCAGTTCAGGGGGTGGTCTCATCTTCTTAGTTAGCCTGATCTCTTCAAGATACCCTGGGGTGAATTCTCATTTCTCTACCATTCTTTCATTAGCCAAAAATATCTCACAACCTAGCAACGCATTCACAAAGGGTTTGGCTATTCCATAGGATATGGCATTGGGGCATAAGCCCATATAAATGCATGTAGGAACAGGGTTAATTCAAAGTCATTTAAAATTGCTCACATTCCTATAGTCATTAATATATTTTTTTCCTGCAGAAGATGGAGAGAGGGGAAAATAATACTGTTTCCACACAAAATGCATTTATTCCTTTTCTTCCTCTGCAACTTTATTCTCTTCACAGTTCTTTCTGAGGGGAGGGCAATGAAAACTTGGCGGGGGTGGCGGTAGTCTAGTTGGCTGTCCTCTCCCTCCCTGGCCACCGCCCCTAACGTCTTTGCCTGGCTCTCCAGCTAGGAAGACCTGCTCCGAAGTGAGAGCCTTGGACCTTTCTTCGCCGCTCAGCCTGAAGCGGCCTCTAGGGGAATTCGGACACCTCAGAACCTCCAGAACGTGTTCGGAAGTAGACAGTGGATCCACCAGGGAACAGCCATCGAGATTCCAAAACAGAAGGGGACTGGAAAACTAAACGGCACAGTATAAACAGGAAAAGACATGAAGTGGAGTCACTGAGAAGAAAGTGAGCCCCGGAGGCCTGAGGCTCCGATGATGCCACGGGACCAAGTGTTTTGAAAGAGCAATTAACATAACTCTCTTGAATGGCTTAGACTTTCCTAAAACATCACTGCTTTTACATATAGACAACCTTTACTCCCTTTAGGCACCAGTTAATACCATCTATTAAAACTCCTCCAAAAACAAAGCAAGTTTCAAAGCAGGTGGTTACAATGGTCTTAGAGCCCAGGAAGAAGAAATGGCAGAATCCTCTGACCTCCAAGGGAAGATATTTTATTTCATCGAAGAAACACGGGAAGAGGGAAGGAGAGAAAATATTTTCCTTTTTAGCAGCCATGATCAAACAGATTTTACTGTGTGCAAAACATACATCACTATCACTTCCCTTTGATGGAAGACTGGCTAGTTGCTCCAAGGGAGAAATTAATAACAAAACAGCAGCAAAATACTGGGAAAGGAAATTAAGTGGAAACTGCATCTCCCCGTCATCTTCTTCTTTCTTATTTTGTAAACTTTGCTTTGGAACTAATTAGTAACTTCTTTCAAGTGCAATACTGTTCATTATATCTATTCATTATTTTGCTTTATTTGTAATTTGGGAGATACACTCAGCACCTCCTAAAAGGGTGTCTTTTATCAGCAAATTTCATGAAAAAAAAAAAAAACCCTTGAACACTGAGCTTTATAATGTTCAGGTTATCAATTTGCGATTGAAATACTGCACAGTTCCATTAAATATGAAAGTAAATCACTGAAATATACTTGGCTAGCAGAGCTTGGATTGTTAGAATGAGTTAGCGGGGAATTGATCTGATTAATTGATTAGTAATATGAACCTGGATTAAAACTGTGTCTTTCTAAAGAGCTCCCAGTGCTTCTGCATCATCTTACTTTCCTCAGACAATCCAGAGAGTAAAATGAAATGTCACAGCTGAAAACTGCATTGCTGATTTGCAGGAGAATCCATCTTTATCCCCTCATTTTTAGGAATATGTTCTAAACACTAAATCATCATATTTCTCTTATTAAAAAAGTAGCATTATCTCTTTACAGCTTAAAATCTGTGACATTCTAAAGTTGCATCGTGTCACTGGGGGTCAAGTGGAACCACAAAACAAAACCAATTATTTCTAGACAAGATAATCATTATTTAACCATCTGACGGGAACGAGGTTTAAAGAGCAGATGTAACTCAAAGTGTAAAACAGGGTAATAGCAACATCATGATTATCTTGTAGGGCTTTCACTAGCTCTCCATCAAAGAAAGGATTTAAAAGCCTATAAAAGGGAAGATATTGAAAAGTACCACTCTACTACATACTAAATATTAGAATCAAATCATAACAGTAGCCAAAATAGCTTTGGCGTTTTGTAGATCTATGATTATCTAACCTCCTCACCATTTGGGAAGGAGTTAAATGACCTAGAGTCTTAGTCCTGCTACGGCCTTGGAAAAAAATCACCATCTTCCTGAGTTCCAGTTTTCTCATCTGCAAAATGATAACACCACCATTTTCTGTAAGGATTAAGTCAAGGTAGGTACTTGAAAGCACTGTGTAAACTACATGGCTCTCTAGTAATATAATATTGTATTATTATATACTATCTATCTATCTATCTATCTATATATATATATATATATAATTTTTAGGAGGCTCTACGGAGGGATAGGCCAAAGAGGCTGACCAATATTAATCCTACTTGTGGTAGGGTGAAATTGTGGCCTTGCTGTTGGACACAAAAGAAAGATTTTAAACCTTTCTTAAGCGTGTAATTACAGGGTTGTGTACTGGTAACAGAAAGAGACTTCTGATCAAAGATTGCAAATGGCAGTCTCCGCATTACATACATCGGGTCTGCACATTTTTTTGTTTGGCTCAAATGTAATTTTTAAAAAGTAAACTGTTTTCCAACACTTAAAAATGAAAAATTTTAACGTAAGATTCTGAATTTCTATGTCTTCTTTCTAAAAATCAAATGGTTGGCAGAAAGTCCCTGGGAATTCCTACAAAGCAATAATCTTTGAAGCTGAGCTTCTGCTGTCTCCTTCTGAGGGTGTCTTCCCTTGGCTATTTGCTTCATTCCCCACCTAGACTGTTTTATTCAAATGGTTCCTGCCAGTCTCTACAGGAATTTCAGTTTATAATATTTCTTAGATCAATGTGAAACACCAGGTTATTGTTTTGTAAATATTTATGGCTCTTCTCATGCCCTTGTAGACAGAAAACATTTTCATGCCTCACTAATTTGGAGTTTGAGCACAAGACTTCCTTTCGTCAAAGGACTGTCAACAGATGTGACATGAGCAGAAGGCTTCAATATGCTTGGATGTCTGGCTTGGCTCTGTGTTTATTTGTCATGAGGAGGGTATGTCCCAGGAAGTTGCTGTCCCTTTATCTTAAACCTTAGAGTAAAACACATGGAATGGAACTGAGCTCTTCCTTCAAGACCTCAGTCTGAAGCCAAGGCCAGGTGTCCAACCTGAGGCAGAGGACAAGGTCCCGTGACCAACCTGAGGCAGAGCTGCTTCAGCCAATCTAAATTTAAAAGTAAATAAATGCTTCTTGCTGTAAGTCACTGAGTTTTAGGCTAGTTTGTTATGCAGCATTATTATGCTAATAGCTGATTGAAACATTTGTGAGTGAGATAAACCTTCTTCAAATGCAAAACTAAAGCATATATTTGTGTGTATGTATGTTTGTGTGTATGCACACACATCTGTGCGTCCACCTGGGGACTTTAATATTTTAAGGAATGTGAGCCAGTTATCAGTGAAAAATACACGTGTTTCAAATTTACCGCTAACATCCTCTCAGGAGGACAAACAAGCTTAAGCACTTTCTGACCTTCCTTGTTTGTCACTCATTCACTCTTACATAGAAATTTAAGCTCTTTCAGAGGAAGTTAAGACAGAGACTCAGTGTTAGTTTTTGTAATGACTGTAATGCTATACACAGACACATGCATACACACCTTTTATTTCCTATTTATTGCCTCATTTTGCTTTTGCAACCAATTTTAATACCATACCGAACTCTAACATATAGTTTTATGAATGGTGGCTGCTCATAGATACATATTTTTGAATGCTTCATGATACTTATTTCAATGGATGGAAAATCTTGGTTAACATAGAAATAAACCATGAAGTTATCTGCACCCCTTCCTTATCCAACAATTGCACTGTGGTTTTACGCCAAAGTTTCCAAAGTTGCTACAATGGAATTTGTAATTTAGATAAAAACTAAGGATTGTGGGCTTCCCTGGTGGCGCAGTGGTTGAGAGTCCGCCTGCCGATGCAGGGGACACGGGTTCGTGCCCCGGTCCGGGAAGATCCCACATGCCGCGGAGCGGCTGGGCCGGTGAGCCGTGGCCGCTCAGCCTGCGCGTCCGGAGCCTGTGCTCCGCAACGGGCGAGGCCACAACAGTGAGAGGCCCGCGTACCGCAAAAAAAACCCAAAAAACTAAGGATTGTAAAAACTCTCCTGAAAGGATTCTTAGTACATATAAATGGTTTGAATAAATGGAACAAATACAGCATAAAAACCCCAATAATAAAGTATTTCTGTATTAGACTAGAACATATTGTGTTAAAATATACAGCTGACTTTTTCAAATGAACTTCAACATGCATCATTAAACCCGCAGAAAATGGAGGCTCGCTAGATATGCTTAGTTGATTGTAGTGCATCCCGATCTCCAAAATAACCTTAAAGCTTCTGATTCCAACAGACAATGCGACAACCTCCAGGAACACAGAGGGTTATGAGTGTCTTTGGCAATCAAAAGTCAAAGGAAGTAGCAGAAACATACATATATATAGTAAAACAGAAAAAGAAAAATCTTTTAGTGATGAACTTCCAGCAAAGTGGAGTTGAGAGAGAAACAACTCCAGATTTGGAGAATCAAACAGCATAGAAAATGTAATTTTAAACTGTGAAATTGTTGGCTTGTAAATATGAATGTTAACAAATACAATCTACAAGACTTAAGACTGGGATGGCTTTGCCCTTTAGGAAATGGAAAAAGACAAGCACTTCAAGGTGAAAGAAATGAGCAGCTAAAGATAATCTATGCAAGCTGGGGACTTCCTCACCGTTTGTTATAACAAGTCTCTCTTCATTTCAGAAAGGATGGGCTTGTCAGCATAAGTCCCAAGCCAAAAAGTCACTTTTGTAAGATGTAGAAATAAATGTCCTTTCCTCAAGAAATTTAACTACTGTTTGCCAAGAAATTACTATCACAAATATGGAAAATTACTAAGAATATGGTGTGAACAGCATCTCCTACATTGTGCAGTGCACAGCCTGTACAACCCGAGGCAGCTGTCCTGGGTTGAATAAATTGTCACCAGCATCCTTAGAACGCGGTGCACCACAAGGGTTCTGCTATTCCTCCCAAAAGATGATCCATACACGCTTTGACAAAAAGAGTAAGAGGACACATAAAATGTAATTACTCACTATCTAGAGAAAGTATGAATTTTGCATTACTCTGTAACCTTTATAATAGAAAAGAGAAGTCACCCTCTCATTTTTGGTGTCTATAGTAGATTGCCAAAAATGTATACAAATTCTTTGCAGTTCCTCCCATGAAGAGGTGGGAGAGTTCCTTCCTTGAATCTGGGCTTGGACATGTAATTTGCTTTGGCCAATGGCACAGTAGCAAACATGACATAATCAGAGACTTGAAAAGTGCTTGTGCCCTGGGGCTTGCCCTCTCTGGCTGGGTGGATCCCTTCTACCCTGTGAACAAGCCTGGGCTGGAGGTGGAGGCAGCACATGGAGAGACATGTGCTTTTTAGGTTATTATATTAGGGGGTGGCTTGTTATGTAGCAAAAAGTAACTATTACAGTGTCTTGCATAAGAAAAGGATTGTTGTAGCTGTCCATCATCACCATTAGTTATCTAAGTAATAAAACATGGGTCAAGTCATCTCTTTCCTTTGGGAATCTTTCTATGTCAAGTCCACAAAGCTTGATTGTGAAGACATCTTTTTGGGGGGAATCATTCTTCTTCAGATTAGCTTTGAGGGTGGTTCCGAGTACTCCAATTTTTTAAGGAAAAGGAACCTTCTTATCAGAGAGCCAAAGACACCAGTATTAATGCTTACCCTTAACTTCAGTAGAAAATAAGAGATATTAATAAAAAGACTTCACTTGATTTTTTCAAAATTTGACAATTGTGAATGTTTATCCCACTGTTTATGAAATAACCAATTTACTTAAGGACTAGAAGAGAGATGGAAATGTTCCCTCATCTTTGAAAAGGAATATTAAGTTGGGTCGCCAAAAGAAAAACGTCTTTCTCTTAGAAAAAGCCAGCTTGAGTCTAGTCTAAAGAAAGAATGCTAAGAGTTTAAGCAGTGAGGAGGAAACCATAAGAAGAAATGACACTGACAGACAAGGCTTGTGATGGCCAGAGCTTTGGTTCTCATAAAGAAATCTCAACATCATAAGGGTCATTAGAAATCGCCAAAGGGAACATAGAGATTTTAGAAGGCTCTAGAGAGAACTGTGAGATGCAGTTTGGGGATTTCCAGGCAGCAGAAAAATTAGAGAAATTCTCTGGAGCTGTAAAATCAATGCCAAGGCACACACTAAAAAGAAGGCTTCACTAGGGATGGGGGTAGGATAATAATTAACAAATGAAATTCACACACATAGTTGTCTTCAAGTAGAGGAAGAAGAGTGATATTTATTTTCTTTTTCCTCCCTCCTTCCTTATTGCCTATCTCTTTCCCTCTCTTTCCCTCTTTCTGTCTCTCCTGAATATTTTACTGGTTCCATGAAAGGAAGTAAAAAACACAAGTATATATATTTGTATTACCTCTGCTTCTCTTGAAAGTATAAAAGGATAAATATTTGTATTGTATAGATTGTCACTGTGATGTGAGACAATACTGGATTAAGTTATGCCAAGGAGGAGATTGATCAACTGATCTATTAACACACACACACACACACACACATTATATATCTGTGATATATCTCACTTGGCATATTTCTTCTTTTTGTAAATACGTTCACTTTATTTCACTTTTGGGTCTCACTAACTATTGGTTTTCTAACAGAAGAAACACATAAACATATGCAAACAGCATATGAAGAACAGTCAAAGGTAGAATGTATGGATTGAAAAACGAGAATTCTCCTCCTACTGCAATCACCCGCACGTATCGTTCCAGTTTGTGCCGTTTCTCGTGCATTTACAAACCGATACCATGCACTCTGCTATAATGCGTGTGTCTGTAATGCAAATTAGAACACACATCATGGGTCAACAGGGGAGTCATCACTATAATGGGGAAGTCACATTGGTCCACATGTGAGGAGCCAGGAAAGTGGTAATAGAATTATAAATTTGAACAGGAAAGAATAGAGCCTTGAGCTCAGTGTTGGAACTGGCAGCGGGAGCCCTTTTGTCCACATTTCAAAAAGTAGTAATTGTTAAAAGCTAGCAATTGCAGCCAGAATCAGCTTCGTAGAAAGAAGCACCCATCCAGCTGTCCATGGGGGCAGACTGCACTACAGTGAAGGCCAAGAGTAAGAGTGTGCAGAGCTTGGAGGGCTGTGTTAGATTGAGCAGCTAGGGGACATCTCCGTGAGGAGGTGGCATTTGAGACAAAACCTGGAGGAAGTGAGAAAGTGAGCCAGAGAAGATGGGGTGGGGCAGTATTCCAGGCAGAAGGAACAGCGGTGGAAAGGCCCTGAGTGGGGAAGAAGCATGGAATGTTTGGGGAAGAGGAGGAAGGCCAGCATGGATAGAGTGAACAGGGCAGAGAGTAGCAGGAGAAAACCCTGGAGAGAAGAGCAGGGACTAAATCTTAAAGGTCACTGTAGGCTGAGATGAAAAATTTAGATTTTATTCAGCAGGTGCTAGGAAACCACTGAAGGGTTCCGAGCAAGGAATGAATATAATCTGTTTGTGCTTAAAAAAAACCAAAACACTCTGGGGGCTGTGTTAGAAGCAAATATTGGGGGGAAAGAGTGAAATCAGGGAAACCCATGAACAGCTTAAATGAAAGATGGCGGTGCCTTGAACTACTGTGACACTGGGAGAAAATATATTTTCAAGTTAGAGTTGGTAGGGCTCGCACATGGATTGGAGGCGAGGTGCGAGGGAAGGAGAGAAAGCAAGGATGATTCCTAGGCTTGGACCTGAGGAAATGGGTGAATGGTGAGACCATTTATGATGGTGGGAAAGACTGGGGAAAAACAGTTTTGGGTAGAAGTAGACAAGTCAAGAGTTTTCTTCAGACAGTTAATTCTTAGATGCCCATTAGGCATCCATGTAGAGAACGATGGATTTCAAGATAGTATTGAATGGATGAACACAGAACCAATAAATATCCTTTGTAACAGTCAACTAAATCAGGACATGTTAATGATGCCACGTATTAGTGGTGTTCGTCTAACCAGATCGATATCACGGAAAAAATTAAAAAAAATAGAAGACGTAGAAGGACTACAAAATGGAACATAAATACTAGATTGTATCTAGTTGGTTTGCAAGTTTAACAAGGTATAAATGGCCTATGATACACATGATACACTCAGCCTTCCCTTATTCACACATTTCTCTTCTGTGGAATGGTAGGGCTTTGTTTCAACTGGCTGACCACTTTTGATCAGTTTCCCCTCCAGAGAAAACGTCTACTGTAATTCCCCCTCAAACCACCAAGGCTGAAGGGCATATCCTATTCTAAACCCTGGAACCTTTCCACTGAAAAATGAAACTCTTTAATATGTTATTGAAATTATACAAATCTTACTGAAATTCTAACCCATATCAAATAAAACTATGTTAATTTCCTACTTTGATATTAGAAAATTAGGGCGTATTTCACAGATTTCCTACTATCATAACGTACATTTTTACACATACATTAGAAAAGCAAACATTACTTTAAATGGATCAATTGGCCATAAAACTGTCTGGTCTTTGAATACATCAGCTTGCCTTTGTTTGTAACAATTGACCCAAATTCACTTTTCTCAGTGAGATTAACATGAACCATATTAAGCAGAATATTAAGACAAAAATTTCCCTTTTTAAGGCATGATTAATTGAATGTGATTTCTGTCAAAATTAAGCCAGCTCTCCACTTCATCTTATATACTTGGTCATAGTCTAAGAATATAGCTATGACTGTATCAATAATCATTTCAAGCACCACACAGATTTTGGTATATTTCAATATACCAAAAGCCAAAGTTACCAAAAACTCTGACCCAATTACAATCTGAGAACAGCTTCAAATGCCTTGTGAAATGTGTATGTGCCTATGTGCGTGTGAATGTATGTATGTGCTTTTTTCCTTCTGTGTTTGGCCTTTGCCTGGTGTCTTATAAAATGACATGATGCCACTTGATGGCAGACTCTGATGTTGCAAAGTTACTTCCCAATTCACATTGAACAAGATCAACAGTGATGAGTCAAAGTCAAAAACACCTCGGGTAGCCCTACAGCTGAGAGTCACCAGGATGGAATTTGGTAGCGGGGCGCTGGACTGTCGCTGCCCTGCAGGGGTCAAGATGCCTCTCTCTTACTGAGATGCATCAGCAGCCCAAAGAGTGTCTCTTTAAGTGTCAGTTATCAGGAAAAATCCACCAAAGACCAAAGCCAGAGCTAAGTAGCTAAACTGTCTTAAAACATCTCCTTGGCATTTAATGGAGGAATTGCGAAAGAAACAGAATAGTTTTCCAAAGGAAAGTAATACTGAAACTCCCTCTCCTTTGATAATAAAATATTTATTTGCACCAAATGATCTTCTGGATGTAAGACACCAACACCTATACTCAGTTAGCTATGTGTATATACATATGTGTGCATGTGTGTGCATACCCATTCATTCAGCACATATTCTAGCATCTGTTGCCTTAGTAATTATGAAAACACTCCAAAACAGATGGCAATGATCATTTACTTGTGTTCATGCACCTCTGGATCATCTGAGGTTTATTAGCAGGTCAACCAGGGCAGCTCGGTCCCACATGTCCCTTGCATTCCTCTTCGGACCAGCAAGCTAACCAGGGCATGGTCTTCTCAAAGGCATGACAGGGAGTGAGAGAACAAGCAGAGGCATCAGGGCCAGTGAGAGCCTGGGCTGAGAGCTGGCAGCATGCTGTCACCTCTGCCTCACTGTATTGGCCAAAGCAAGTCAAATGGCTAAACCCAAGATCAAAGGGGGTGAGTTGGGGAAATAGACTCTTCTCCTTTAGTAGAAGCAGCTCCAAAGTCATATGGCGAAGGGTGTGGGTACACGGAGCGTTAAGAATCATGGTCAGTAACACCATCTACCATAGACCACCTATTCCTCTTTTAATCTGGAGAAATAAAAGTAGCACAAGGTTATAACACATAGATTTGGGGGCAGACAGACCAGAGTTCAAATTCTTACTAGCTCTGGCCCTTCAACAATCAACATAACCTCCCTTGTCCTTGTTTTCCATATGAGTAAACTGGGAGTAATAACACTTGCCTCACAGGAATTCTGTGATTCTTAAGAGACATATTTATGAGCAGTAGTTAGTCCATCAAAATCTTCTAAAAAGTAGTGACATTATCATTGCTATCAATGCTATCACTACCGATATTATCATTGTTATTATTCAAACTTAGAAATAGCTGGGGCTTTTATTCTATCAACACTGGCATACTCAATTTATTCCCTAAATTACGCTTCTAGATGTGAAGCGTGCCCCTCTGACCACACAAGGAAACCAAACAGAACAAAATGAAAAGTGTCCACCGTGTGTCCTCTTGCATCTTTCCTGTCCCACACAGCTCTTGGAAGGAGAACCTCTGTGAACTGAAACGTAGTGCCTAAGTAGGGAATTTTGGGGAAAACTTTGCGACAATACGTGCCGGGGAGGAAATCAAAGCTCTTCCTGCAGCCATTTCCCAGGGAAAATGAGTTGCTTTGCTTTCGGAGTCATTAGTTTCTTTTGAAATCATTTGGAAAATAAGTTGCGTGGTAGGATCAGTAGTTGAATGGTTGGCTGGGGCTTTCTAGCTTTCTCTGGGCTGTGTCTGCTTGGAAACGTGGGTTCACCCTACTGCAGCCCTAACCCTCTCTCCTTGTCTGCTTTGTTTCACATTCAGTGACAACCCTGAGGTTTTTCTGGCATTTTCCTTGTAAGGTGTGGATATACATGTAGCACATATTCTTGAGTCAGCTAAAATAGACTCACATAAACTTTTTTTCTCAGTTGAGCATGTAATTGAAGCTATTTTTGTTTATTTCTTGCACAATTAAAGTAATTGTCTTAATTTTCTAGGCTAAATCCATTCCTTTTCCATTGAGATTGTACTTGAACGATAACAATTTAACAACATTTTAAAAAAGGACAATTTAGAAAAATTCAAAACTTTAATCTAAATGATTATACATAATAAATTTAATTATGTTATTGACTCTCGTTTCAGCATTTGCAGAAGGAGTTTTACATTCCTTTCTAGGCTTCATTTAAACTCGGTTTTCTGAATCTAGCACAATTATATTCTCTCCTTCTATAGTACTAATGCTTCTTGGTGGTTTTTTTTTCATATTTTAACTTCCAAATCTTTTTTTTTTTAAGAAGATGTTGGGGGTAGGAGTTTATTAATTAATTAATTTTTCCTGTGTTGGGTCTTCGTTTCTGTGCGAGGGCTTTCTCTAGTTGTGGCAAGCGGGGGCCACTCTTCATTGTGGTGCGCGGGCCTCTCACTATCGCAGCCTCTCTTATTGCGGAGCACAGGCTCCAGACGCGCAGGCTCAGTAGTTGTGGCTCACGGGCTTAGTTGCTCCACGGCATGTGGGATCCTCCCAGACCAGGGCTCGAACCCGTGTCCCCTGCATTAGCAGGCAGATTCTCAACCACTGTGCCACCAGGGAAGCCCAACTTCCAAATCTTTACTTTCCGCATTATTGAATTATAATTGCAAAAACTGTCCTTTCTAAACCACAGCGTCTGTGCACATTCAGGAAATATTAGCTGAAAATTAGTGTGCAGAGTACTTCCAGGCATTTTGCTAGAAGGTGTTGCTGGGTGTGCACCGGAAGTAAAAGCCTGAATTGCTACATTTATCTATTCTTCCCTCTCCTCAGGGGTCCTCCTGGCCCCTCCCCTGCACTCTGCCCCAGAGATGGAGGACCAATCTACAGGGGGAAGAAGGATCGGGGCAGTGAGGAGGGATGCTTGGAGTCTCCTTGCAAGGCCTGACTTTCCAGTCGCAACGCTCGATATGAGAACCAGAGTTGCCTTCTGCCATCCCAGAAATGCTTTCAGCAGAACCCACTGGGCTGGAAAGGAGGCTGCTTCCAGAGCTGTGATTTTCTCAGCTGTGTGAGGAAGCTGCACTTCTAAACATAGCAGAGTCCCCCCCGTGTAATGCCAGCCGTGGCCGGGAAAGCCCACCTGGCTTTTGGGAGGCATTCACTCTGAGTAAGTGGCTGAGAGCAGCTGAGATGCCCTCCAGGAACTGGCAGCTGCTGCCACGTCTTTGATTTCTCCAGCTTCAGTGAGCAGCTCTGGGTCATTTTCACGAAGCCCAGACACTCCTCAAGATGATTCAATCCAAAGGATCAGACGTGACCCCGCAGTTCTGTTTTGATTCCACGAGCATCTGAACAAGCAATACTGGAAGAAGCTTTTGTGATCAGCTCACAGGGTTGATCTCTGTGGCGCTCCAGCCTGTGGATTTCTATAAGGGAGATGGTTATTTCCTTTGCTTATACCATGAGCCCAATATTGTGGTTATTATTTGCCCTTTTCTCAGCTTTACAGGAAAAAATTCAGTCTGCCTCTTGGGGATGCAGCTTTTCTTTAAAGCAAGAATTGTAGCGTCTTCCTTGTATAAACACACATACAGGTTTTGTAATATAAAACTCCTGCAGGCATTCACTGTTTCCCTTCTGGCCTAAACTGCTGGGTGTGACTAGTTTAAAAGCTGTCAAAATGACATAAAACAGTTATTAAAACCACTGGCTGCCTCACTGCCAGAGGGCAATATTGTTCCATAAATAGTCTGTATCGCAACAGTGCTCAGAGCAGCTGAGCCATCAGACCTAAGGGCAGAAGGCATTTTAAACCAAGTGCAATCATATGTAGAGTCCCACACAGAAGTAAATGGAAAGAGTTTTTGCAGCAGCAATTTGGACAATAGGTACAAGTGAAACATAGGTATTTTCAGTACCTATTTGAGCACCTAAGTGAACATGTAATTGCACGATGAGCTTTTCAGGCAACTCAATTAAACACGTAAATTACTGTCAAACGTTCCCAGCGGCCACAGAACATTTTTGGTGTCCAATGTCATTATCCTCTGTCAGGCATTTGTGCATCGGAGTGCACATTTCTGTAATGAAATAGCAATTACTTTTACTCCGAGTCCCATTAGTAATATTTAAAATTGGAACTACTATATTGTCTTCCTTCATTTTTGGCTTGGATTCATTATATGTTTAATGAAAACATACTTTATGGCATCAATGGGTTCCCACAGAGGTATCTTTTAGCATCTTTGTCTTCGGAAATGTAGGGTGACTAGAGGTCCTCTTAAGAATAGAATCACATGAATGTGTTAATCTGAAAAGTCCTTTTGAGGTATTCACCCATAGCAAACACTGAGAGATGAGCTGCTGGTAGTTTACACAGAATATTATCAGTCTTAAGACATTAATACCCAACAAGTATTTGCCCACAATATTTTTTAAGCAATTGTCTACCTTAAGAAACTGGTGGTAATTGTTTCTCCTGTTTAATTTATGGCATACCTTATAAAAAGTGAATGGACAAAGTCGAGGCATTATTTTGAGATCCTTTGTGTGTGCAGGTTGGGAAGGATGAGAGATAAGGAGTCAGAACCTCATTATGGATGTGTTTCCTACAGTGGATTGCAGAACTCACATTGTTGGTCAGTTTTCAATCCGCCCAAAAGAAGTTAAGTAATGAAGTATTATAAAATATCTGTGATAAGAAAAAGAATCTTCTGTGATATGGGACAGTAGTATTAACAGCATCCTTCTGGTTCCAGGCAGGAGAGAACTCCAACAGAATCAGGAGAAACTTTGCCTTGCTGAGTATTACTGATTTAGCCAAGTGAGATGCAGCTGAAACCGTCCATTCAACTGGTCTACTTTCACCTCTTCTTCTACCGAAAAATAACTATTCCTGTTCTACTACTAATTTTAATCACTTAGTAGCATGCTACACAAGTTCTGAAGATGTGAAATCTACAGAGTTCCACAGGGTGTTCCTTTCATTGTTTTGTTTTGGTTTCACATTCAAAAAAATTATGCAAAGGGAATGTGTTCTGAAGTTCCAAATGATTTCAAAAATCAAACCAATCCAATCAATTTCTCAGTAATTGGCTTTGAAGAAACTGAGACAAGAGCAACGCAAACAAAGTGCTTTTAAAAAATCATAATTACCCATGCAAATGTCTCCAATAATTTGAGGGTTAAATCAGATGACTAACAATTTGGAAGTCCTCTTGCATTTGGTAACGTTGACAGGCAACAGGAATTCAGAGAAAGCAGCCTTGTAGGGACAGTGCAAGATGTGAGAGGGAGGGACCTCCCTAGTTGCGCCATGGTTAAGAATCTGCCTGCCAATGCAGGGGACACGGATTTGAGCCCTGGTCCGGGAAGATCCCACATGCCGTGGAGCAACTAAGCCCGTGTGCCACAACTGCTGAGCCTGTGCTCTAGAGCCCGTGAGCCACAACTACTGAGCCCACATGCCAAAACTACTGAAGCCCACATGCCATAATTACTGAAGCCCATGCGCCCTAGAGCCCGCACACCACAACTACTGAGCCCCCATGCTGCAAATACTGAAGCCCATGTGCCTAGAGCCCGTGCTCTGCAACAAGAGAAGCCACTGCAATAAGAAGCCCGCGCACCACAAGGAAGAGTAGCCCCCACTCGCCGCAACTAAAGAAAGCCCGTGTGCAGCAATGAAGACCCAACACAGCCAAAAATAAATAAAATTTAAAAAAAAGATGTGAGAGGGAGAATCTGGATTAACATGTAAAATTATCCAAACTCGGAAAAAAGTCATATCAGGAGGTTGTTTATGCATTTACCTTATTAGTAAAAGACCTGCATGTGTGTATGTATATATATACATACATACACATATATATACACATACACATATATATACATACACATGCATGCATGCATATATAAATACACATATATACACACATACATATATATACATGCATACATACATACACACACACACACACACACACACATATATATATATATACACATATAGCATTTCCAACTTGTTTCTAAGCCTCTGAATTGATCTGGAATGTTTTCAGAGTTTCTTTCCCCTCCAGATGATAAAAGCATTTTTCAGCGCAACAAGGAGCAGGTGTTGGTTATTCAAATTCAGAGCCTGTTACCAGCTCCCCCCCACTTCCCTATTTCAAGCCATATCCTAATGTCTTCTCTTGCCATCCAATCTTCTACTTTCCAATTACAGAAAACCTTTTAAAGAGGTGCACTTGTGTAGCTCTAGATGATGCAACCTTTAACAATGTTATTTTACTCCTTCTTGGGGGTGGGGGGTTAAAAATCAATACAGTATGTGACTTCCCTGTGATATTTTTTTCTGGAACCAAGAAGCAAGGTACTCCACTTAGTGCAGTCTTAATTAAACCGAATACATTATAAAACACTCTCCTAATTTGCTTTGCCTAGAAAATGTTTTTTAAAGTGTTACAAATCAATCAACTAATTGAGCTCTGTAGTAGGAAATGCAGATGGCATCTCGTCACTCTGTTTTCACTCTGCCAACCAAGTGCCTCTTCAGAGACAGGGTTTGTGTTGGGGCTGCCAATTTACATCCCATGGCGGCAGCGTGGGGCTGTGGCTTTAACCAGTGCCACAGGTTAACAAGGAACAACAAAATAAAATGCAGTGACGGAGGGCAGAGATGGTGTGGGGAGATGGTGGCAAGGGGACAGAGGTGGCACAGCAAGGACAGCTCCTTGTGGCACCAGCTACCATCTGTTCTGTATTGGATCAAGAGCAGGTGGTTTTATTTGCCTGTCCACAGAGTGGTTCAGCAGGGAATAAGGTCCTATCTGGTTTGGGAATTTATTTCTCTCCCACAAACCTAATACTGGGAGACATTAGGGTTACTCTCCTGCTGTACCGTTTCAGTTTAACTTCATAAATAATAATCCAGTATAAGGCTGGGATGACGTGCTGACTGATGGACAAGAAGAGATCTTTGCTTTTGAAGGGCTTCCACTGGACAAATATTTACTGAGCAGATACATACTTAGGCACAATGTGTGCATGATAATCGAAGACAAAAATAAATGCTCTCTGCCCTCAAGGATCTTCCAGTTTAGAAGGAAACAGGTAAGCCAGTAGCCACTGTACAACACTGTTTTATATTATTCATGAAAGTACGTAAGAGACAAACTTAGGAAAAGAACTAACTTTTCTAGGGCGATTTTTGAATCCTTTAGAGAGGAATCAGAAGGTAGAGCATATTCTGGTGCAAAGGCATATGGGCTTTGGGTGATGGAGAAAGTTTAGCATCATCTGAAGTGTAAAGCCTTCTCATTTTTGGTAGTTAACAAACAAGCATCTCTCTATAGAGTTCACATTCTGACTGTTCTCTTCAAACCAGGACTGCAAATGTGTCCTTCCTCTCACATTCGCTGTTCCAGTTTAAAACACTGCTTTGTACTATACACTTAGGACTGTTGTTATGTCAACCCATGTCTGAAATGCACCATGGGAAATTCTGATGCCTCAGCCATTTGCTCACATGCTTTAGAAACACCGACTGAGATTTCATCAGAACCTAGCTAGTTTCCTAGGGATGCCTTATTTAACCACTTAAGATGTCCCAAACTCTGAGGCTCAAGGGTTAGACTATATAAGTAAAAGGTAGAAAAATAAAAAGCAAAACTGGGAGGAATAACCTAGACCACTGCTAATGCTCTTACTTAGCCAATTGACGCATGCTGCTTTTATGTTTTAAATGGACTTCCCATTTGTGGGAAAGCCTATTCAAATACTGAATATTCTAAAAGATATTTAATGTAAGCATATCAGGAAGGCTAAGGAACTTCTCTGAGCCACTTGAGTTATGCTCGATAAATTGCTGCTTCTCTGAACTCTAGTTTAGTGGTTTCCAAAGTCTGGTCCCCAATAAGCAGCATCAGTATCCCCTGGTAACTTGTTAGGTAACAAATTCCTGGGGCCCCATCTCAGTCCTCCTGAATCAGAAACTTTGGAGGTGGGCTCAACACTCTTGTCCGAAGAAGCCCTCCGGGCGATTCCAATGTAGGCTAACTTTGAAAACCATTTCTTTAGTGTATACATAATGCCCAATGCACTACCTGTCTGTTGCGTTCTATTTAGATAACACTAACAGATTAACCACATTATTTCTACTTAAATTAGGTTAAGTTGTTTATGAAATGCTAATGAAACAATTTTTCTGATTTTTTTTTCCCAACGGGACCACGGTTTTTGGCTATATGTAAAAAGAAAAAAAAACAACAAACAACTTTAGTTGAGGGTCATGTAGAGAAAACACCATAGCTGATTATTTCACTTTCTAATATGTAATATTTTTCATTTAAATATCTATTACAAATTATGCCTATAGTACTAAGATAGGTGTAATGATGTGATATATAACATTCACTCTCTATGTTAAGTAACTATTATATAAGTCATTTGTATCTCCTCTCTTCTTGAATATTTTTGGTTTGCTTATCAAATTTTGGGAGATACTGAAATATCCCAAGATGACTGTGGATTTGTCAACTTTCCCCTATAATTCTGTCAATCTTTACTTTATAAATTTTAAAGTTCTTTTTTCTAATTAATTAATTAATTTTTTGTCTGTGTTGGGTCTTCGTTTCCGTGCGAGGGCTTTCTCTAGTTGCGGCAAGTGGGGGCCACTCTTCATCGCGGTGCGCGGGCCTCTCACTGTTGTGGCCTCTCTTGTCGCGGAGCACAGGCTCCAGACACGCAGGCTCAGTAGTTGTGGCACATGGGCTTAGTTGCTCTGTGGCATGTGGGATCTTCCCAGACCAGGACTCGAACCCGTGTCCCCTGCATTGGCAGGCAGATTCTCAACCACTGAGCCACCAGGGAAGCCCCTACTTTATAAATTTTAAATTTGTTAGGTACATGTAGGTTTTTGCTTATTTCATATTCTTTGTAACTTGTTGTCATCCCAGAGGAAATGCTTCAAGATCCACACGTGGTCAATTGCACTGTTTCACAAAAACATATTAATTTGTTTCCCATGTATAAAGAACATATATAATATATAGATGCACGTATATATTTGTACGGGTATACACACACACACACACACACCCAACACCCCCCCCCTCAACTCCCTCTCCCACTCTAACCCAGAAGCATTCTCTCGATAGCTCAATCTTACTCCCATAGCTCATTCTTCCACATTTAAGTCTGGCTCAACACACTGCAAGGGTACAGTGTGCAAACTGGAATTAAATAGGAACAATTTATGAAGGAAACAGAGCTTTGATGAGATACTGTGGATGAGAGGAGTTTCCTACGGACTAGAAGAAAAAATATGCAAGAAAGCCAAGGAAAATGGGATACCCCACTGCAGAGGGGTAACTACAAAGCTTAATGCAGGAAACTACATTGGAGTTTGTTTCTGCTCAGAAACAAAGACGGTTCACCCAAGAGACAACTATGCAATGCAAAGGAGCATCTTGTATCAGGCAGCAAATCATCTACCTTCAAAGTCACACTCTTTTTTTTTTTTTGAAGTCACACTCTTTGATAGAGAAGTTCATAAGACTGGTCAGGATCTGTAACTGGACTGCCCACACTGGAATAAAAAGCCATGTGTGTGTTCCTGTGCTGTGTGTGTGTGTGTGTGTGTGTGTGTGTGTGTGTGTGTGTGGTTGATGTGCTCCTTCATCTGTTGTGGCTACAAGAGAAATCATAGCTAAAGGGAAGATATTTGTCTTGACAGCCCCAGGGTTTTTCATTTTACTCCAATTGATCACAGGGACAACACTATGGACTTAACTCTTCTCTCCACCATCTCCAAAAAAAATCTAAAAATTACTGAAACAGCTGCAGTTAGGTAGTTTAAAGAATTCCTTCTACCATGATATATTTTCCTTGGGTTAAAAGTACTAAGATGTCTATAATACAAGCTGGTTGGAATTCCTTCTTCACAAAGTCTTGTATAGAAGAAAGTACTTAATAATAGAAATGAGGTACACCAAAGCTTTTCATAAGGAGGAACCAATTTTGACTTCCCAAAGTTTTAGTATATGGTTGATATTTGCTTAAGAAGCAGTGCAGTCAGCTAAGCACCCTTAGAGCCCTGGGAAGGAAAGTCTGCCACCTTGGACATCAACAAAGTAAGAGCTGTGCTGTAGATGTTTTGCAAAGATTTCCACAAACTAAAAAGTGCTAATGCAAATATTAAACATCTCTATTTATATCCATTTGTTGTTTGTCATCAACTAGATGACAAAGCCTGAACTAAACAATTATGCTCCGAGTTAAAGATGACATCCTGAGCTCCAGGACCATGGGAATTCATGGGCCCTTGATGTAATTTCAGCTGCTCTACTGCAGAGTAGAGAGGAATGGATATAGAAACTGTGTGCATTGGCACAATGAGCTATTTCCATAGAACTTTTGATGTACAACAATAAAAAAAAACCTCTCATGCATACAAATAACACAAAGACAAAGACAATTTGCTACGTAGATAAGAGAGCTGCAACTCCTCCACTTGTATAATACTCCCCCTTACTCCTCCACAGACCTTCAGAATATATGGAGAAAATTTCTAGACTGAGACATAAGATGCTTCCACAGTATATTTTGTTCCTTATATGGAGCCTCCCAAGCTATAGTTTTCTGTCACTTCTTAGAAATTTATGCTCAAGGAATATGACCACTTGCCAAATGGTTAAGTCCTATGGACAACACTAGGACATTATGAGAAGATGATAAAATGGAAATATCTCGTTTTTGTCCTCAAGAAAACAAAGTTAAATTTAATAAATTTCTCAAACTGTGAAAACAGTAAATATGCTACCCTTCAATGAAAAAATGATTTATCGCTTTGAAGAGTTCAGTGCAATAGTTGTTAGCTACCAAGCGTCATTTTCCTATATTTTTCAAATAGGAATATATCATATATTATGACAAAGTAATAAAAACCGTACTTTTACTGTGGGAAAACATTAGTACCTTAATCATGTTATTGTTTGAATTTAATAAAAAAAAGCTCTAAACGTAATCATCCTTCATTTTGTAGGGAGAACATTTTAAACCTGTGTCAGAGGTAACAACTGATCTTGTTCACTCTCCAGACCAAACTTTGGACTCAGAGAAGGTTTATATTCTCAAGAAATAAAAGAATTAGCCAAATTCACAATAAATGTCTTTCAGAAATACAGGAGTTGAGAACTGAATAGGGTTTCTAAAGATGACAGATATCAATAATAAGTCAATGTCATAAAAAGTTCTAACTCCTTGCTTCTTATAAAAATTCATTCATTTCCTTAATTCAATTAATATTCATTAGCACCTATTTTGTGACAGGTATTGTCCTAAACTTTAGGGAATAAAATTAATATTCTATTTGTGGTAATGTAGAAAATAATCAACAAAACATATAAGCAATATAATATGAAATAGTGAGAAGCACTATGAAGAAAATGCAAAGGGCTATTGTAATAGTGAGTTATTGAGTGAGAATCCTTGCAAATGATCATTCAACATTGTTTCATAGTCTTTCATAAAAAAGCAACAGTTGTCTGAATGCACTAAATAAAATGAAAAAAAAAACCTTAAGCAACACAGGGGACTGTAAAAACAATTTAAGATGAACCATTGACTTCAAAGAAGCAAGGTGTTAAAACAGACAAGTTATTGATATTAATTCAAAAGTTAATCAACAGTTCAAGTCGACAGTACGTATAGATGCCACAAAGACATAAAACTAATTGTAGTGGTTATCACTTATGTGCTCAATATTTTAAGTAATGCTGAGGGAAATAAAAGACCCCAAATATATACTGTATTAGTGTGTGTTGGGGTGGTTAGCATTTAGTTTCACCTTTTTAACTGAAAATACACAATTTAAAGTTATGTAAAATTCAAAAAGAGATATAAACTAAACTATCATGTTCAGGGATTCATATATATAGTAAAACTCTAAAGGGAAGGGGTTAGCTCTGTTGGAGAAGGGGGCTATCAGTTGGACAGAACACATGGGGGCTTCTTGGGTGTTGGCAATGTTCTAGTTCTTCTCCATGGGGATTATTACACAGAAGTTCATTTTAGAAGTACTTGTTACAATGTGAGATTTATGCTCATTTCTCTCTGTAAGTAATATTTCATGACTAAAAGAAGTAAAAATATAGAAAAACAAGAAACTGAGAGACAGAGTCTAATGAAGGAGGGAAAGAAGGGATAAAGGAGCTATGCAATGTGACTTCAAAGATGAAAGCAATTAAAATTACCATGTTAAAAGGGAGAACTTTATTGAGAAGGGTTTTGAGTTGGACCATGAAGTGTGAATTAGATTTGCTTAAAAAGAAACACAGGTAGGGGCATTCCAAGCAATGGAAAGAATGTATACAGATGCCTGGAGGTAAGAAAGCTCAAGGATGTTCCAGTGATAAGAAATTAAATTAGTCAATGTGAATAAAGCATCATAACGGAGAACCCTTCAGTAGTCTTTAAAGATGGTGACATAGGAGGCTCCTGAACTTTCCCCCTCCCATGGATACAATGAATGAATAGCTTCACATATGGAACAATTCCCTCTAAAAGAAATTCAGTGACTCTTACACATCAGGAAATGAGAATTTTCTCACATTGAAATGGGTAGGAAAGGCTGAAAAACACTCTCAGTGTCTCAGTCATAAACTCCACCCCTAAAACAGTGCCATACAATTAGGAGGGAGCCCCCAACTCCCAGCTTCTCCCTGAGGAGCAAAGGGTTTGGACCACACATCTAATGTGCCAACTTTTAAGCCTCCCAAATAAAGGATGGGTCCCCCAAACACCTAGCTTTGAAAACCAACAAGGTTTGCATCCATGAGACCCACTAGATTATAGCAAACAATGAAGCAGGTATTAAAAGGCATGAGCTGCATTGCAGCTATCATCCCAGGGCTCAACAGAGAGGGAACAGGCAAAAATTGCCCATCTCTCAGTCTTTCTCTGAATGGAGTCTATTTTCACACATTGGAAGCTGCTGCCTGAGGGTCAGGCTTCTAATTTAGCACTTATTTAGAGGCAGATAGCAATCCTCCCTGGACATCAGGGATGCAACCAGACACCTCCCCCAACCTCTCCCTCCTGTCTGCCTCAGATTGCCAGTACCTCCCTAGAAGGAGGTTGTGTACATGTCAGTACTCCAGTTTTTGCAGCTGCCACCCAAGGGACAAGTTCCCAGAATGCTTGGCTCCATTACCCAATGGGCCTTTCATTCATGAGTCCCACAGTACTGTAGCAAACAAAAGGCAGTTCTTAACCAGCTATCCCCCCAGGGCTCAATACAGAGGAAACAGGCAAAAACATCCATCTCCCAGTCTTTCCCTAAAATGGGTCTGTTTGCATACTTCAAAAGCTGTTGCCTGATGCAGGCTTCTAATTAGCACACATCTAGCGGATGACTGCCACCCTGCCCAGTGACCAGGAAAGCCTGTGAACACCTCCTCTGCCATCTCCCTCTAGCTGGCTCTAAGTTGCCAGCATCTCCCTGGAAGGAGTTTATATACGCATCTAGTGCCCCAGATTTTGTGGCTGATGTCTGGGGGATGGGCCCTTGGATCATCTGATAGCCAGAGAGGACTATAGGAATCCAAGAAGTTTTTAACAGGCTCAGAAGCACCCCCACCCCACAGCTATACAACTGGAATCAGTGCAGAGGAAGAAGGCAAAAATCCCCATGATCCAGTTACTCCTTGAAAGGGACCTAACTACCTACTCTTCCAGCTGCTGTCTGAGGGTCCAGCTTCCAACCTGTCTGCATCCAGGTGCTGAAAGTGATCCTCCCCTTTGGAACATCAGTGGGTATTGGCACACTCTCAACTACTGGGGACCACTAAGGACAAAAATGGTGGCTTGAACAATCACAAAATTTTGAGAGGCAACCATGAGAACAGGCTGGGCTGATTGATGAGCTTCATCTCCAACACAGGACCACTGTATCAAGGCTGGGAGAGGTGGCTGTTTTATCTAATGCACAGAAACCAACACACGGGTCAAGGAAAATGAAGAAACAGAAGAACATGTTCCAAAAAAAAAAAAAAAAAAAGCTAAAACTCCAAAAACAGATTTTATTGAAACAGAGCTAAATGATTTATCTGAGAGTTCAAAATAATGGTCATAAAGATACTCACGGGGAACAGAAGAACAATACATAAATAAAGTGAGAATTTCAACAGAGACAGAACAAAGAGAAATGACAGAGCTGAAGAATATAATAATTGAACTGAAAAATTCAATAGAAGGGTTCAATAACAGACAAGACCAAGGGGAGGAAAGAATCAGCGAATTTGAGGACAGGGCACTGGAATTCATCCAATCAGAGAAGCAATAAGAAAAAAGAATGAAAAAGAGTGAAGATACCTGAAGGGACTTATGTGAAACCACCAAGTGTATCAATAAATGCTTATAGGGGTTCCAAAGGGAGAAGAGAGAGAGAAAAGGGCAGAAGGCCAATTCAAAGAAATAATGGCTGAAAACTTCAGAAACAGACATTCAGATCCAGGAAGCCTGGGGATCACAAAACAGAAAGAATCCAAAGAAACCCATGCTCAGACATTGAACTGTCAAATGATAAAGACTAGGAGATAGTCATAAAAGCAACAGGACAGAAACATCTTGTTATGTATAAGAGAACCCCCTTAAGACTATTGGAAGATTTTCATCAGGAACTTTGGAAGCCAGAGGGAGTTGTATAATATCTTCAAACTATAGACATACCTTGGCAATGTTGCAAGTTAGGTTCCAGAACATCACAATAAAGCAAATATCATAATAAAGCAAGTCACATGAAATTTTTGGTTTCTTAGTGCATATAAAAGTTACGTTTACACTATACTGTAGTCTACTGAGTGTACAGTAACATTATGTATAACAAAACAATAAATACACCTTAAAGTATTTTATTGCTAAAAAATGCTAACCATGATCTGAGCCTTCACTGAGCCATAGTAGTAACATCAAAGATTACTGATCACAGATCACCATGACAAATATGATAACAATAAAAAAGTTTGAAATATTGCTAGAATTACCAAAGTGTGACAGAGACAAGGAGTGAGAAAATGCTGTGGGAAGAATGGTTTTGATAGACTTGCTCCATGCAGGGTTACCACAAACCTTCAATTTGTGAAAAAAAAATCCTACAATATCTGTGAAGTACAATCAAGTGAAGCACACACACACACACACACACACACACACAAACTCAAGGTATGCTGTACTGAAAGAAAAAAAATTGCTAATTAAGAGTTCTCTACCTGGCAAAGTTGTCCTTTAGAATTGAGGAAGAGAAAAGCTGAAAGCTCACTACCAGTAAACTGGCCTTACAATAAGTTTAAAAGACTGTCCTTACAAGAAATTTAAAAGAATTTCTTCAACGTAAAATGAAAGGATGCTAATTAGTAACAAAAAACACATATGAATGTACAAAAATCACTGGTAAATGTAAATATATAAATTCAAAAAACTCTAATGCTATAAATAGTGGTGGGTATATGACTTATAAGTTTTGTATGAAGGTTAAAAGTCAAAAGTATTAAAAATAACTCTAACCCCATGATCAAGTGAGCTATATTCCAGGGATGTAAATATGGTTCAACATCCACAAATTAATCAATATAATATACCACACTAACAAAATGAAGGATAAAAACATACAATCATCTCAATAAATACAGAAAAAAACCCCACATTTGGCAATATCCAATATTCTTTCATGATAAAAACTCTTAACAAACTGGATATAGAGGAAACATCTCAACATAATAAAGGTCATATATGACAAATCCACAGCTAACATCATACTCAATAGTGAAAAGCTTTCCCTCTAAAATCAGGATTGAAGCAAGGATGCCAACTTTCAGGTTTCCTACTCAACGTAGTACTGGAAGTCCTGTCCAGAGGAATTAGGCAAGAAAAAGAAATAAAAGCCATCCAAATCAGAAAGGAAGAAGTAGAATTGTCACTCTTTGCAGATGACATGATACTATAAATGGAAAGCCTTAAAGACTCCATCAAAAAATTTTTAGAACTAGTCAAATTATCCAGTAAAGTTTCAGGATACAAAATCAACATTAAAAATCTGTTGTGTTTCTCATAAAAACAATATATCAGAAAGAAACATTAAGAAAGCAATTCTATTTCCAATAGCCTCAAAAAGAATAAAATACTTAGAAATAAATTTAACCAAGGAAGTGAAGGATCTATACACTGAAAACTTTAAGGCACTGATGAAAAAACTGAGAAAGACACAAATAGATATTCTGTGTTCATGGACTGGATTAATTTATATTGTTAAAATATCCATACTACTCAAAGAAATGTCCACATTTAATGCAACTTCTATCAAAATTCCACTGGTATTTTTCACAGAAATAGAAAAAGAACTCCTAAAATTTTTATGGTACCACAAAACACTCTAAATAGCCAAAGAAATCTTGAGAAAGAAGATCAAAGCTAGAAGCAGCATACTTTCTGATTTCAAGCTATATTACAAAAGCTATAGTAATCAAATCAACATGGTATTGGCCTAAAAGCAGACACAGAAGATCTGTTGCAATCAATGTAACTGAATGAAGACCCAGGGGAAAAAAACACAATGCATATATGTACAACAAAGGAGCAAAGAATACACAACAGGGAAAGGGTAGTCTATTCAGTAAACGGTATTGGGAAAACTGGATATTCATACGCCAAAGAATGAAACTGGACCCCTAACTTACACCATACACAAAAATCAACTCAAAATGGATTAAAGAATTAAATGTAAACCTGAAGCCATAAACTCCTAGGAGAAAAACAGGTGGTAATCTTGACATCTATCTTGGCAACAATTTTTTTTTTTTTAATTTGAAACCAAAGGAAGACGACAAAAGCAAAAATAAACAGGTGGGACTACATCAAACTAAAAAGTATTTTCAAAGCAAAGAAAAATTAACAAAATTAAAAGGCAACCTATGGAAAGGGATAAAATATTTGCAAACCGTCTATCTGATAAGGGGTAAACATTCAAAATATATAGTGAACTCATACAATTCAATAACAACAACGATAACTAAAAACAAACCAAAAAAAAAAAAAAGAAACAATCCCATTAAAAAATGGGCAGAGGAACTGAGTAGACCTTTTACCCAAGGAGATGTACAAATAGCCATCAGGGACATGTAAAGCTGCTCAACATCACCAATCATCAGGGAAAAGCAAATCAAAACCACAATGAGATGTTACCTCATCCCTGTTAGAGTAGTTATTATCAAAAAGATAAGAGGGACTTCCCTGGTGACGCAGTGGCTAAGAATCCGCCTGCCAAAGCAGGGGACACGGGTTCGAGCCCTGGTCCAGGAAGATCCCACATGCTGCAGAGCAACTAAGCCCGTGTGCCACAACTACTGAACCTGCACTCTAGAGCCCACGAGTCACAACTACTGAGCCCACGTGCCACAACTACTGAACCTGCACTCTAGAGCCCACGAGCCACAACTACTGAAGCCCACATGCCTAGAGCCCATGCTCTGCAACAAGAGAAGCCACCGCAATGAGAAGCCCACACACCGCAACAAAGAGTAGCCTCCGCTCGCCACAACCAGAGAAAGCCCACGTGCAGCAACAAAGACCCAACCCAGTTAAAAAAAAAAAAGATAAGAGCTAAGTGCTGGAGAGGATGGGGATCTAAGGGAACCCTTGTACACTGCTGGTGGGAACATAAATTGGTACAGCAATTTGGAAAACAATATGGAGGTTCCTCAAAAAATTAAAAATAGAATGTCTACATGATCCAGCAATCCCACTTCTGGGTATATATTAAAAGAAAATGAAAACATAGTCTCAAAGAAATATCTGCAGTCCCATGTTTATTGCAGCATTATTCACAATAGCCAAGTTATGGCAACAAACTAAGTGTCTCTTAATGGAAGAATGGATAAAGAAGATATATTATATAATACACTGGAATATTATTCCACCACGAGAAACAAGGAGATCATGCCGTTTGCGACCACATGGATGAAAATTGAGGGTATTACACTAAGTGAAATAAGTCAGACAAATACTGTATGATATCACTTATGTGTGGAATCTAAAACAGCTGAACTTGTAGAAACAAGAGATCTGTTTCTCTCTAGGAGAGCAGATCTTAAACGTTTTCATCACCAAAAGAAATGGTAATTATGTGATATGATGGAGGTGTTAGCTAATGTTATTATGGTGGTAGTCGTTTTGCAGCACAGAAGTGCATCAGATCAACAGGTTCTGCACTTTAAAATTACACAGTGTTAAGTGTCAACTATATCTCAATAATGCTGGAGAAAAATTTTTAAATAAAATAAAAAGAAATCTCATAACGGAGAGGGACGTGAGAGAGTGCTAGAAGGTAGATTAGGATGAAATTAGGTGGGACCTTAAAAGACAAAATGAAAAACTGAGGTCTTGACTGCTGAAGCATAGACACGGGGGATGCTTTTGCATTTCAGTAACCTCTCTTCCAATGCTGCATTAAAATAGACTTAACCTCCATGTTCGTTTGGATCACATCCTGAAAATTTATAAACTCTTTGTCTGATTTTAACTTCTTCCAATTATTTCATAGCCCAATGGCAAAGGACAGCATTTGAGATCAGTGAATAATTGAGGTCATATGTGTACCCCTGATATCAGCTGGGACCCTTGTGGGGTTCTGTCACTTGCCTCACCGACATGCTCACACGTGAGGAAGAGGCAGGTCTGGCTAGCCACAGAGGGCTCTGTTTCTCAGCAGGTACAGCATTTCAACAACTTTGCAAATGTCCTTCTCCTCTCATCATTGAAGTTGTTGTTGGTGGGGTAGTTTCAATATGAAATTCTAAATTTAATAATCTTATTGGGAAATATATTTTGGGGGAAACAGAGCAAAGATATCAAACAAATACAGTCTGACCTGAAAAAAGCACTTAATAAGCACACAAGAGCAATGGAGGGACTTATCTGCAAATTCTCCATTATCACACAGTTGACATACCCTAGGGAGCTGGCATTCTTGTAGACCAGAGACAGCCCACACTTCTGCCAGTTGTGTCTGTATTTGCATTGGAACGAACGTATGATGATTAATATCTTGTTTTATTTACCCCCTGGCTTTTAAAAGATGGATCTGAAGTTACTGCCTAAATAGGAGCTAAAAGAAATTCAAATTGAAGAGTTGTTTTAGTTAAGATCAAAAGGTAGGCAGGTGTCAAAGCCCAACTTCAGTAAATCAGCTGTTAATTTTCAAAAATTCCTTATTAAGTCTTCTTTTTGTTTTTTGGGTTTTTTTTTTTTTGCTATTTTCTTTGGCAACAAAATTTAGTAAAAATAGAATACACAGCCAAACACATCTGGGATGGTGAGTTTCTTCTTACACTGATTCCCTATATTATGGGCTGTTCCCTCTCTAGACTAAATTACTATCTATCTGTGAAAAATGAAATGGACAATGAAAAGGGGATTACTCTTCACATAATTTAGGTCAAAAATAAGTTCTCCAGAAACATCCAGATTGAGGCAAACATGTTTTCTATGGTTCTTATCATCCCGATAATTGCCTTAATTCTCCATTTTGTTTTGCTTCTGTAGACAGCTTAATGGCAGTTAAGATTTTCTGGATCTTGCAGCATAAGAATAAATACTCAATTAAGGCTTTTTCAGATGAGTCAGAGAGAGAAAATCACTGTAGCTGGAAGTGATGCATTCTCTCCACTCCCAACCATTAGATGGCCTTTACGTTTTCAGACATCATTTGAAACACAGTGGATATTTATATTGCTAAACTAAAGAAAATAAATCAGTAATTCATGAAAAAATTTATTCCTTACCAAAGAAATCAAATTAAAGTCTAGTTGCTGTCTGTAGTCTTGGGCCCCAAACCACTATTACCAGAATCACCTGCAAAGCGCAGAAGTAAATTACTGTTTGTCAGGCTATGTAGGAGGTATGGAGGCTCAAGGCAAAATTGATCAGTCAGTCAATTCATTAACTCATTCATTTATGCAACGAGTATTTACTGAGGCTCCTAGCCAGATGTTAGTCTAGGAACTCAGGATATATCAGGGAACAAAAAGGCAAAGACTCTTGACCTCATGAAGTTTAAGATTCTGGTGAGGAGTTGGGAGGTTGATTAAACAATAGATATAATACAATGAACAGGTAACATATACTCTGTGTGAGGGTGAAAGTGCTACGGGGAATGCAGACACAGAGCAGGCTAAGGGGATTTGAGAGTTACTGGCAGGGGATGTTGCTTTCTTAGATATGGTGCCCTGTTCAAAATGTGACATATGAACGAAGATTTGAAGGAGGTGAGAAAGTTACCCACGTGAATATCTGGAATAGAGGTTTCATGCTGTGAAAACATCCAGAACCAGGACCCCAAAGCAGGAATGTATCTGATATGTGTGAGGAACAGCAAGGAGGCTAGAATCTGAGGCAGAATGTCAAAAGCAGGCAGCAGGATTTGAGAGCTGAGAGTCATGCAGGCCAGCATAAGGACTCAGGCAGTTGTTCTGAGCGAGGTGGGCACCACCGGAGAGCGCTGAGCAGAGGTGTGGTGTGATCACGTGACGAAAGGAGACTGGGGAAAGAGAGGTGGCAAAGCTTAGGACAGCATGGCAGCAGTGGAGGGGCACAAAGTGATCAAATTATAAATGTATTTTGAACGTTGAGCCAACAGGATTTCCTGACTGATTGTTCAATGTGAACATAGAGAAGAGTCAAGAATAACTTCTGCAGTCCCATTTCTGGACGTATATCTGGAGAAAACTGTAATTTGAAAAGATACATTCACCCCAATGTTCACTGCAGCACTATTTACAATAGCCAAGACATGGAAACAATGTAAATGTCCATCGACAGACGAATGGATAAAGATGATGTGGTACATATACAAAATGGAAAGCCATAAAAAGAATGAAATGATGCCATTTGCAGCAACATGGATGGACCTAGAAATTATCATACTAAGTGAAGTAAGCGAGACAGAGAAAGACAAATACCATATGATATCACTTATATGTGGAATCTAAAAAAAAAAAAAAAAGACACAAACTTATTTCCAAAACAGAGACTCACAGACACAGAAAGCAAATATACGGATACCAAAGGGGAAAGAGGGGTGGGAGGAGGGATAAATCAGGAGGCTGGGACTAACACACTACTTTGTATGAAATACATAAACAATAAGGACCTACTGTGTAGTACAGGGAACTATACTCAGTGTTATGTAATAACCCATAAGGGAAAAGAATCTGAAAAAAAATGCATATATATATACACACACACACTGAATCACTGTGCTGTACATCTGAAACTTACATGATATTGTAAGTCAACTATACTTCAATAAAATTATTTTTTAAATGTTTTTAAAATAACATTAAAAAAAAGAATGACCCCAAGACTTGTGATTTGAATACCTGGAAGAAAGGCATTAGCATCAAACTGATTTTTTTTTTAAGGCTCCAGGTAGAGTGAATTCTGGGGTGGGGGTATGTGTGAGGAGATCAGTTTAGTTTTGGCTGTGTTAAGCTTGAGATACCTCTAAACACCCAAATGGAAAGGCAGGGTAGCAGTTGACTGTGAGTCAGAAATGCAGGGGAGGTCTGGACAAGAAGTATAAGTGTAAGATTGTAATAACGTCCTCCCATCTCTTCCTAGGGCTTGCTGTTCTTCTCAGGGATGAGTGCTTCTTCCTCAGCTTCCTAGAGTTTGCTTTTGGCATGTTCATGGGTCTATCTTTCCCACCCTTACTACCCACCAAACCATTTGTCTTTTATCACTTCTCCACTCTACGGAAATTAATTTGACTAAGACTCTGCCATAGATAACAATAACAGTAACCATAATAGCAGTTACAGAGAGTGCTTTTGGTTTTATCAAAACTGTTTCTGGGGCTTCCCTGGTGGCGCAGTGGTTGAGAGTCCGCCTGCCGATGCAGGGGACGCGGGTTCATGCCCCGGTCCGGGAGGATCCCACATGCCACGGAGCGGCTGGGCCCGTGAGCCATGGCCGCTGAGCCTGCGCATCCGGAGCCTGTGCTCCGCAACGGGAGAGGCCACAACAGTGAGAGGCCCCCATACCGCAAAAAAAAAGCAAAAAAAAAACCTGTTTCTTTTCCTCCAGAGCCCACGATTAAACAACATTTTCCAGCCTCCCCTGTTAGGAGGAATCATGTGACTAATTTCTGGCCAATGGAACACAAAGAGCACCCAGAGCATTTCCAAGCCTTCAAGTTATTCTCCTCCATGTTCTTCCACAACCTCTTTCTTTCCTTGTCTGACAGCTGGTCACAGGGGATCTACTGGATGGTTCAAAGACCCTGGCGGGGGCAGAGCACTAGCTTGGAAAGACCTTGGGATCCTGAATGATTGTATGAAGCACAGCCTCCTCGCCAATCTGCATTAGACTATGACCTGAAGGGGAAATAAACCATGTTACGATGAGCTACTGAAGTTATGAAGTTGTTTACAGCAGTTTGCATATCTTAACTAACAGAGAAAATGAGTGTTTACCATGTGCTAGGCAATATTCTAAGCTCTTGAAATATAATGTCATTATTATGTCAACTCTACACCCGTCCTTGAAGTCAAAGGTAGAAGGGAAGGATAATTTCATATTTCCAAGTCTGTCTTCAACTTCCTCCAAACAGTTTTTGCCCTTCCTTTATGCCATTTTCTACCCTTATATCATCTTCATCATGTAATCTTTCTCCTGGTTTTCATCCTTACTTGTTGCTAAAGGACAAGGCAGATTTAGCCTACTACTGCTTCCCAGTGCCAACCGGAACCTCTTAATTGTTTAATAGGCTTCTGGTATTTTCTTTTACATAGGAGTCTACACTAACATTTTAATGTTCACTGTCACTCCTCCTCAACGCTTTGCAATCTAGCTTTCATACTCAGTGCTGGACTGAAAATGTCCTTAATAACCTCAGTGAATACTGTGTAGTCCCCATTTACCTAAAATTTCTGGGTCTTTGCTCTGAAACTTGTCTCGCGACTATCTTTATTTCTCTTTCCCGTATCCAAATGATCACTTGTTTGTAAGTAAGTTGTGTAAGACAAAACTTTGAGTCATTTTGTGCCTTGGTTTTTCCTATGAGTGTTATTTTCCGTAACTCCTCTATTTTGCTGAACTGACTCTTTCAAAAGTTTATCGATGAGCTTTCAATTCCCCGATTCCCATTTTATCGATCTGTCCATATCACTGAATGCTGTGGAACTTGTCCTCTTTCTTAATTTTTTCTTCCCTCCGCTTCAGTGGCATTGACCCGATTGGCTCTCTTCTTGGCCCTCTCCATTGTCTAATCTCTACTTATCTACTTTTATTTACCCATCCGTCCGTCTGTCCATCCATCCCTTGATTCATTTAATCTACTGGCTGCTTTTCGCATCCATTACATGTGTCCATTCTCCAAGGTTCGGTTTTGAGTCACTCTGCTCTCTTCCTAATCTCTCCTTAAAGCAAAGGTTCTCATCCAAGGTGCTGAGGTACAATGGTTATCATGGGTACGTTACTTCCTATAAGTTATCAGTGTTTGTGAATGATTTATTTTCTTAAAAAATTTTGATTTAGAATTATTTTAAGAGCAATGCCACTGCTCTTCACTTCCATGCAAATCGACTTCCTTGAGAGACATGGCATTATAGCTATCAAAAGGAACTGAATATTTTCATGCATATCAACGATGGTGTGCTGACTGCTCCACAAGTGGAACTTTGCTTGTGTTCACACTATATCTCATCACCCAGGAGGGTGCCTGGCATGCAGCACATGCATCAGTGTCTCAATATAGCTTTACTGTTGATTGAATATGTTTAACACAAGATACGGTTGGGAGGGACTTCCCTGGTGGTACAGTGGTTGAGAATCTGCCTGCCAATGCAGGGGACACGGGTTTGAGACCTGGTCCGGGAAGATCCCACATACCGCGGAACAACTAAGCCCATGTGTCACAAGTACTGAGCCCGCGTGCCTAGAGCCTGTGCTCTGCAACAAGAGAAGCCACCGCAATGAGAAGCCCGTGCACCACAACGAAGAGTAGCCCCTGCTCGCCGCAACTAGAGGAAGCCCACGCACAGCAACGAAGACCCAACGCAGCCAAAAATAAATAAATAAGTAAATAAATAAATTAATTAATTAAAAGAAAAAGATACGGTTGGGAAACACTGCCTTAAGAAAACTCATCTGCTGTTAGATTTTTAATTATTCTATAAGGATGAATAACTCACTTCTTGATTTCCTGACCGCTGTCTTGAATTTCTCTCCCCATATGCCAACTATTGATTACAGCTTTCTATCTGGATGACCTGCAATCACATCAAGTTGAACATATCTAAAATCAAACACTCATCTTTCAGAATTAATTCAACCTTCTCTCATTTTCCCAATTAACAAGTACTGAATGCTTGGATCAATCTTAGTTTCTTCTTTCATTTTCACCCCCATATACATTGAGTAACCAAAGTACTTCCTTCATTGAAGTTCTACACTTCTTTCTCCTATTGCTTCTGCCAGTAGCCTAATTCATTCAGGTCTTGGTTATTAAAATTCTGGTCACTCCATTTTTTATTCATCCTGCATTTAAAAGCAAAACTAGTTTTCTTAAAAATACCAGCTTCGACTCAAAAATCTTATGTGACTCCCATTACATAAATAATACATTTTTAACTTCCACAAACTAATCTTTAACTTTAAAATTGCATCTATTCCCCATTTATCAATCTACTTTATCTGCTCTAGTCAAATTATAAGTCAAATTATTCTACTCTTAGTTGTTGTAAGTGACATGTGTAGTCCTACCCCCAAGACGCTGCTCACACACTATACCAAACCAGGACTTTCCTCTCTTTCCTGCTTATACATCTGGACTGTAGTCATCCTTAGGGCCCAACTCAAATTTTGCCAAGTTCAAGGAGTCTCACCCAATCACCTCACTGCCATAAAACAGCAACTCTATTTGTGTTGGTGACCCACAAGTCTTCCCTTCCTAACACTCTCACAATTAATCATGCCATATTCAATACATATGGACTTGCTCTAAGGTCCTTTGAATTCTTGTCTGACTGTGGATGTGGGTCTCTCCAACGTGGCTCAAAACTCACGACTTACAGAAAGTAAGAAACCAGCAAGTACTGAGCATCTACCATGTGCAATGGTATCTGTGTTACATGTATAACTATTGTAGTGACTAAATAAAGTGAGTATAATAATTCTCATGTAATAGACAGGAAACTGAGGCTCAGATAAGTTTCAGCTAGTAAATGGCTATTACAGCTAGTATCCTAGAGCCCAGGCCCCTTTCTCTCTACCACGGCACCATAACTCTTACCCATAGCATCCACTTAAGAGTTTTACATAGTTTAGAGCAGGTAATAGGTGTCAGATAAAGACATGTTAAATAAATGTGGGGATTTGGGGCACTCCTTGGGGGACATGGGAGAATATATGGTCTCCACTGATTTGCCCTCTAACTACGGTTTGAGGTCAAAATGACTTCCTCATTTCACGCAGAAGAGCAGAAATAGGGCTTGGGTTTCTTCCTTAAATTCATCCTGTAGCTCTCTTAAGGGATAAAACAAGTACATAACGAAAGACAGACAATGGAAACTTACACTAAAAATTTTCACCAATTCTTTCCAATAGAAAAAGAACAAATGATAACATAGCCAGTGGCAGATCCTGGGTGCAGAATGTCATTGTCCCAGGTTAAAAGCAGTCAATTCCATTTATTGAGCTGACTACCAAAAATTAAAACTGTTCCACATGAAATACAGCACGTTAAGAGTTCCCTTCAGATTTCTCATGCAAAGTGTTGAAATCTGGCATGGAAATTCTGAAAGAACCCACTTCTGCATTTCTTCCAGAAAAACTACCAAAACAGTGGCTTCTGTTAAACTAAATTAAAGGGATTTTAGTCTTTATTAAAAGCAATTTAACTTTATTAAAACAATTTTCCCATATTCCTTATGAGTCAAACAAACAAATACATTAGCCATTAGTGGTGACATCACGGGCTTCTGTGCACAAATATTTCAATTAAAAATTCAAATTGCTCAGTTAAAACTCTCATTTTTATTGTTGCTACAGTTCAAGATAGTTATTGGTGCATTTTCCCAGAATTGAGTTATTTGCTATCCTAGTCGAGACTATTATGAAAAATGAGTAGAACTGAATATACTTATTTGAATCATGGAAAAGGGTAGGTGTGTATTAAAGAAAACACTTGCAAAAGTATGTCAGTATAATTCATTAATTAAAGGGAAGTTTTACAGAGAGACACATAACCCAGGAATAATATAAGAGGAATAATAAGAGAAACAAGAAATAATATGAGAGGAATAGGAAATAGGTGCAAGGCATCCTGTTGAAGATGATTCTTATTTTCTGAAGACATCCCAATTATTCACTCTACTTTCAGGTAACAAAATACTGTGCTATGTACGTATCAGAAAAACACCTCGCACAGAGGCCACTATCTTTCCTAATGTCTCATCTATTTCCCAGCAAATTTATTTTAATCACATGAAATCTTACTAACTGGGTGACCCAGGATGAGTTATTTAACCTCTCTGGCTTGTTGACCTTCATCAGTTATGGTGACTCGTTTGGATAGTGGAGGATTGTCTGAAGCTTGGAATATGACTTCAAGCCCTGCAGAGTTCTAATTTGCTGACTCTACATGGACCCTTGTATCTTGGATCATTCCTCTAATGCACCCCCTGTCAAATTCATCCAGCATGCCAACCTCTCCTGGGGCTTGACACCTTTGCAGAGAGCGCTGACACCAATATCTTACTTTCTTACATGTCAAAGTCCCTTTCATCCTTCAAAACACACCCTGCAAAATTTACCTGACATTTCTGCTCCTCTCTCTCCCACTCGCATCAGAGTTAAGTGTTCCTTCTGTGTGTTCCTGCTGTGTTCTGTATACACCTCTCCTCTAACACAAATGTCCTAGCACATAATTCTTGGTACTTGCGTTTTCTTGGCTAGACAGTGTTCCTTGAAAGCTATGTCCTATTCATCACCTAATGACCTCTAATGGTTGTCACATGTGGTGTCCTTTTGATCTATGGTTGACTCCAATGTCTCAAGGTGACAGGATTGAATTCAAGTAAGGAAATAAGACAGAAATCCAGATAATGGAAATAAAATGACATGTCCCCAGTTTAAGCCCTAATTCTTATATCTATTGGTGTGTTTATGTCTATGTAATGCATAGGGTTGGGGGTGGACTGGAACTGGCTTGCCTAAACATGATATAGAATAGCCATTGAGAGTACACAGTTTAGCACCAGCCTATCAGGGTATTAACTCTAGGCTGCTCTTAGTAACTGGATGACCCAGGATAAGTCATTCAACCTCTCCTTGCCTCTGCCCCGTCATGTGTAAAATGGAGAGAATTAAAGTGCCAACTCCACAGGAGTGCTGTGGAAGACCTGAGATATTTCCTCTGAAGAGTATAAGACCACATTGGCACATAGCGAGGACTACACAAGTGCTAGCAGCTGTTGTTACTGTCGTCAGTATCTTTGTTATTTTTGTTAAATTTTCCCACCTAGAGGCTGGGAACATGAGAATGTTACCTTTGCTACCTATCAGGTTTAAGGAAGATTTCCATAGCTACAAAACAAAATAGGATGAAAAGCAAAGATTCTAGTATCTTTTGAGACTTTTACTTTTCTTATCAGGCATGCCCTGGAGGTAGGAAAAGAAAGGTACAATATGCTACTCTCTTCTGAATTTGCTAGACACTAGACTTTTGCAGAAGAGATCTTCTCTAAGAGAAGACTCCTGTTGGAAATCTGAATAAGGAAGCATGTTGCAAAATTAAGCCTCTGTTGTGTACCAGACACTGCTCTAGGCACCGGGAACATAGTGGTGAACTTGAGATGCCCTCAAGCAACTTTCATTCTGAGACTCGTTTTAGTTATCTCTTGCCATTTCCCTATATATCATAACCTGAATTATGGAATGTAAAACTGTATCCATCAGCTGTTCTTAGTTTTAACCTTTATTTTTAGTCGCACATGTGCAGTCGGAGCCCTTAAAGTTGAAAGAGAAAAGGAAGAATTCAGAGGCTCATTTTGAACTAAGAAGCCACAGGCCCTGACTATTCAAATGTGTTCATTAAAAGGATGTATATGAGGACAAGTTACTCACAGGTCCAGTGTGTGGGTCCAGTGCCTTTGTCAAGCTGATAGCAAAGACATCCTTACGGTCAGGCATCACATTAGACACACAACTGCAGGAGGGCCTAGGCCAAAGGGAGGCTGGGAAAGGGACCCCAGTTCACTGAAACACAATCCACCCAAGGACCAATTTGCCCAATGATCAGTTCAACAATTTAATAAAAATGTCCTGAAGTTCTCATTTTGCCCTTGCTTCTGTTCTTGTCCTAGAGATGGCTAGACAAGTGTAGTCACCAGCTCTAGAATAATTTACCACAGTTTAAACTGCATTTAAAAGAAAAGCTGTACCTTCATGGGTAGAAACGAAGGCAAAGAGATATTGACAGAAGAATTCAAAGAAACATCCTAGCATCAGACCTACACATACATAGACATTTGCTACATGAAAGAGGCAAGAAGCAAGTACAGACTTCTTAGTAAGTGTCAATGAGGCAACTGCATATCCATCTAGAAAAGAAATAAAATTGTATCTCTAGCTCATACTTGACAATAGTAGTTCTATTAAAGATGTAAACATGAAAGACAAGATTACAAAGCTTTTAGAGAAATGATATAGGGTGATATCCTTATGACCTTGGAGTGGGGAGGTTTTCTTAAAAGCACAACCCATAAAGAAATGGATTAATTCAAATTCATTAAAATTAATAAATTCATGTCAAAGAATACCATGATGAGAGTAAAGAAAAAAAAAAAAGGAGTAAAAAGACAAGCCACAGAATCAGAAAAGATATTTACAACCCATACATCTGGTAAAGGACTAACATCCAGAAAAAATAAAGAACTCCTAAAACTCAATATGAAAAATACAGTCAGCACAATGGGGGGAAGAAAAGGACAAAAGACCCAAAGATACGTTTCACCAAGGAAATGCAAGTGACTAACACACAGTGATATAGAAATATGCTCAAACTCGTTAGTAATTAGAGAACTGCAAGTTAATGATATTTTGAAGTAAAATTATAAAACAATTAGTTTCTCAACATATTTTTAGAAGCCTGATAATAGCAAATATTGGTGAGGGTATGGACCTGGGTTGGAAGTGGCAACTGGCACAACCTCTTTGGAAAACAGTTTGGCATCACCTAGTAAAATGTAAGAGATCTATGCCTCGGCAATTCCACTCATAGGTACTGGGGGAAAATTCGCACATATTCCCAAAGAGACACGTCCAGAATTATCCACAACGTCATTACAAGAGCCCTAGGCGGGTATTATCCCAAATGCCCATTAAGAGTAATATGAACGTATACATTATGGCAAACTCATTCAATGGAACACTACACAGTGTTAAACGTAAACTACATGTGGATTCAACAACCTGAATGAATCTCACAAATAGATATTTGAACAAAAGGAGCAATTTGGAAAAGAAAACATAAAATCATGATTACATTTACCTAAAGTTCAAAACCAGGAAAAGTAAGCTTTTAGGGATGCACATGTAGAAAATTATTATCACAGAAGTCCAAAGAGTGGCTATCCTTATGGAAGAAAGGTGAGATGTAATGAGAGGTTTCCGTGTTTCCAGCGATTCTTGACCATGATGGCTACAAGGAGTATTTGCCATATAATTCTTCTTTAAAGTGTTCAGATGTATTTTACGTACTCTTCTGCTATGTTGCACAAACCATACACACACTGTGAGGGGATAAATCTGGTAACAGAAAATTTCACTGAAGTGTGTTATAAAATCATTCTTATTTCACGATGAACATGGTTAATTATATTAACAGAGGACAGGAAAATCTACAGAAATACATCAAAATGTTAATGGTAGTTTTCTTTGAATTGTGGAAATATTGATTTTTTTTCCTTTTTCGTATTTTATAAAATTCATTTATGCTAAAAATACATTTATTTAAAAACAATAGAGGCCAAGGAAGGGTCAAGGATGAAAGCATAGCTTAAAATATGTTCAGAAATTGGTCTTTTAGCAAAATGATCATGTAACAGATTTTGGCAAACAAACCCACAAACATCTGCAAGATAATTCCCACACCATTCCACGAGGTCCGTGAACGAAAAGCAACTTCAAAAAAGTTGCTCTTTGAAGAAAAACTTTCCAGTATCTGTTCATGTGTATATCACTGCGATGTTCTCCTGAAAGCATTAAGTACAAGCCAACACCAAGAATGTACATTTAGGGATGCAGATACGCTTGTAGCAAGCTGATTAAGGTCTTTACAGAGGAATCTGCCAGCACATGTGTAGTTTACAAGGCATAACATAGATTGGCCAAAAGCTTCCATATGGATGGGTTCTGAGGTTTTAAAAACATTGTCTGGATTTTTGGAAATGCTTTATTCTTTTCCCTTAACATCTAACCAAAGCTCAGTGGAAAGGCTCAACTCTGAGAAAGGAAACATACAACCTCACCGTGACTCATCTTGGGAAGGAAACAACTAAAGCAATGAACCAGGATGGTTTTGAAGGCAGTACTCACCCTGCTGAGGAAACCCTCTCACTTAATTACATTTATATTTTAGGGAATTTAAAATAGAAGCCATGGCTTTATACAATCATCTCTTTATAACAGGCATTAATTAGGACTTGCCAGGCTTTTGTCCTTTTGATGAACAAAGGGGTATAATAAATAGGAAGAGGGACCTCTCAGTGAAGACTCATGTAGGAATACTTCTCACTGCCCACAGTCCAGAGTGATCCAAAGCAAAGAGCTGATTAAGCCAGCCAGCTCTAGGACAGCAAATCCATGACTGAGATGCTAAGCAAAACACAAACTGCATCTCTAATGATGTGCTGATGTTTCAATCAGCCAATGCATTAAATACAAAGGTGACCAGATGGTTGGTTGGTTTTATCAGTTAAAGCCCTAGGTTAGGGCAGTTTGGGATTACCATAAAGGAAGGGGAAGGAAAGTGAGGGAGTCAGGCAATGTGTAGAATTTCAGAGATGAAACTTGGCAAAATGCAGAGATGCATTTGTTCAACTGGTGAAAACAATCACATTTTACGAACGTCCACGGAAATCAAAATTTAATTTTTGGTGATTATGTTTAATTTATTAACTGGGTCATTTCACTGAAGCTTGGTTGAAATTGATCATTGTCACTTTTGAGAATCGAAACTAGGTTTCAGAAGAGTCTGTGGTGGAGCTAGCTGGATGGATTTTCCTTAATTAGGAAAAACATATTACAGCTAATCACCAAATAGATGACTCTAAAGATGCTTATTTTATAGACAGAAAAATCCAAAGTTCAATCATGACTCTCGTGGCATGTTGAGAACAAGTCAATTTCTAATATTTTGCTCCAGAACCTCGTTATAGTTGGCAAAGTGCATAAATTCTTCTCCAGGAGCCTCTGCCTCAAAGCTTGTTCAAAATCCCTTATGATAGAACTGCCAGTCATTTCAGAGCCTACAGTGCTTATTTCTTAAGAAACCATCACCCATAAATTTCTGATATTTACAGCCTGAACATGAAATATAGTTTTTGTTCAGTAGGATTTATGAATAAGCAGGGGTATTTCCCTTTGTGTGTGCAGGATTAAATGCTCTGGAAAAGATTCATCTCTGCAGAGGGATAATTTGAAGGATTTCATTAAAAAAAATTCAGGCCAGTTAGGATTATAAACCTGTTTCATAATCAACACTGATGCTGGCTTGAAGAAGGATAATTAGAACGTTTAATGTGCAGAACGTCCTTTGAAAATATTTCTGGTGGCTAATACGACCATCTTCACATGCAAAGAAGGGCCACAAAGTTGAAAAATGGTAATAATCAAGAACCTTAGACAAGGTCACGTTGAAAATTGAGCGAGAGATTTCCATTCTCCTCAGACACACTCTCCTGCTCTCATTAGATTTACTGCCACCCTGCCATACAGTTTTGGGGTATAGTTTTTCCCCATAAATGTCATGGATATAAGAGGGAGACTACTGGAATGACAGCTGAAAGAGAACACTTCTTGCTTCCTCCATCTGGGAAGTGGAGACTGAAAGCCAGCTTTGAGGAAGAACTTCTGCTGTTCTACCAAGTCCTAAGATGACCTTGGTGAGAATCAGACAGACACCCCTCATGAGCACAGGGCTCGGTAAGCAGAGCTTGGTTTACAGCTCTTGGAACAAATACTGTATTTTCCTAAAATCCAAAAGATCTCCACACCCTTGATGTTACCTGTTGGTATAAATGCAGCCTAAAGAAGAAATGTAATAGTCACTTAAAACTCGTGATCGTAACTAATCTATGGTCGAGCAGAAACAAGAAGAACTACAATCCTGCAGCCTGTGGAACAAAGACCACATTCACAGTAAAATAGACAAGATGAAAAGGCAGAGGGCTATGCACCAGATGAAGGAACAAGATAAAACACCAGAAAAACAACTAAATGAAGTGGAGAGAGGCAACCTTCCAGAAAAAGAATTCAGAATAATGATAGTGAAGATGATCCAGGACCTCGGAAAAAGAATGGAGGCAAAGACTGAGAAGATGCAAGAAATGTTTAACAAAGATCTAGAAAAATTAAAGAACAAACAAACAGAGATGAACAATACAATAACTGAACTGAAAACTACACTAGAAGGAATCAATAACAGAATAACTGAGGCAGAAGAACGGATAAGTGACCTGCAAGACAGAATGGTGGAATTCACTGCTGCAGAACAGAATAAAGAAAAAAGAATGAAAAGAAATGAAGACAGCCTAAGAGACCTCTGGGACAACATTAAACACAACAACATTCGCATTATACGGGTCCCAGAAGGAGAAGAGAGAGAGAAAGGACCAGAGAAAATATTTGAAGAGATTACAGTCAAAAACTTCCCTAACATGGGAAAGGAAATAGCCACACAAGTCCAGGAAGCGCAGCGAGTCCCACACAGGATAAACCCAAGGAGAAACACGCCAAGACACAAAGCAATCATATTGGCAAAAATTAAAGACAAAGAAAAATTACTGAAAGCAGCAAGGGAAAAATGACAAATAACATACAAGGGAACTCCCATAAGGTTAACAGCTGATTTCTCAGCAGAAACTCTACAAGCCAGAAGGGAGTGGCATGATACACTTAAAGTCATGAAAGGGAAGAACCTACAACCAAGATTACTCTACCCGGCAAGGATCTCATTCAGATTCCATGGAGAAATCAAAAGTTTTAGAGACAAGCAAAAGCTAAGAGAATTCAGCACCACCAAACCAGCTCTACAACTAATGCTAAAGGAATTCTCTAAGTGGGAAACACAAGAGAAGAAAAGGACCTACAAAAATAAACCCAAAACAATTACGAAAATGGTCATAGGAACATACATATCGATAATTACCTTAAACGTGAGTGGATTAAATGCTCCAACCAAAAGACACAGGCTTGCTGAATGGATACAAAAACAAGATCCATATATATGTTGTCTACAAGAGACCCACTTCAGACCTAGGGACACATACAGACTGAAAGTGAGGGGATGGAAAAAGATATTCCATGCAAATGGAAATCAAAAGAAAGCTGGAGTAGCAATACTCATATCAGATAAAATAGACTTTAAAATAAAGAATGTTACAAGAGACAAGGAAGGACACTACATAATGATCAAGGGATCAATCCAAGAAGAAGATATAACAATTATAAATATATATGCACCCAACATAGGAGCACCTCAATACATAAGGCAACTGCTAACAGCTATAAAAGAGGAAATTGACAGTAACACAGTAATAGTGGGGGACTTTAACACCTCACTTACACCCATGGACAGATCATCCAAAATGAAAATAAATAAGGAAACAGAAGCTTTAAATGACACAATAGACCAGATAGATTTAATTGATATTTATAGGACATTCCATCCAGAAACAGCAGATTACACTTTCTTCTCAAATGCACACGGAACATTCTCTAGGATAGATCACATCTTGGGTCACAAATCAAGCCTCAGTAAATTTAAGAAAATTGAAATCATATCAAGTATCTTTTCTGACCACAACACTATGAGATTAGAAAGGAATTACAGGGGAAAAAACACAAACACCTGGAGGCTAAACAGTACGTTACTAAATAACCAAGAGATCACTGAAGAAATCAAAGAGGAAATCAAACAATACTTAGAGACAAATGACAATGAAAACACGATGATCCAAAACCTATGGGATGCAGCAAAAGCAGTTCTAAGAGGGAAGTTTATAGCAATACAAGCCCACCTCAAGAAACAAGAAAAATCTCAAGTAAACAATCTAAACTTACACCTAAAGGAACTAGAGAAAGAATAACAAACAAAACCCAAAATTAGCACAAGGAAAGAAATCATAAAGATCAGAGCAGAAATAAATGAAATAGAAACAAAGAAAATAATAGAAAAGATCAATAAAACAAACAACAAACAAAAAACTGATCTATGGTCAGCAGGAGCCAATGCTTTGGGTAGCCATATTTTGATGCAAGGAAATGAGATTAAAGAATAAGTAAGTTTCTCACGTGCTAAGAAAACGAAATGAAAGCATCCACATTGTCATGTTATTAGGAGACCTCGGTCCAACATGTCAAAGCCTTCCTCTTATCCTCACTCTGTCCCCTCTTGTTGACCCCATTTTCCCTGCTGACTATCGCCCCATTTCTCCACAACTCTTTAGAGCAGAGCTCTTTGAAAGAGTTGCCTGTATTTTTTCTTTCCATTTCTTCTCCTCTTGAGTCCACTCTGATCAGGCTTCCTACAACTCCATCGAAACAGCTGTCCCCAGCATCCTCCACTGACCCAGTTGGGTCATCAACCCTCAGGCCACAATGACAAGCCATGTCCTGCTACCTTATTTCTCCTCCTAGCTCATGGGCTGCTCCTTCTACACTCTCCTTTGCAGGTACGTCCTCCTCTCTCAGGTTTGTAGATCCAGGCTGAGTGCTCACTGCTCTTTTGTTCTTTAATCCACAGGACGGAGCCAACACATATCTGCAGGACTCAGACATCTGGAGGCAAAACTGGCACAGTCTAGTGTTTTGTATTTTCCCAGTCATTTATCTCCATAGATCATGGAGTTACATAAATAAATAGTTCTATCCAGCTGTGAATATACCAGCTCTATCCCTCACCTCTTCCACACATGTTGTCACGTTATCAGTTAATGATTCTTTTTTCTTCAACTAGTTAGCCCTCAACTCTACAAGGCAAACAGAAGTCTGACATTTAATTAGTGACCCAATTATGGCTTTTTGCTGGCCTCAGCTATTTTTTAATTTAGGAGAAAAAGAGATCAAATTGATTGGGCTTTAGTGAAAAAGAAATTACAACTGTAGTTATTGGCCCTAGCCTTCTTAGGGAAGGAAAGACTTTTTAAAAAACGTTTTTCCCTAAAATTAAAGGGACAAATTAAAAACCACTATAATTATTTCAGTGGGTACATTTAGTACTTAGCTAATAAAAAAACCAGTTACAATCAAGAGATGGTCTTCTCAGTATATGCTGGTTCATAGCTGATCACAGTAATATTCTTTTACTAGAAGAATGGGATATGAGGAAGCAATAAAGAACTGTCCACAAGAAAGTGTGAACAGGTAACAGAAAAGAATGTTTTGGCCAACAGAGAATTACTTTTCTTTTTCTGTCACTATATTTTCATTTCCTGTTACACTTCAGGATCTTCAATTCTCATCCTTTCCTAATCATGTAAAGTTTCTTTTTCCCCACCCTTCATTTCAGATAGGACCTGTCAGAAGGTGTGTTACAAAGGATAATCCCTGAAAAAAGTGGTGCTCAGAGAAAAATCCCGTTGATGGCTTTCACTCTTAGATGTTCTTTTTCTCTGTTTCTTTTATTGCTTTTTGTCATAAAGCAGAATCGTTTTGTGATGAGAGAAAAAAGATAAGGTGACAACAAAAAAACAAGTTTTAAAAACACTGTAAATAGAATTGGTGATAGAGTATAAAGCTTGTGGACCTTAAGAAACTCAGCCTTGACTGCAAAAGGCGGCGCCCCCTGCTGACCACCCGAGTATTAACCCTTGAACTTGGTCTCCAGCGGCTCCCCAGCTGGCCTTGGTGGCGCCTTTCCAAGTGAGTCTGTGAAATACAGGGAAGGGTCTGGAACATTTGGTTGTAATCGAAATGTGAACACATATCTAGAATTAGCCATGTTTAAAACACTTTCAACTGGCTGAAAAATCCACGTATCTGGAGAATGAGACATCTGCTAGGGAATAAAACCATCCATAGCGAGATTCTTGCTTCAATAGTTTGTGAAAGAAGCCTTTTAACTGCAAAGTAACATCAATAATCAATTAATCAAGAAGCATTTTTTTTGAGTAGATATTTGGGGCAACTTTTTAAGATAGCCGCTCCTATGTGGTAGAATGAGAATTAGCAGACAGCCTTCTCTTGCCCAGTATCTGTAATGAATGAAAACCACATAATTTAATAGTTTATCTGCTGTGCTATTAAAATGTAGAGTGCTGTAACACTTTGCATAATTTGGAGTGAAAATGACAACGTACTGTGTGGAGTAGTACTCTAAAAAAAAGTTTGCATAATCTTAATGAAATTGTTTATTACTGTATACATGGTGACCTTGAATGAGGGAGAGCCTCAGTCTTTAATCCTTTTATAAAAGGAGGGTGATAAAATGATCTAACTCCTAAGACTGTGACAATTAAATGACTATAACAACAACAAAAACATCAAGCACTTAGTTTAGAGCCTGGCATTAGAATAAGCTCTCAATAAATAGCACCAATTATCAACATTATTCAATTAAGATATATGCTATATACATTTAGGAAGTGTCTCTACATGCAGTGCTGATAGAGCATAGTAAGCTAACAAAATATATGCCACGTCTCTTTTAATACTGCTTGATTTACTAACAAACCTTATCTCGTAGACTGAAAAAACCCCAAACACTGTTTGGTTCCTTTCTAATAGGTGACCAACAATTTGGTGCAGATGGAGTCCTGTTAATTTTATCTTTTTATGTGATAAAATTCATATACATTTATATATATAATATGATACACATTTTTAACATTATACACTTTTGTTGATTTTTATTTTGCTTTAATGAGTTTACTTTTTTTTTTTTTTTGCGGTACGCAGGCCTCTCACTGTTGTGACCTCTCCCGTTGCGGAGCACAGGCTCCGGACGCGCAGGCTCAGCGGCCATGGCTCACGGGCCCAGCCGCTCCGCGGCATGTGGGATCTTCCCGGACCGGGGCACGAACCCGTGTCCCCTGCATCGGCAGGCGGATTCTCAACCACTGCGCCACCAGGGAAGCCCCAGAGCGTACATTTTTATTTAGGCAAGAAGAAAATAAAAATCCCCAAGGTAAGCTCAGAATTGCCTTAGTTGACCAAAGTTCTCTCTGGCAGCACTGATCCTTGACATACAAATTTGCCCACATGACCTAAAGACGGCACTCCATCACATTTTTCAACAATGCTCAAGAGCGGTCCCCAAAATTTCTAAAATCACGCTAAAAGTAAAGATAATTCAAAGTGGATTTGGTTTTCTCATCATTCTACAATAACTGAACATAGTAGAATTTTATACATAAAACTACATTCTGGCAAAGAAGCCAAAGTAACTAATTAATTTCTAATAGAAATCTGTAAGTTCTTGACATTGTGTCTTAAACAGCATCTTAACTGGCATTTTCCTATAACAGTGTAACAATGTGTGTGTAATTACAATTACAATACATCGTTGAATAGGGGGGAATTCCAATTAACCAGGAAACTTCTTGATCTGTTTCGGATTCATGAGCATTTAACTGAAAAAATTTGGGAGTTTTAAACAAGTTTTAAATTAAAAAATTTGGAAGTATAAACACATAAACTAATTAAAGATATATATATATATATGTATATATGCACACACTGTATATACTTATCCATACACAGATATACACATATCTACATCATATACATATTTCTATGTGCATACACATATATGGCACATATTTATACAAAGGTGCTATGTTTTTCCTCTGGGCATTTTATTGAGGTTTCATAGGAATATACCGAAACTTGATTCAGAGTGACTCATTATGAGGGTTGTGTTAAGAGCCTAAAAACTCTACATCTCATTTAGAAACCATTTGGCTTATTTCTTTTTATTTCCCCTAAGACTTTTCTTCTTAACAAGAAAGAGCCTATGCTTGATTTCTTAAGCATCTTTGGCGTTTGCCCACTTATTTCTCTTCTCTTCAAATCCTTTTCAACTTCAGATGTAGGAAAAGAGCTGTTGGAAGAAGGTGGCTCAAACGTCCTCTAGCAAAGGATTTAAGTTAATTGTGTTGGGAACAGTAAATGGCAGAAGCCAAGGACTTCTTGGTGGAGCAAAGACTTTCCAATGAACTTCTCTACTTGAGACAGCACGGGAAGAAGAAAAGACAATCCCTTTAGGTTTACTTAAGTCAAGTCTTAGCTCTCCCTGCTCAAGAGCTGAGCAGACAATCAGCTGGCCTAGGATGACTGAATTTTGTTTGTTTGATTGGTTGGTTGTTTCTCTTTAATATGCATAGTCAACACACTAATACAGGCCAGGTAGAATAGCCTGGGGGCACTTGTTTATAAGCCACCACTATCACCTATTCTCTCTTCCTTTACTCCTCATTTGTGTGTGTGTGTGTGTGTGTGTTTACCAGCGCATGACTCCTGGTTCCATACCACAACTTCATCGCCTGCTTTGACCTTCTTTAGTCTTAATATCCTCAGCCTTCCCTCCTGGTCTCCTGGATTCATGAACTGCGAGTTTTCAACATTACCATTTACTTCTACGTTTGCCTTCTTACACTGCTTGGGTGAGACCATCTCACTTCGGTCCCTAGTCTCCTACAACCTACCCCTGACCAGACCAGACCCCGCAGCCCAGCCCCAGTGTTCATAAAGTATGAAGATTCGGTCATTTTACAACAGCACTGGGAACCAGAGCTGATATGGGTGCCCCTGGATAGTACTGGTCTTTCTTAACTCTAAGTGAAGAGACAGACACTGTATCTTTGACCTAAGAGCTGTCTTCCATGACCATTGGTCCTGGTGGGCAGTACTGTATATTTTAAAACATTCTCATTCTCAATATCTCAAAGGATATTTTGTACCTTTCCTCTTCTCTCCAGAGAATGGTGTCTGGCATCTCAGGATATTGACAAATCTATCTGAGAAAAGATGTGAAACAGGAATGGTGAAAGCCAGACCCTCAGTGAATCAGGACTGAGGAACAGTGCCAGAGACGGGGCAGATCCCAGGACTTAGGACACCTGGAGGTGAAACCTGGATTCACTGCATATTTGTTGCAGAATCTTGGGCAACTCAATCTCTCCAGGGCTATTTTCTTATTAATAAAAAAGTAAATAAAAAAATAATAATGGCCTCAAACGATTGGGCCAGGATCATATCAGGTAAGGCATGTGGAAAGCTTTCTGTGTTGTCAAAGGGCTAGCACATGGTTGGTGTTCCTATTACTGGGGCTAGTGATGCTGTAACGTGAGGCTAGGAGACTGTAGGATCTCAGCCTCCCAGGACTGAAATAGTGGAAGCTGGCAAAGGAGACAGGGCCTGGGATCCAAAGTGAGAGCTGCCCTTTCAAAGCCTAGATGACAAAATAAGCTGCACAGTAGAGACTTTGGGCTTCTGGATCCTCCATTTTTTAACAAAAACTCTCCTGACTCTTGGCTACTCTGTTGGTGATGGGTATAGAACACATAGAGTGAAAAAGAGGAGGTATCGTTAGATCAGCAGAAATCATTTGCAGGTGGGAGGTTACAGGACCCCTGGCAAAATCTGAATCAACTAAGAGCAGATGGAAACCAGCTACGCCAAAGGCTCCAAGAATCATCTTCTACACCAAGGGTCAACAAACTATTGCCTGGGGGCCAAGCACAGTCTACCATCTGTTTTTGTGAATAAAGTTTTATTGGAATACAGCCATGCTGATTTACATTTTGCCTACGGCTGCTTTTACAGGACAAGGCAGAGCTGAGCATCCGTGACAGGGACTATAGGACCTGCAAAGCTTGAAGTATTTACTCTCTAGCATGCTCTAGGAAAAGTTTGAAGATGGTTGTTCTATACCTTAAAACAAGTGCCCATGTTAGAGGCAACATCTGAACAGACAGATTACTTTCAATAAGAAGGTGATATCCTCAAAAAACCGGGCTGGGGTATTCTCTGGAAATAATATACTTGTTTTGCCTCCTTTTTCAAAGAGAATAACCAAGAATCATTGAAGAATGTGACAGTTTCTTAGTCACACACTTAAAGAAAGGGAGTAGGAAAAATCCAAATCAAATGCTCGAAAGCCAAGGAGGCCCAGAGAAGAATGATGCTAGCAGTATTTAGGAAATGGTGTCAGATGCCCACCCCGTCACAGTTTTTCTCTCTTAATCAGTAACACACAGGGATCCAGAAAAATAACGTTCACGGCAAGAATGATATGACGCTAAAGGAGAGACTGATTCAAGCCAGTTGTGAGGAGTGGATTGAAAGTGTGTGCCAGAAAGAATGTAGTATGTACCAGCATCCGAGCATATCCTAACATTTACCTTATTTTCCCTGTGAAATCAAAGCACAAAAGCCAAATGTAATGGTAAGGAAAAGCACACTCAATTTCCCTAAGGCGGTTGCCCACTGCAGTCACGACGGGACGCGCAGGCAATCACTACACCGAGCGAGGAGCTCAAAGCAAACGGAGGTTCTTTCTCCCCGGGATGGCCAGTGCCACGCAGGGAGAAATGAAAGTAGCTAACATGATAGTCAAGGCTGGGTGGGGTGGGTCTGGGCAGGAAGATAAATGGTTCTCAATATACCGAGAAGTGCATCATTGTCAAATGTCCAGAGCTTTCCATCTACAAAAAGCACCTTTTATACTTTCCCATGTATTTGAGCAATTAACAGGTAATATATAAACTACTGGGCATTACTTGCACTCCTTGAAACTGATCAGAAGCCTGCAAACAGTGTTCCCTGCTTTGGAAAGTAAAGTGAAAGATCATTGAGAAAACAAACCTCATTCACTTCTTCCTCACTCCCCCCGCCGCCCCCCAATCTCCCTGAAAGCCTATTTACTTGTTCTAACTCATTCAATACCCTTGATGGACGTGGAGAACATAAACCGGAGAGACAAAGGATTAGGAAACATAAATTACCAGTGATACAAATACAAGATATTAAAACAATAAAAGATGAATGAATTATTTTTCCTCCTTGTTATTCCCAATACAATTTAATTCTATTTCTAGAAAGAAGTGTGGAAGGAAATGACAAAGATGAATAAAACTACAGGAAAAGAAAACTTTGCCTGTGTGTTAGCAAAAAGCTGGAGCCCCCAAAATGGTCTCCACGGATCAAAGCACCGCTGTCCTTGAAGCCCCTGGAAGGTCAAGACTGGAGGCAACTTAGAAACCACTAAACCAAAGATCGCTACAGGACAGATTTTGCCAAAAACGGCAGTGACAAGTATTTCATGTGCTATGAAAATACTGCGTTGTTTCTTTAACTTTTGTGTGGCCTCAGAGGTTTCAAAAGAAATGTTTTGTGCATAAAACAGCATAACAGAAGAAAATCCTGCTACTTGACGGGGTTTCCTTTAATGGAAAGATTTTTTCACGCCCGTAAACATTTGATGCCCACATCTGTTAAGGATAAAAGGAGGGTATAACTTCCCTTTTGGATGCAGAGTCAGAATTCTCAGAGACCATATAACATGCTTAATGAAGACAGCAAAAATGCTATAGTTTCCCTGATTAAATTAGCACTCCACTGAAATTTAAAGTTTTATGGACTGCTTCAGGTACTTTTCTTTTTATAGGGCTTCGGGTGTGTGTTTATATTTTAATTCTAGGGAACGGCTTGTTACTGTCATTTAAAGAAGTCCAGTGGTTCCTAGATTAAATGAAACATATTTTTCCAAGGAAGCACTGCTATTCACTTCTTAAATAAGGGGCACCTACAAGAGCCAGCCTGCCCTTCCTCTTCACCTCTACCCACTGGACCACCGGGGACCGACATGGTAGAACTCCATCCCATGGTCTCACCACCTCACGGGAGGTACAACCTTCCCAGGTGCTTCTCCTATCATTTAGTGAGTGCACAGTCCCAGTAATATGTCTGTGTAATTTACTATGTATGACTGTACATATGTATTATATAGGACATTACTATGTTACTGTGTAATTTACTATCTATGACTCTTAGGGCAGTGGAATTACCATGACTTTTCACCTGGAAGGTTAACAACTTTTGTGAATCCAGCTACAAAAAATATTTGTCCAGAAGAGCATCCAAGTTAGATGGACCCAGGGATGGCAAGCCTTGGTATGCCAATCTGGATTTGTAACATCAGGACCCATGTATCACATCATGGGCCACTTGTGAAAATCTTCCTGAGATGCCAGCTTCAGAAATCCTGAATTACCATGAACATAAGTCTTAGAGCCACCTCTGCCCTTCTGCAAAATAAAATGTTGAATTATGATGATGACAAAGCTTTTGGCTTCAGTAAAGGATTGCACTGTTAAACTGGACAAATCCTCATTCTTTGCTAGTGTGTATTTCATGTGTCCATAATAGGAAGTCACTTGAGCTTTCTAGGCTACAGTCTCCTCATCTGTAAAAACAAAGTGGCTGGAATTAATAATGTATAAAATTCCCTTAACTATGAGAGAATCAGAATCAAAGCATTACTGTCTTTCTATTTTATGTTATCTGATTTTTTTTTTCATGAGCTTAATTTAACAATCTAGTGACTTCTGTGTCTGCCCACTTGAAAATTCTCCAGTAGGGTCATTGACTTTTTGAGAGTTCCATGAGAATTATTTTAAATCACTTCACACATTGCCTGACTTAGAAGCACTCCAAGTGCTTACTCCCTCACCTTACCCCTTTCCAGCAATAAGAATATCTCATATGCCTTCTACTTCAACTCCTTCATTTTACAAATAAAATACTAGAGACCATCAGGTTAAGAGGCTTGCCAAAGGTCACACAGTTTCTAAGAGGCAGGGCTTCATGGAGAGGCCAGGTATTCTGACTCTATGTTTAGGGCTCCATCAACTCTACTAGGCTGTCCTTATTTTATCTTTTATAGTTTCTGACACTGAATAAGCAAAATAAGCCATATAATCTTCCTCTGAGGAAAACACTCTTAAATGACACAGTGATCTTTTCACGATGCTAGCATTTATGAGGCAGGCATTGAGCAGTGCCCTATTTAGAACCAAGGCTGACTTTGACTAGCAGAAATAAAATATTTGCAAAATGTCTTCATGTTTTATAATAGCTAGAATAATTTGGCAAAATAATCTGGTGCGTTTGTTTAAAAGAAAAAGGTACAACCTACATCAACAACTTCTGTTTGATTAAGAAAGCATAATTATTTTAAGAAAAAGTTAGACTGTGCTGGATTATAAAAACTACTACAGTAGGTCTACACTTATTCATAAATTGATACAATTACATCCTGTAGGCACAAAAAAAAAGAAAATGTAACATTTGCTTTGAACTGATCTTCCTTGACATTTCCCAATTACATATTGTAAAAAATATGCTTTGGGGCACAATAATAACAAATATAATTATTCTATTTTAAACTCTAGGAGGATATGAATTAAACTAGTGGTCCTCAACCTTTTTTTTTTTACATTTTATTTATTTTTATTTTTTGAATTTTATTTTATATTTTATACAGCAGGTTCTTATTAGTCATCCATTTTATACATATTAGTGTATATATGTCAATCCCAATCTCCCAATTCATCACACCACCACCCCCACCCGCCACTGCTTTCCCCCTTAGTGCCCATACATTTGTTCTCTACATCTGTGTCTCAATTTCTGCCCTGCAAACCAGTTCACCTGTATCATTTTTCTAGGTTCCACATATATGCGTCAATATGTGATATTTGTTTTTCTCTTTCTGACTTACTTCACTCTGTATGACAGTCTCTAGATACATCCACGCCTCTACAAATGACCCAATTTCGTTCCTTCTTATGGCTGAGTAATAGTCCATTGTACATATGTACCACATCTTTTTTAAGTTGTTGATGTTTATAGGACATTCCTTAAGTTCTATTTCAGATTTTTCATCATTACTGTTTAGGAATGCAAGAGATTTCTGTACATTAATTTTGTATCCTGCATCTTAACCAAATTCATTGATTAGCTCTAGTAGTTTTCTGGTGGCATCTTTAGGATTCTCTATGTATAGTATCATGTCATCTGCAAACAGTGACAGTTTTACTTCTTTTCCAATTTGGATTCCTTTTATTTCTTTTACTTTGCTGATTGCCGTGGTTAGGACTTCCAAAACTATGTTGAATAACAATGGCGAGAGTGAACATCCTTGTCTTGTTTCTGATCTTTGAGGAAATATTTTCAGTTTTTCACCATTTAGAATGATGTTTGCTGTGGGTTTGTCATATATGGCCTTTATTATGTTGAGGTTGGTTCCCTCTATGTCCACTTCCTGGATAGTTTTTAGCATAAATGGGTGTTGAATTTTGTCAAAAGATTTTTCTGCATCTATTGAGATGATCATATGGCTTTTCTTCTTCAATTTGTTAATATGGTGTATCACATTGATTGATTTGCATATATTGAAGAATCCTGGCACCCCTGGGATAAATTTCACTTGATCATGGTGTATGATCCTTTTAACGTGTTGTTGGATTCTGTTTCCTAGTATTTTGTTGAGGATTTTTGTTGCTTTTTTTTTTTTATGGTACGCGGGCCTCTCACTGTTGTGGCCTCTCCCGTTGCGGAGCACAGGCTCCAGATGCGCAGGCTCAGCGGCCATGGTTCACGGGCCCAGCCGCTCCGCGGCATGTGGGATCTTCCCGGACCGGGGCACGAACCCGTGTCCCCTGCATCAGCAGGCGGACTCTCAACCACTGCACCACCAGGGAAGCCCCTTGTTGAGGATTTTTGAATCTATATTCATGAGTGATATTGGTCTGTAATTTTCTTTCTTTGTAGTATCTTTGTCTGGTTTTGGTATCAGGGTGATGGTGGCCTCGTAGAATGAGTTTGGGAGTGTTCCTTCCTCTGCAATTTTTTGCAAGTGTTTGAGAAGGATGGGTGTTAGCTCTTCTCTAAATGCTTGATAGAATTCACCTGTGAAGCCATCTGGTCCTGGGCTTTTGTTTGTTGGAAGATTTTTAATCACAGTTTCAATTTCATTACTTGTGATTGGTCTGTTCATATTTTGTATTTCTTCCTGGTTCAGTCTTGGAAGGTTATACCTTTCTAAGAATTTGTCCATTTCTTCCAGGTTGTCCATTTTATTGGTATAGAGTTGCTTGTAGTAATCTCTTAGGGTACTTTGTATTTTGGCAGTGTCTGTTGTAACTTCTCCTTTTTCATTTCTAATTTTAATGATTTGAGTCCTCTCCCTCTTTTTCTTGATGAGTCTGGCTAATGGTTTATCAATTTTGTTTATCTTCTCAAAGAACCAGCTTTTCGTTTTATTGATCTTTGTTATTGTTTTCTTTGTTTCCATTGCATTTATTTCTGCTCTGATCTTTATGATTTCTTTCCTTCTGCTAACTTTGGATTTTGTTTGTTCTTCTTTCTCTAGTTCCTTTAGGTGTAAGGTTAGATTGTTTATTTGAGACTTTTCTTGTTTCTTGAGGTAAGTTTGTATAGCTATAAACTTCCCTCTTAGAACTGCTTTTGCTGCATCCCATAGGTTTTGGATCATCAGGTTTTCATTATCATTTGTCTTTAGGTATTTTTTGATTTCCTCTTTGATTTCTCCAGTGATCTCTTGGTTATTTAGTAACGTACTGTTTAGCCTCCATGTGTTTGTGTTTTTCATGTTTTTTCCCCTGTAATTCATTTCTAATTTCATAGTGTTGTGGTCAGAAAAGATGCTTGATATGATTTCAAATTTCTTAAATTTACTGAGGCTTGATTTGTGACCCAAGATGTGATCTATCCTGGAGAATGTTCAGAGCACACTTGAGAAGAACGTGTAATCTGCTGTTTTTGGATGCAATGTCCTATAAATATCAATTAAATCTATCTGGTCTATTGTGTCATTTAAAGCTTCTGTTTCCTTATTTATTTTCATTTTGGATGATCTGTCCATTGGTATAGTGAGGTGTTAAAGTTCCCCACTATGATTGTGTTACTGTCGATTTCCTCTTTTATAGCTGTTAGCAGTTGCCTTATGTATTGAGGTGCTCCTATGTTGGGTGCATATATATTTATAATTGTTATATCTTCTTCTTGGATTGATCCCTTGATCATTATGTAGTGTCCTTCCTTGTCTCTTGTAACATTCTTTATTTTAAAGTCTATTTTATCTGATATGAGTATTGCTACTCCAGCTTTCTTTTGATTTCCATTTGCATGGAATATCTTTTTCCATCCCCTCACTTTCAGTCTGTATGTGTCCCTAGGTGTGAAGTGGCTCTTTTGTAGACAGCATATAGATTGGTCTTGTTTTTGTATCCATTCAGCAAGCCTGTGTCTTTTGGTTGGAGCATTTAATCCACTCACGTTTAAGGTAATTATCGATATGTATGTTCCTATGACCATTTTCTTAATTGTTTTGGGTTTATTTTTGTAGGTCCTTTTCTTCTCTTGTGTTTCCCACTTAGAGAAGTTCCTTTAGCATTTGTTGTAGAGCTGGTTTGGCGGTGCTGAATTCTCTTAGCTTTTGCTTGTCTGTAAAGCTTTTGATTTCTCCATGGAATCTGAATGAGATCCTTGCCGGGTAGAGTAATCTTGGTTGTAGGTTCTTCCCTTTCATGACTTTAAGTGTATCATGCCACTCCCTTCTGGCTTGTAGAGTTTCTGCTGAGAAATCAGCTGTTAACCTTATGGGAGTTCCCTTGTATGTTATTTGTCATTTTTCCCTTGCTGCTTTCAATAACTTTTCTTTGTCTTTAATTTTTGCCAATCTGATTACTATGTGTCTCGGTGTGTTTCTCCTTGGGTTTATCTTGTACGGCACTCTCTGCGCTTCCTGGACTTGGGTGGCTATTTCCTTTCCCACGTTAGGGAATTTTTCGACTATAATCTCTTCAAATATTTTCTCTGGTCCTTTCTCTCTCTCTTCTCCTTCTGGGACCCCTATAATGCGAATGTTGTTGCGTTTAACATTGTCCCAGAGGTCTCTTAGGCTGTCTTCATTTCTTTTCATTCCTTTTTCTTTATTCTGTTCCGCAGCAGTGAATTCCACCTTTCTGTCTTCCAGGTCAGTTATCTGTCCTTCTGCCTCAGTTATTCTGCTATTGATTCCTTCTAGTGTAGTTTTCAGTTCAGTTATTGTGCTGTTCATCTCTGTTTTTTCTTTAATTTTTCTAGATCTTTGTTAAACATTTCTTGCATTGTCTCGATCTTTGCCTCCATTCTTTTTCCGAGGTCCTGGATCATCTTCACTATCATTATTATGAATTCTTTTTCTGGAAGGTTGCCTCTCTCTACTTCATTTAGTTGTTTTTCTGGGGTTTTATCCTGTTCTTTCATCTGGTACATAGCCCTCTGCCTTTTCATCTTGTCTGTCTTTCTGTGAATGTGGTTTCTGTTCCACAGGCTGCAGGATCGTAGTTCTTGCTTCTGCTGTCTGTCCTCTGGTCGATGAGGCTATCTAAGAGGCTTGTACAAGTTTCCTGTTTGGAGGAACTTGTGGTGGGTAGAGCTAACGGTTGCTCTGGTGGGCAAAGCTCAGTAAAACTTTAATCCACTTGTCTGGTGATAGGTGGGACTGGGTTCCCTCCCTGTTGGTTGTTTGGCCTGAGGCGACCCAACACTGGAGCTTACCTTGGCTCTTTCTGTGGGGCTAGTGTCAGACTCTGGGAGGGCTCACGCCAAGGAGTACTTCCCAGAACTTCTGCTGTCAGTGTCCTTGTCCCCTCGTTGAGCTATAGCCACCCCCCACCTCTGCAGGAGACCCTCCAACACTAGCAGGTAGGTCTGGTTCAGTCTCCTATGGGATCACTGCTCCTTCCCCTGGGTCCCGATGCGCACACTACTTTGTGTGTGCCCTCCAAGAGTGGAGTCTCTGTTTCCCCCAGTCCTGTTGAAGTCCTACAATCAAATCCCTCTAGCCTTCAAAGTCTGATTCTCTAGGAAGTCCTCCTCCCGTTGCTGGACCCCCAGATTGTGAAGCCTGTCGTGGGGCTCAGAACGTTCACTCCAGTTGGTGGACCTCTGTGGTATAAGTGTTCTCCAGTTTGTGAGTCACCCACCCAGCAGTTATGGGATTTGATTTTATTGTGGTTGTGCCCCTCCTACCGTCTCAGTGTGGCTTCTCCTTTGTCTTTGGATGTGGGGTATCTTTTTTGGTGAGTTCCAGAGTCTTCCTGTCAATGATTGTTCAGCAGTTAGTTGTTATTCAGGTGTTCTTGCAAGAGGGAGTGAGAGCACATTCTTGTACTCTGCCGTCTTGAATGAATCTCGACAAATGACCTCCTTGACTTAATGTTTTCCAGACAGAAATCTGGGATTTAAAATAAGTTTACACTGTCCCTGCTGCACCTTTGTACCCGGTCCTCAACTTTTGATTTGTATTAGAATTACCCAGGGACCTTTAAAAAAAAATACCTATACCTGGGTTCACCCTCAAAGATTCTGATTTAATTGGTTTGGAGTGTAACTGTGTGTCAGAATTTTTTTCTATTAATTTGATCATTTAATTTCCATTAATTTGATCATGTTAATTTACTAGGCATTTAGACTTACTAGTGTTTTGTTTGATTAGGAGGAACTGTATTATGTATTATACTACATTATAATTGTAAACAAAGGATTTTTAAACAAATCAAATAAATCAATTTTTATACTGGAAAGCATCTGAGACCCCTACACTGAAAACAGAAATATTTTGGGAAGAGAGATTCCTGGGAAGTAATGATGGGAACTAACATAGGGCTGGCTGGGAATCAGTAGCAGAGCAATCAAGCAGTAGGTATTTACTGAATATGTACTCAGGAAAAGGAACTGTGTATCAATTGTGTGGGTGACATGACCATATTTGATCCAAAAGAACCTTGAATCAGGAGTGGACAAGGTAAGACATATACGTACGTATAAAAAGAAAGGATAGCTCACCAGAACAATAAAGAAGTTTGGGTGTGAGTCACGATTTCAAATATCGATGCCTCACCAACTCTGGTGATTGAACAGAGCCATGATTCTCTTCACTACTTCTCTCTCTTTTTTTTTTATTTAACGTTTAATTTTATATTGGAGTATAATTGATTAACAATGTCGTGATAGTTTCAGGTATACAGCAAAGTAATTCAGTTATATATATATATATATATATATATATATGTATCCATTCTTTTTCAAATTCTTTTCCCATTTAGGTTATTACATAATATTGAGCAGCGTTCCCTGTGCTATACAGTAGGTCACTAATTCTCTTTTTGCAACCTTTCAACTCATATTCTATTCTATGCCCATATTCTAGTACCTTGCTGCTCAAAGTGTGTTCCATGGACCAGCAGCATCAGCATCACCTGGGAGCCTGTTAGCAAGGCAGCATCTCAGACCTTGCCCTATACGTACTGGGTCTCAATCTGCATTTAACTAGATCCCTACATGCTTCATATGATTAGTTAAGTTTGAGTAGTACTGGTCTGGTAGACATTGATCTCTTAAGTATATCATACACACGTCAGTATCACTTATAATATGTTATATAATATAATGCAGTTCAATCTGTAATTAAGATATTTTTTCAATGCCTCACCTAGGTTTTTTGTAGTATTAAAGGATTTCCTTGGAAGAGCTCTTATTCATTTGTGAATAAGAATTATTTTCTGTTTGTGAGTAGTTGCTAAAATGTGTGATAAGGATAATGAGACCACAGGAGAACAAAGGAAGATGCAATTTCTTCAGGCTAAAGGATTCAGAGTTGTCACAGGGAAGACGGGACCAAGATGAGCATTAAGAGGTCATATGATTCAGGAAATGGAAAAAAAAAAAAAGAGAGAGAACATTCTAGATAGGGAGAATATAGTGAAGGCTAAGTCCCTGCCTAGAGTAGGAGAGAGTTAAAACCAGGTGGTTTCCAGGTTTCAAAATGGCCCCAACGATTCTCAGTCGCTTGATATTCACACTCCTGGGTCATCCTCTTCCACTTTGATTAGGGCTGACCTGTCTAACAAATAGGATAATGCAGAAATGATGGGGTGTGACTTCTGAAGCTATATCTTAAAAACACTGTGGCTTATGCCTTGCTTTCCCAGCTCACTTGCTCTGTGAGAAGTCAGCCTCTGTGCCACAAGAAGGAAAGAGCCACGTGGCGAGGGGCTGAGGTCTACAACCAACGATTAGCATCAGTCTGCCAGCTGTATAGTGTGCCATCTGCTACAGGCTGATTCTGTAGACTTAGAACCTTCAGATGCCTGTAATCCAGACCAATATCTTCATTGTAACCTCATGAAAGATCCTGAGCAAAAGCCCCACAGATAAGCCACTCTCCAAATCCTGCCTCACAGAAAATAGGAGATAAAAATGTATCTATTGTTGTTTGAAGGCACGTAGTTTGGAGATAACTTGTTATTAGTAATAAATAGCTAATATTAGTACTTAAATGAATAAAAACTAATATAAATAATAAATTACTTATAAGAAAACATAACTAACAAGTAATCTGGAAGATAGTAAACTTGGTGCGGCTTTGATGGAGAGTTTATAGATCTGGGGTTGTAAACTCAGAGGCCTCCAGGGGCTGATGCGAAATAAGAGGAGTGAAGTGGCTCTTGACTGGATGAGGGAGAAAAGCAGCGGCAGAACCTGTGATCACATGTTGAATACTCGCCTTGCCACGCCTGCCAGGTTCCATTTCTGAGCAGGTCGGTGCAGAGCCTGCAACTTTGGGAAATCTCGAGTGGTAGATAAAGCAGTGTTTGTGGTTTGGTATCACAATGTGGAAAAATTGGAACAACAAAAAAACGCTTATTCTGAAGACTATCATCACTTAATAGCTAGATATTTATTCTGGAAATGCTACCTAGAAGACACTGACGGGAAAAGTACTGAGAGGAAAATGCATTTGGAGGGTGTTTTCATTATGAAGACTTGAAGAGGCTGGAGCATCGGCGAGAGTTATGGAAAAGTGAATGAAAATATTAATGGAACTCCTTAAAGGAAAGAAAGAAATAATAACCAGGTTATGAATAATTGAAGGTAGAATTCTTCAGTTAACACCTCCCCTTATATTTTGTCTTCAAAGCTCAGTAAAGTTTTAGCGCCATGTTAGGATGTAGGCTCCATGACCATACGACTGTATTATACTTTTGTCCAAGTTTCTCCAGATAATCTAGAATATAAATGTTTTCTGTAAAGGGCCAGATAGTAAATATTTCGGTCTAAATATTTTAGACTTTTCAGGCTTTATAGTCTCTGTCCCAACTACTCAGCTCTGCCATTACAGCACAAAGGCAGCTATAGACAATACCTAAATTTATGGTCATGGTTGTGTTCCAAAAAAACTTAATTTACGAGAAGAACGATGGACTAGATTTGGCTCATGGGTTATAGTTTACCAATCCCGGCCAGTGGCTGGCCAAGTGTGGTCCCAGACCAGCAGCATCAGTATCAGCATCACCTGAGAATTTGCTAAAATTCTGCTCAGGCCCCAGCAAGCTGTGCTTTAATAGGCCCTTCAGGTGAGTCTGATGGAGGCTAGTTTGAGACACTTTTGCACAGACACTCAATAACATATTTGATAGATGAATGAATGAATTGCATCTCCATATTTGCCTCTATTAGAATCTTACATAAGATAGTATTTGGGATGTCACAAAATTCTGGTTGGCTATTTTAAGTCTAGCTTTGGGTGTTAATGTTTCATGGTATCCCACAAAGCATACCACAGCTTGCAGGCTCTCCACCACATAAAAGACATTGAAAACCACTACTCTAATACAGCTGCCTTGTTTTTGGAGAGAAAGAACTTGAGGTCTGCTATGGTGAATTAACTGGGCCAAAAGACATGGAATTACTGAGAGAGTTAAGGAAAAAACACACTCATTTTTTATAATAAATATGTCTTACATATAATCTTATGTATTTGGGCTTGGCAGAGATACCAAACACTCAAGGAAAAAAAAAAGAGTGGCAACATGTAGGGAAAAAAAAACAGTGATGGGATCTTATTTTTAACAATGGAGTTGCAACTGTATTTATTCGGTTTTCTCAACTTATTAATGACTGGGTGGAGTTGAAGTTCCAGATTCTGCTCATTTCCAAAGATAGAACTGTCCATCGTGAGGGTAGGAAGGGAGTGAGGCAGGCAAGTAGAGGAACAGAAATCCCCATGAACCACCAACCATCGAGGCCCTTCCTGGAGAAGGGTTGTATCCACTGAGCCACAGAAAGAATGGATCAGCTGGCAGCAAAACAACAAGATACCCCCACCCACCTAACGAGATGATAGGTACAAGATGATCTTGGGCGTGAAGCTCAGAGAGAGAAGAGAAAATTACTGGGCCAGAATTTAGAGAGAAACTGATGGGTTCATGCGTGATGTCTGTTTAGCCAAAAAGCCAGAAACCTTCATTAAACATTTCTGAAAACATGTGGGTTTGAATCAAAGGGAAGGGAGGTTTCCAGCTGATCCGTGCAGTGGCCTGCAGGGTGGGCAAACTTAAGTGGAATGATAGGTCTGAAGTATGAAACGCAGTATCTGCTGAGTATGTGAATCCTGTTGCTATTATCATTACGATTACAGGCCCTCCCATGAAAGGAGCCACGTGGGTCTCACCACCTACCCCTGCCCTCAGCCTGCTCACCTCTGCCCTTCCAGGGCTCTTGAGGTGAGGGGAAGCACTGCTCCCAGGGATACAACTACATGTGGGGACTCTGCTCTTAAATTTGCCTGGCAGCTGGGCTCATCAAGAGTCAAGAGTGGAGTTTCCCCCTCCTCACTTCCCCCTCTCAACCCTGGAATAAGTGGAAGCAGGAGTAGGTGTTCCATGTGGCCAAGCTACATGGGAAACCAAATCATAATTAGAGGGCCTCTGTCTCAATGTATAATGAGAAAGAGCTATGAACTGAAGCCGAGCACTTGAAGTCTATATGATCAGAATATTCTCTTCAGGTGGGCAGGCTTACCTGGGAGGTTAAATCATGATTAGAATGTGTTTGGTGAGCACAGATTCAGAAAAAAGAACAGTTGGATTCATCATGTATTCAATGACATCAGCTAAAGCAGCCAGAGACTATCTCATAACTGAGTCAGTGGATGAAATAACTCCAAAGGCAGAGGCTCTCCCTAGGCTGGGTGAGGGGCCTGCAATCCTGGGTACCACCCATCTGCTTTCTGACTCTCCTTTTCCCAGGATTGCATGGCTCAGAAATGGGTGTCTAGCCCCATGCTAAGCATGTTTTCTGTCTTATCTCATTTAATCCTTGTTCAGGTCCCTGCCCAGAGAAGCCTTCCCTGACTTTTCATGATCCTCAACACCACCATCCTTTCTACACAGCTCTTGTCACCATCTTACTGGGCTCTATCACTTTGTTGATTTGTCATTGACTGCTTCCCACCAAGGATGGCGGTCTCAGAAGAGTAGCAGCTTTATTTTCTGCACAGATGCTTTCCTGATGCCTTATATGGTACCTGGCACATAGTAGGTGCCTACTACATTTGGTTGGTGAATGAATTCATTGGTTAGTGGAAGGCTGGGTAAATGCATGGATGTACGAATTCACAAATAACCTGAGAGATAGATATTAGCATCCGCATTCTACAGATTAAGAAATCAAGTCAATGAAGGCTATGCTACTTCCAAGGTCACCCAGTTAGCAAGTGGAGAGCATGGATTTGACCCAGTTCTGACAGAATCTAGAGCTCTTGCTCTCAATGGCTGCTCTATTTCTTTGGAAAAGTTGATACATTCAGTTAAGTTCCATCTAAAACTAGATGCCCTGGATACTTGGAGTCAGAAGCATCTTTCTTCTGCCAATCTCACTCACTACTTTTGTGACCTCAACCGGAGAAATTGCTTAGTTAACCTTTTGTGGCCCATGTTCTCATCTGTTAAAAGCAGGAATGAGAATATCTGCTTCAAGAGTTGCTCACTCCATCACACGAGAGAGTGTGAACATCCTTCACACTTCAACGACTGCTGCAAGGACAACAAAGCAAAATGGGATAATGAATATAAAGTCCCCGAAGACTGTGATACTAGTATGAACTATTATTACAAAGGCTCGGGGACAAGAGGAGAAATGGAATCTCCCTTGGTCATGCCATCAGGCATGTGAGCTGTGAGTTCCTAGAAGGTAAAGGCTATAGTTGTTTCATTACTGTGTACAGAACATTCTGCCAATGTAGGGAGGCATTATACAAGGGAAAGAGCTGGGTCTATGGTGTTAAAAAATCCAAACTCACAGTATTCTAAGAAGAAAGGATTCCCTATGTGCTTTTACCCAGCCCATGGCTTTAAATGTCATCCACGTGCTATTGTCTTCCAAAATTATTTTTCCTGTCCAGTCTCTCCCTTGACATTCAGACCATTATGGCCATGCCCACCTACTATATCCATATGCCGACTCGGCTCTACCGAAGCCATCTTACAAATACCCCACACCTGGCATGGCCACAATGGAACCTTAATTTGTTTTTTCCTCATCTGTCTCTCAGGCAATCATCAAGCCACAGTACATTCTGTTCATAACGTCAAACTCCTAAGAATCATTCTTATCTCTCCCTTCCTTTTGCTCCTCTCCACCCCAAATTAACCTGTGCAAGATGTCTATACTACCTACAAAATATGTCTTAGGTTTATCTACTATGTAGCACATCTTCTGTCAATAGCCTAGGGCCATCTTCCCTCCCTTGTGCTACTGCCACAGCCTCCTTACTGGATGTCCTGCTTATATTTCTTTCTTCCTACCTCTTAAACCAGTCACAGACATCTTTTCAAAATGTACAACTGGACATACACCTCTCTGTTTAAAACCATCCTGTGGTTTTAAACCATTGCATTCAGCATCAGAGCCATTCCTTACCACTGCCTCCAGGCCAAGCTCTAGCTATTTCCCACAGGTAGTGGTGGTGCTGCAGGAGGGCCAGAATGGATGTAGTGAATGGAGCGGGTGTGAGGGGTCCTCGGCCTTTGGACAGTACAGGCCTGCTTAGCAAAGAGAACTCTGTCCTGCGCTGGACCTATAGTCTGACCTGTGATGAATCTTACACGGCTTCCTCTGGCATCTTCTCATAGAAGTCACCAACCACAAAAAAGTTCCACTCCGGGAGAATGTGCTCAGGGGAAGCAACGTGTCCCCAGCTCTCAGCTCTACTGCCACGTAAGACCCAGCAGAGCCTGCTCCCTGCCTGGCCCGCCAGCGACTTTCCAGACCACTTGCCCCATTCCCGGGTTCACTCACCTGGCCACACGGCTTCCATTCAGTCTCTTGAATGACCAGGGCTATTCCAACCTTAGGGACATTTTACTAGATGCTCCCTCTGCCTGGAATGCTTTCCCCAGATCCTCAACAGGGCCAATTCCTTCTTCCTTAGTTTGTACTTTAAGTATCACCTTCTCCTAGACATCTCTGCTGATTACCCTGCCTCAAGGAAGTTGTCCCACTGATCTCTATCACAACACGATTGTTATTTTATTCTTATTATAGTTTTACAGATCTCATCAAAATCTGGTATCTTTTTAATTTATGTTTGTCTATGCTTACTGTATATGACTCTGTGCTCCAGAAGCTAAGGTCCAAAAGGCAGGGCCTAGTCCGCCCCGCTAGTGTCCAGCACAATGTCTGGCACATATTAAGTGCACACAGTAAACACTTGGCATCCATGACAATGCATCATGTGATAAATGTCAGTGGTTGGCATTACTTGTTTAGTAAAAAGCATTATTAACCATTAAGATTTCTCCTTATTGTTTTTATATTTTAGTAATAATATAATGTCCTCTATATCTCTTCTCATTATTTTTTACTGAACCCATGTCTTTCTCTCTCCACATTCATATGGCATAGAACCCACTGAAAGAGGAAAAGGTAATTTATTTGAGCACATGTGGGTGAAATTCATTTGCAGAAAATCTATGCATACTATGTACATCAAACAAAGCATAGGCATTTTCATTTTCTCCTCTATTTCAGACCACTTTTTTCCATCTTACTTATATTTGGAGGAATACAGTATCATAATCCATGGCACTCAAGATTCTTCGTATCTCCAAGCATGCTCTCCTGTCCATGATTTTGCTCATGTGTTCCCTCCCTGATACACCCACCTGTAAATGTCAGATGGTGCCTTCAAAACCCAACTCAAATACTAATGCTTCTGTGAAGCCTTCTGTCCACTTTTTGCACTTTTTATACTTAGACCCATTATGTCTATGTATGGTAGCTAGCTGTTCACATGGCTATGCAGTAAGACCTATTTTGCTATGAATCTAAATAATTTTCCTTCCCTGTAATTACTCTTGCACTTGTTAAAACTAAACTTACAGTAGAGATCATGGTCTCAGGGAATGGGTGTGGCAGTTACAGCAGAACAGAAAGTAAATATTAGGAAATTCTTACTCAGTTTTCTAAAATGGCTTCTCAAACCCTGAATAGAGACAGTAATTTGAGAGAAAAAGGTCCTGGGTCTCAAAAATCTAAGTGTACAAACACATGAGCCAAAATAAGTGAACATGTTTTGAGATGTTCAGGGAAAAGTGAATAGTCTGGAATGTTCAGAGCATAGGGTTATCAGGGCTATAACTGACTCCAACGTGATCTCACTGTTCAATTTGAGTTCACAGATGGAAAAGACCACATCTTATCCATCATCATATTTTCAGTGCCTTGTATAAAACCCAGCATAGAATACAGACTTGGTAAACATGCTAAATTAATCTGAATTATTATAACATCCAGATTATTTACTTGTCAAAAATTCTAAAGCAGCAAATAAAAAATTGAGTATTATCCTGGAAAGATACTAGGAGGAGGCATAAATACAACGCTGTATATATTGTACAACCTTTCCCCCCATGTAAACTGTCTCAGAGCCCATGCTAAAGCTGAGTTCAGAGGAATTGGTATTCCCTGTATTTTACTTTCAGGGGAAAACATTTTCATTTACATGTGGTCCTCATCGGCCAGTTCTGGCATGTACAACAAAGCAAGCATTTTAACCAATAATTGTCAATGTGCATTCCTAATATGCTTCCTTCAGACACCTGTGTTCATCTCCTGGTCTAGCAGAGAAGGTTACAGCCATCTCTTCGTGTTTTTGGAGGCTTTGGTGACACACAAATAAAATTCATGAAGAACAGGCTATTACTCCTTCTCTCCAAGCCACCCTCTCCTTTAAATGCCGGAAAATCCAAAATTTCATGGAGCAGACTTAGAGTCTCTTTGCCCCCATGGTGCAAGGTAACTACTAATCACATCAAATCCGCTTCCTAAATATGGGTGTTTCACTCTATGCAGAACATTTGTTATATTTTTATAGTTTTATATTAGAACTCACATGTCATGAAGACCGTTTTATTAATGACCCTCCTACCACCAGCGAGAATAATAATAATATTACTCATTATGATTTATTTTTTCAAGTCATCTATTTTTCTTGAGGGGACTGCATAAACTGTGGAGTTCATTTTGTTAAAGATTTCATAGAGCTTATGAACTAGTGTCCCAGGTGCTTTGAGCAGTTTCCTCCCCTTTCACCCAAAATGGATAATCTTCCTCCTTTTGCAGCAAAATAACAATGCTACGAATGGCCTAACATTTATGCATAATTATGTGTGTTCAATTTTTCTTTTTATGTCAAAAAATAAAATAATGGCCACATGTTAATTTTAAAAATAGCGATATTTTATTTTCAACAGCATGCTGGTGTCTCCTGGTAGAGTGTATTATTCTCACTTGCAACATGCAAAGGGAAATTTGCAGTCCATGGACACTACCTAGAGCTCACAGGGAAATCTCCTTTTGACAATTCTTCATTTTGAAAAATCCTCAACTGGACTGCTAGACCATCTGGGTTGGTATCTGACTAAGTCAACTATGGATCAAACTCAGAATGAATGTCCATTTTAAATGACTCATCTGTGAGATTTGTGAGGAAGTGGTTTTTGTACTAAACAATTTTCACAGTTGGTCGTGGTAGCCATCCTTGCATGCTTGCATCAAGCTGGCAGTGCTATTTTCCTCTCATCAGACAATATCTCCCTCACCCTTTGAAAGATCCTCTGGGGAATTTTCTTCAGAAATGGCATTTTGCACTACCTGATTTTACCTATGTCGTGCCCATCCATTGACTGTTATGGGGTCCAGGCTTTTCTCTAGATGCAGCTGGCCCCTGCCATTCAATCTCCTTCACAGAGTGAGAGATGGCATACGATTGCAGCGAGGATGAGACACAGCTCTCTCACATAGGAAGAAATCACAAGCCAATCTGGGATGGACCATAATTCTTTGGAGCCTAAAATATTTAAGAGGTCATTAGAGTACAGTAGGAGGGATGAGGTGGATGGAAATAAAAATCAGCAAAGGGATCTAAACAGCGTGGAGGATAGTTTAAAATGGAAGTTACTGGAAGTCACTGAATTAATATTTTCACTTTAATGATTAAAATAATAATAACAGTGGAGGAAGAGGAAATGACTTGCTCAGGGGCACACAGATGTTGGTGATGCTGAGACAGAGGTCTTCTGCTTACTAATGCAGGGTTCTTTACATTTTCCAATAATTTTATCCTGGTTTGAAAATATTTCGTATTTTCCAATGAGCTATAAAAAGATATTATATGGAAATTACCATCTTGGTTATTTTTGAAATAATTTCCAGCAAGTTATCAGAAAAAAAGAAAAAAAAGATTGAACAATTCATTCTTGCACTGCTTTGCAGAGGAAAGGAGCTTAAATGCTCTAATTTTAATACAAAAGATTGCCCAGAGAGGTGCTGCATTATACAGTAAGTGCCTCGAGAAGATTAACTACCATGCAGGCTGCACCTCGAGCAGGGAAACTCAATGATTTCTATATAAAACTCATAAATGAAAGTGTTCATTTATTCATGATATTCTAACATATTTCGTACTGTTTTTTTAAGACAAGCAATGCATGGCCTTTCAGTTTTATGCCATTACTTGAAATATTTGAGGAAGATTGTTCATCAATCTCTGATTCTATTATTACACTCAAGAGTAGGTTAATTACTATCTCCTGGGGTCATTTTTAGCAGGAAATATTTAAAGGACTGCTACCAGGGCATGAGTCCATGGCAGGGAAGACCTGACTTACAGTTGTTAAAAGATGACTAATGTGAATTATTTCCAGAACACAGGATGGAAAAAAAAAAAAAAAAAGACAGAGCTTGACAATTTAAACTCATTTTTACAAACAATGTACTTATTTTCAGAGAATGATCTCTTTTTAAAGTCCATCACAATAAGAGAAGCAGAAAGCCATTAACCACAGATTCCTTCACAGAAACCGGAAGAGTCATAAGAGGGGGTCATGTTTTTGATAGTTAAATGTGATAAGAAAATAAAACTTTAAATCTGTTGTTTGGTTAAGACTCCACCTATATGGCCAACAGAACCTCACATGGCATTAAAAAAAAAAATCTCTCACTGGTTTCCAATACTAAACAATGAGTGCAACTTTAGTATGCTTGCAGGTTCCCTCTTGAAAAATGAAGAAAAATCTGTGCATTCTGACAACGGTGGCAATTCTGGTACTGCCCCAACTAATCCCTACTATATTACTGAGCAGTGCCTTATATCAAATCTAATTATTCTTGCAATCTCCATGGAATTTCTACAGATCTATGCTGACCAATTAGTATTTCCCTACAAGTTGCCCTAGTTCCATAAAACCAAGCTGAGAATTATAGTGTGATTTCGCTGTATCTTCCTACTTTGTTCAACTGAAGTCTAAAGAGCCTTCCAGTTAAATTCTCAAATACAAGAACAAAGAGTTGAAATGTGGATCCTATCTTTTGTGCTTCTCTTAATTGGACCTCAGAGCTGAGCTCTTCTGTCCTGGACCACCTGATCTACCCTGATGTACACAACTCAAACTCCCCTTTCATTTGGAAATGCCTCAAGGACCTCAGTACTTAGGTAGTCACATACACGGCTATACTTTATGAAACATGTATTCCTACAGGATTGACAAGCTCTGTGCTACCATTAGAGTTGACGTTCATGATGATGCAGTTCTGCAAAGACTATGAGCCCAAATTATCAAGACTTTGGGAATGCTATTCAGAATGACTGCCACCAGAGCTATCACCTGGTGAATCATGGAAATGGCCAACCATATGACCACAGACTGGTACAAAATAATGTCTAAATCCCTTAGTCCCCAGAGTTGCTCTACCACCTCTAGTAATAGAAAAGCTGCGTGCTGGCAACTGAACAGGAGTCACTGTAGCTCCATTTTTATTCCATTACACACCTCATGTAACATTCAAATTTACTTAGAAGGCTTCAGGATGAAATCTGATTATTTTAAATGAGAACAAAAATGTCATCAAACGGCCGTAAGACACGCAATGTCCTTTTCATCACTGGAAAATAATATAATATTGGCAATCATGGCTAACAAGCCATCCCATCCCCTTGCTTCTCTCTTGCTGTTGAAATGGATACCTGTGTCTGATATGAAAATGAGCACCGACTTAGACACTTGGAGCCCCAAACACATCAGGTCACACCTAATACAGATGATGCAGTTGATCTAAAATGGGTGAAAATATGTATCTTCTGATTCATGCCCATTTTGTTTCATTTTCATGGAAGGCCAAATTGGTAGAGATATTTCTGAAAAGCACAAAATCAAGGCTACATTGTCTGGATTGCCTATTGAAAGAGGTCCTGCAGGGCTGGGGTAATAGTTTCTGGGTAGCACTGTTTTTCACCTGTCATGAGGCTACTTTGCTTTTGAACAGCTCTTTATACTTCATCAATCATTTCTGTATATTTCTGAGCACTAAAACAATATTATAAACTAGATATAAGAGAGATAAAATCTCCCACAAATTACACAAGAAAAGGACGAGGCTGCAAGAGCTTACCTGACCCATATCAAGGTCAAATGCTAAACCTAGAACCGGAGACCCAAGTCCTGCTGCATCCTGTCTCTTGGTAAGCAGACAACAGTGGCCACGATTTCACGATTTTCTCTAAGACTCAGGAGCATCTTAAAACATGACACTGAAACTATACTGAACTGAGCTAACAACCTGAATTTGTTACTTGTCTTTCTTACAAAGTTGGACAGAGGATGTATATGCCCTTGTGTGGCACCTTGGAGAGTATAATGTGATGAGTTTTATTCAAAATAAAGATTTTACCCAAGGCCAAAACAGTCTTCTCCTAAGCTGATTTTTTTAACTTTAATAAAAATTAATATATCTGTCTCATTTTCAGCCTTTTTACTGCTCTACAATTGTCAATGTGTTCTGTTGTTATGATGCCATCAATCACTTTATCTCCAAAGTCATTTTAATCCCAGTATCTATTGGCATTAATCTCATGACAAAAATATCAACATCTTGCTGATGTTAAGAAAATTTCCGATGAAACCATTAGAACCAGATACTGGGGCGTTACTGGTATTAGAGGTATAATGCAGGCTTCACACCTTTGGATGTTTGCTTATTTCCAGATTCACAATAGTTAACTCCAGAGTTAACTCTGCTTATAGGCCGTGGCTAATCAAGGTTATACAACAGTTTAAGTCAGTGTTCAGCCAACGGACTTTATTTTTCTCTCCATTTTATGCTTTTACAATATTCCATGAAGTCATGATATAGGCCAAGTATTCTGGAAGGACAATCTCTTTTTCTCTTTCTTCTTCATGATTACTTATTTAGTTGATGAGAGAAGAAAGAAGCATGAGCAAAATCCTCACCAAACTGTCAACAAAATAAGCATTATACTCAAAAGAACCTCAGGCTTACAGATTTGAGATCTGTTTTATTTTTGGTTCTTGAACAATAATGTCGAGAATGCCTCTCTTTCCACTTTATTTTCCCTCTTCATCAACTGAAACACTGTCACCACAAAGGGAGAGGATGATATTGAAATGTAAACGCTTTCAACCACGATTCCCTCCTGTGCTTGTCACGTGACACTAGGAGGAACGGACCCCTCTGAGCCCTGCACTGGGCTCAATCCCTGCAGATTGTGGGAACTGTCTGCGCATCTCTTCTCAGATTCACCTTCAGGGACCTGACTTTGGAAGCTTGAAACTGGCCATGGTGGCCGCACCACAGAAAACTGGCGGACGCCACCCATCAGAAGTTGTTTTGCGGTTGTTTCTTCACTTATTTTGGATCACCAGTTTCCCAAGACACCACCGTGCCCACTCCATTCCCATGCTGCCCCATGTACCTTTCTACTTCTCTACTTATTAGGTTCATAAAGGATGGCCTGATAACGATGAAAGATCCCACCATGGGGAGTATCATTTTTTAGGGAACCAGGCATGGGCTTTGGTTTGCAGAATCATCTGAATTCAAATCTTAGCCCAACTACTGATCACCTGTATATTCTGAGGCAAGTTATTCAACCCCTCTCAGCTAAAATAAAGACTGTAAATATAGCTATGAGTATTAAGTAAGCTGAGATATACATTCTTAAAGGTACAACAAAAATCTCTAAGGCGCCATACTGTTAGTTCTAATCCTTTCCTAATGATGTTTCTCTGACGGTGGGGCTTAAAGCACTGTGGAAGGCTGGGGGTTCTCACCAACCACACAACGTCCAGCATCCTCTTTTCTACTCCTGGCTATCCCTACTCCTGGCTATTCCTGGTAGAAGCGGCAGCAGCAGCCAAAGGCTCTGACTTGGACGGGCAGGCACAATGCGCAGTCTTCCCTGCAGTGCCGGCTGGTCCTGTCTTTGCGCAGAGACCGTTTAAGTGAAGGCAGCATACTCAGGAGTTAACGGGCTACTCCCCAACAGAGCACCCTCCATGTCTGAGATGCCAGATCAATTTCTGTGGGCCAGACAATGACATTAGGGTTGCCCTGTAAATTTCCTAGATGCTTTATCTCGGAATGGTAGGTAAGAGAGGCCATAAGGTTTTGCTTACGTAGGATAAAAATTCAACACTTACCAAGGGATGACGACAAGAGTCCAAAAAGGAGAAAAAAAAAAAAATCTCCAAAGCAAAACATTAGTCCTCAACAACTACTCACACATCACCTAAAACTGTATTTGTAAAGCTCATTTTTAGCTGTAAGGATGGTAATTATCTTTTCAACCTAGTGATTTTAACACTGAAGCACCCAGATGGTAGGAACATTTCAAAGTAACCAATTTATATTCTATATTGCACAAATACTCAGCGGTCATTCACAAGTTTAACCCAGACTGCACCCTCATCAAGGAGATGAACCGGATACAATTTTCTTATTTTCATCACTATATTTGTCATTGCCAAACTAGAAACTGACTTTCTTTGCTTCTGGATTAGAGCTTGCTGTTCAGTCGAATGGCAGATAGAAACATCTAATCATGATGAATAAGTAAGGTCTATAGCATTTCAAATTATAAACTTATGGCTCTGAGACACAGGCTATAAAATGTTGAACAGGGACTTCCCTAGTGGTGCAGTGGTTAAGAATCCACCTGCCAATGCAGGGGACACGGGTTCGAGCCCTGGTCTGGGAAGATCCCACATGTTGTGGAGCAACTAAGCCCATGAGCCACAACTACTGAGCCTGCACTCTAGAGCCTGCGAGCCACAACTACTGAGTCCGCGTGCCTACAGCCCGTGCTCTGCAACAACAGAAGCCCCCGCTCACTGCAACTAGAGAAAGCCCATGCACAGCAACAAAGACCCAACACAGTGAAAATAAATAAATAAAATAAAATAAAATGCTGAACATAAGCCAAAAAATGTCAGTTGAAATGACTTGTTTTTGAGGAAGCGGCTCACATTTAACAAGATACATGGGATGCAGTACAAAAAGTTAACATACAATAAAATAAAGTGAAATATGCAGCTTCTATTGCTCCATAAATGTCAAAGAGCTGTGGTTTTGATTATCTGGACTGGAGGTGGGGTGAGAGGGGAGACAGGTTGAGTATCTGAATTAAATTTTATTCCTATGAGCATCTGCGAAATATGAGCAATCTGCAAGTGGATTTGGCTTTGGTTATACTCTTTCACAAAGTAGGAAAGAAAAACAGGTTTTAGCTTACGACAGTAATCTAACTTGCTAGAAACACAGTGGGTTTATAATCAATATTTATGTGGACACTGCCTGTCTAAATTGATTTTTAAGTGGAATGTTCAAATGCATGACTCAAATTGCTCTTAATCATTGCTCAAATGAAAGCCAGGCACATTAGTGAGAAGAGAAGGTCATGGTGTCATATTTTCACAACCTTTATGGAGGCACACAAGGTGCAGATTCCTTGTGGAATAAAGGAACAGTGAAAAATTGAGCTAGAGGGTAGCTTCAAGAGAAGGAAAATAGATCCTCGAAATTTTCACATAATTCTATGCTTACAAGTTCAAGAATGAGCACAGGAAACAGAATGAAAGGCAGCAAATTGCTTCCTTAATTGCATAACATATGTAGTAGATGACTACCAGCTGATTCACAGTAAAGGAGGAAGACAGACACATGAGAACCTTGTTAACCTAATTAAAGCCTCACAGACACATGTTTCTGAAGACTCAAGTTTCCAGGCTCCATTGTGATAATGAACACAAAACCAGGCCTGGCCACTTAAAATGTCATCGCTGCCACAAGAGGTTAGACTTGTCCTCGACCGGTTCTCATAGGTTATGTAACAAAGATAACTCCCGTTCTAATGCTCTGAAAGTAATGGCCCTTTGGAGGCTGCTGCTGACTGATCTACTACAATTTTCGAACCTTTAGTGAGCCTCAATCTTCTTTGTTTTGAATAAAGTGCTTTAGTCAGGAAGCAAATGCATGAATCATTGTAAATGTTGCCTTTTCTTATTAACTGATCCAGCCATTCTTCCAACATTCACAATTTTTAAAAAATTGCCTTTAAACGAGTTGCCAGGGCTGAACTGTTGAAGATGGAGCGTAGGGGAAAAAAAATCCACCCTAAGTAAATGCATTGAATTCTGAAAACTCAATGCTGCCTACTTTCCAGTGTCAAAGATAAAAGTAGATTAATAGTTTAATTAAACATGTTAGAGACTCTGGGTATTGCAGCTATTACACCTTTGACCTCATGCAGGGCTGCCAGAGATGTAGGGAGGGTGAGTACTGAGGTTACATATTTACGATGCACAGCTGACTTGAAAAGCATACCAAGCTAGACAGAACTTGTAATTAAGCAAAAGATCCAGTAAATTATGAGATCAATAAAATTTCCTGGGTGCCATAGTTTTCAGAACTAGTTAGTGCCTTCCTAATTTATTGGCAAAAACTTCACCGACTTGCAAGGAAGATAAATAAAGATGCCTGGATGTAGAAATAAATATGTATGCTTGACAAATCTGAAATACACTGCTTACAGCTAATGAGGAGGCGACGGTGCATTTGGCTGCATGTTTTATATCTAGAGCAGGGCAAAGCATTAAAACCAATATAACTGATAACCTTGGCGCGAACAGCATAAGCCTACATTTCCCATTATTCCCCAGAGATGGAATTAATTAGTGCTTGTCAAAACCAGAGCGATCCCCTGCTGTAAAACTAAAAGTAATACAGAGGCCATGAATGGCTTGGCTCTACTCCAAAAATATTTCTCATCTATTTTGGACAAAAATACTGCATACATGTCTATATGAAGTATATATACTTCCTTAATCCCAGATACCTCATAAACAAACACAAATACGAAATCATTGTTGGCTACAGTTCAACACATATTTACGAAATGCCCACCATGTGGGGATCCTGAGAATAGAAATATGCTGGGTTCACAGTTTAGTGGGAAGCAGAAAGAAGAGGGACATTACAACTCAAAGTGTTAATGGTTATGTTGGGAAAGCACACAGTGAGTTATGAGGACTCGAAGAAGGGCACTTATCTGAATGGCAGGGAGGTCTAAAGGAAGAACGGATAAGAGGCTACAAAAGGTAATGATACCCATATTATTGTTGACTAGGCTATTTCACAGAGAAACTCTCTTACCAGTGGGTTAGAGGGTCCTCCCACCCCATGCTGCCCTCTCTCTGATTGCCTCCCCCTGACCAGGTCAGATGCATCCTGCAGAGTTCAGCTCCAGAATCCCCTCCCCATTGAAGCCTTTTATGATTCACTTCTGGTTCCAATTCAGTTGAGTCCAGTTTCCATTCTCTCTTATAGCGCCCAGTTCTCCTTGATGGTCTTACCATATTTTATAATCATAATAATATTTACTTTGATGGTTATTTATCTTTACTACTCAAAGTGTGGTCCATAAACCAGCCACACTGGCATCACCTGGGAACTTGTTAAAAAATGCAGAACCTCCACCCACACGCCAGACCCTACTGAGATGGAATCTGTATTTTAATAAGACCTATGGGTGATTCATATGCACATTAAAGTTTAAGAAGAAATGATCTAGAGTCCTTCACATTTCAGTACTGTAGACACAAGTCACATGTGGACACGCCAATTAATTACAATTAAAAATCAATTTTTCACTAGCCATATTTCACACACTCAATAGCTACATATGGCTAGTCGTTGATGTATTGCACAGTGCAGCTAGAGACATTTACAACACGGCAGAAAGTTCTATAAAATGTGCTAGACTATAAGCTCCCTGAGAACAGAGCCATTTCATTCTCACTACTGACCAACCAATATCTCACTGCCTGCCTAGAATACTGAGGACAGGTATGCAAAATTTTTTCTTAAATATAATGAGTGAAAATCTGTTAAAGTACTTTGAAAACTATCTAGCCCACCAAAGATGGAAAATAAGTGCTAGTTCCCTTTCCAGTTACCTGTGATCTTCAAACCACTTCTGGGATATGGACCATGAACAGCTACTATGTAGGCTATATCACAAAACAAACAAGAATTTTTCCCTCTTCTTTTTTGGTAACTAGAGATTCTTTGGTTTCCTTTTCTGGAGACTGAGACTTAGTAGGACTGAGGGATCAAACCTCCGACACCTGAATTAGTCACCTGTTTTTACATTCAATAGACTTAATAGTGAAATTCCATCCTTTCCCCAGGAGCTGGCTTCATTTCCCCTCTCTGATGGATATCTAATACAATTAATTTGGAATTAAAAAAAATGAAGTATCAGCATTTTCATGAGCAAGTGCCGGAAAACTCAACTCAAGTTGCCTTAAGAAAATAAAAGATAATATATTGACTCCTATACCCGAAAAGGCTGGGTTTGGGGGTTTGAATCAGATGTCAGCAGGATCTGATCTCTTCCCATTTTCAGTACTCATTTCCTACATATCAGGTTCATTCCAGAGTTCCATGTAGTAGCAAGATGGTGGCCGAGATCTCCAAATCTCTTTTCTTCCAAGTCACATCCAGCAGGAAAGGACCTCGGTGAAGGTTATATTGAATGTCATTGGCTTTGACTGGGGAACATGTCATCTCTGACCAATTACAATAGTGGGGAAAATATACAGCACTGATCGACCAGACCGCAGTCACATGTCCACCCGAGCCCACCTCATCTGAAGAACATGGAAAAAGAGTAGGAGAGAGGGTGTGGGTATGGTTCCCCAGAAGAAAGAGTGATGCTGTCAGTAGAAAAACTAATGAATTCTGGATGACAAAAACAACAGATGTCTGCCACATGCCACTTCCTTTAAAATGAACAAATGATTTGTGTGTGTGTGTGTGTAAAGCAGAACAAAATTTGAAATTAAACTAGAATGTTTGGTTATTATTAGTCATTATTTAGGGCTATGCAAGTCTTTGACATGGGAAATAAAGAATTTCTAGCCTAGACCCAGAGCCAATTGTAAAGTATCTATTCTTTCCATCAGTGCACAGACAATTCATAAGCACAGAGTCTAAATCTATTCCAACCCAAAGGAGACTCTGCTTCACATCGCCAGCCTCAGCTTTACTATTTCCTTTTGATTTAAGCAGCTTAGTGAGGCCTGGATCCCTCTCAGTATCCTGGGTGACTGTTTGCTACAGTGGGTCAGAGACTCAGGTTACCAACAGGTCTTTCCATCCCTGAAGGAATGATTCCTTTATGAAATATCGTTGTGCTGCCTCTCTGGGACAGTATTTTCAGTTGACAAGGCACAATAGGACAAAATGTAATAATTCAGTCCAATAATTCAATGTAAAACTACAAGCCAAGACTCCAGCAATGGTTGCAGATCTTCAGAATCTAATTTTGAGACAAGGAGTTCACAGGCTGAACCTTCCTTGTTAATAGCGCTCACAAATTGTAGACCTAGACATTCTACCACAAAGAAAGGGACCTGATCAACTTGGTATTTTGTTCAAATGAACGTCTCCCTGATACTGTTGACAAAGACTCTCTAGAATCTAACTGGTAGGCAAGTGATACTTTTTCACAGGCACAGGATACTAGAGCCGGAAGAGGCTCTAGGTACAAGCTACTTGGTATTTTCAAATATTGCCCCCACTGTGTCCCAAAGGGCTCCACGGACACAGGTTAGAGACCTCCCATCAGATGAGGGAGAACCAAGCACTGATTCTCTCCCATCAACTACAGGATTTGGTGTTTGATGAATTTTACTTCTGGAGCTTGATCTAAGAGTTTTAAATTGAATTATTTCAGCTGTTTTCAAATTAGAGAAACGGGCACAGCCATTTCACGGATTCCATTAACAATAATAATAAGATAGATCTACAGGTACTGATATGTAATGACCTCCAAAATCTATTGCCAAGTGAAAAAAAACAAGGTACAGAAAGCTTTGAATATATGTTTATATAAACAAACGAAGAAAAACAAACAACTGTGCGTGGAACAATTCCAGAAAGATATGTGAGAAACTGGTATTAGCTGTCTCTGGGGTGGGGTACTGGAGGACCAATCAGAGATGAACTGGATATTTATTTTCATTTACATGCTTCTGTATTATTTGAATGCTTTGTTGATAATTATATTTCTTTTTTTAAGTACATCTCTAAAATGTTTTAAAACCACTGAGTTAGCTGAACTATCTAATTCTACAGATAATACGACAGGCTTGCTCAAGTCTGCCTGGGCATAGCCTCTAAGGCAGAGGGAGGATGCGTGAGGAAGGTAACCAGCCATCAGGGCTGGGCCATGGGGCTGGCTTTGTAGCAGAGTTTGTGCCTCACATGGAAACACAAGTAGTGCCATGGGTTTGTCTTGGCAAAAGAGAAAGAGTAAAAATCTAGGCTTTTTTTTTTTTAAGCAGTCTCTCAGCCTGTCCTTAACCAGGACAGGCTGCTAACCTCTATCCTGGGCATGGTACCAGGAGAAACCAAAGGCAGACCCTGAGAAGCTGTGCTCATTCAGAAGCATCCTTGGACTAGCTGTTCTCACGTCCTTTATGGTGTTCAGTGACACTCTGGATTAGCAGTATTCACAGCCATTGAATTTCCCTCTGTCTTTTAATCAGTGGGGAATAATGACACTACTCTACTGGTATCTGGGCTCACAACAGTCTTACATTTCAGGGAACGATGTCATGCCAGCCAGAACTTTCTTTGCTTTAGTGGCTGAAAGTCCAAAGGTACTTCAAAATTCTAAGAGGGAAAAGTGGCCATGTCCCACTATTTATCTGTCATTTTTGGATTCCTCTGTTTTAACCTCTTCAATCTAGACACTTGTTCCTGCTTTCTCTGAAAGGAAACATTTACCATCCAGAAAAGGTACTAATCTCTACTGATTAGAAGCATAGGGGTCAGGGAAACCCCAACACTTAGTAACTGGGTGACCTTAAGTAATTTGCCTCAGTTTCTTATCTCTAAAATGGGGATAATAAAAGTACTGGCTTCTGGGATGTTGTGAGACTCAATTAGATGATGCACAGAAAACATATAGCACAATGCACAACATAGTAAACACTCAATACATGTTTAAAAAGGAAAATTAAGGCCAGTTACTGTCAACTCCGTCACCAGTCTTCCTCCCACTTGCCATCTAAGTACTGCTTCAAATTCTACCACTTGAAAGACCCCCGGTCTTTCTAGTTTGAACAAATTTGTTGGAGCATGTAGGATGATTTAGGCTTTGGCAAATAGAATCCAATTTACCTTATAGTCTTGGGCTGCTCTAGCTAGAAAAGCTCTCTACTGACCCCCACTCTTTCCATTCCCTGATGAGCAGCTTTAGGTGCTCTCCAGGAATAGGAATGATATTATTCACCTGGATTTTCATTGTCGTCCTATCCACACTCCTCCCCCGTCAACATTTTGTCCATCTTTCCTCATTCAGTTCGCTGCCAGTGTTTGGCATTTCCTATCACGCTACACATTAAATGGATGTTGAACTCAAACTACTGGACTTAAACCTCATCACAGGAGGATTTCAAAATTTCCCTTGGATTAATAAACTGTGTCCTCTTGAAATATCAGGAAGAGGTGGTGATGTGGTTATTGTACTTCCAGCTACGACACACTGTGACATTACTGACCATGCCAAGACTAGGGAAGACTGCAGGTACGTAAATCAGCTCCGTGGATGCCTGCTGAAAATTCCTTAGTGCTAGCAATGAAGCTTGGCAATCACATAGTGTAGGGAAATATGAAAAACTCACAGCTTACTCTTTGCATATGTGCACTAATATTTACCAAGGCTGAAAAAAGCAACCTCCTATTATCCTATAAAATTAATTCTGCAGATAATATTGCCAACAAATGAGCAGTAATTGTACATGGGTGTGTTGACCTCATTTCCACCCACGTACGGTATGTTTCCCTTTATTCCAAGGTCTCCGTTACAGCAAACTCATTAGTTATGAGATCAAAACAAACAACACAGTTGGACCTCACTTTTCCAATCTGTTAAAGGAAAGAGTTGGGGTATATGCTATTTTAGGTCCCTTTCTAGCTCTAAATTGCTACGGTTTCTCTAAATTTGTTTCAAGTTCTTAAGCTTTGAATGCTTATGTAAGGCTAAATATTTGCCATTTCTAGGTCACACTCTACTCAAATACACCTTCTTTCAAAGAGCAGCTAAAAATGAGCTATTTACATAAGAATGCTAGTTAATCGATGCCGAAGGAATGACAGAATTAGATAATCACCATTTGGTTAACCCCATGCTGTGATTCAGACAAGTCTCATCAGTGGATGATACAAGCTTCAGATTTGGGTAAAGAAGCAACGCAAAGTGTCACCCCACAGATGACTCATCAATTGTATAGAAAAAATACATCTCTTTATAATTAGAGACAATCTGGTGGTCACCACCATAGCCAAGCAATCGAACATAGCACCGCTAGTAACGTGAGGAACCTCCTCATGTGAATGAAATACAAAGAATCACCTGTGGAGTTTTCTAGCAAAAATATTTATTCTGAATCTAATCAAGCCAAGATGTAACTTCCAATTTACAAGAAATAGAGGATATAGAGAAGCACAGTGTACACCTCCTTAACAGTCAGAAAAATACAGAATATTATTGGACTTTACAAAAGCAGGAGGGCACTGTCTTATATTCAAAGAAACTAACAGGTCAAAAAAAAATGCAGTGCTTAAATCTTGATTGGATGAGGGTTCCAAGAACAAAAAAAGCCATGAAAGTTTGAGGCTCAACTGAGAAAATTCAAACGTTAGACGATACAGAATTTTTGTCCGTTTTGGGGGTGTTATAGTGGTATTATGGCTGTGTAGTACAATATTATTATTCTTTGGAGACTGAAATGTTTGGGATGAATTGTCATGATTTCTCTAACTTGCTTTCACTTAACAGATAAATGATAAATAGAGAAAGAGATAGATACATACATACATGGATGGATGGAAGGAAGGAAGGAAGGAAGGAAGCAAAGAAGGGTGGGTGGATGCGTGAATGAAGACAGAAGGAAAGCAACAGAAAATATCAATTGTTGAATCTAGATTGAGGGCATATGTATTCATTACACTATCCTTTCAACCTTCTTAATGTTTGACATTTTTCATAATAAATAAACTTGGGGAAAATGTACCTTCCTTCCTCCGTGTCAAATGATACAAACCTGAGAAATGATACAAACGTAAGGGTGAGTGGGTCTCTTTAGCAATGTAAAGGGGTCTTCCTCTATCATGCCCTTGCCACTCTGTGTTGCAGGGGTGTTGGTCCTCCACTCAACGGTGACCTTCTTGAGGCCAAGGGCTAAGTCTGGTTTACAGTCATATCACCAGTGTTCAGCCCCCAGGGCCTTGCACATAGCGAACACATAGCAAATATCTGTTGAATTTAATTGAAATTTATGAACTGACTGAATAACCACACAGACTGATTTGGAAAACAACACACTTATTTTTGATATATAATGATGAAACCTAACATTAAAAATTCATTGTTCAGAATAAACTGAAATCAATAATACATAGAGCTAGAAAAAGAATACATAAATCTGTACCAGGGTCAAGTAATGTGCTTAACATCTGGCAACAGAATTCCTCCATTGGGAGGAAATGAATCTGTTTACAGAAGTATCCTGATGAACAATTATATGTGAAAAGGAAAGACACTGGAGCAGGCTGTGGAAGGTTAAAGCAGAGATAAAGGAGGTGGTTGAATTTCTCTGAATAAGAGATGGAAGGATTATTTTTTTTAATTTTCATTTTTTTAAATAAGTTAGGGACTTTTTCTTGCTCCTGCAGCTGTAAGTTTCCCTTTTTTAAAAAATAATTAGTTAATTAATTAATTTTTGTCTGTGCTGGGTCTTTGCTATTGCACGTGGGCTTTCTCTAGGAATTTTCATTTTATATTGGACTATAGTTGATTTACAATGTTGTGTTAGTTTCAGGTGTACAGCAAAGTGATTTAGTTACACATATATCTATTCTTTTTCTAATTCTTTTCCCATTTAGCTTATTACAAAATATTGAGCAGAGCTGGGTTAATTAATTATTTATCCCTTTTCTCTTCCTCTCTGAAGTTGCCAGAGGATTAGATTTTTTTTTTTTCCTTTAGTAAGAGGTTCAACTTCAAATTATTTGCCTTTCTGGGATGTAAGCTGCTCTGTATGTTCTCAAACTTCTAGTCCAGTAATGCAACAGGATATGAACCAATTTTATGAAGGTCTTAAGAAATCAGATGACAAGAGATAACCTCAGTTTAAATATAGTTTAACTATCTTGTGAATTACAAGGTTATTCATTTACCTTTCCATTTATCTTTATACTCTTTTAACTTAACTATTATTCTTTCACTATTATCTTCATAGCACGAAATATCAAGCGTACCTCAAAGAGAAGAAATGGAGATGAAGACCTGGGAGGCCAGCTCACCGACAAGGGAGAGCTATGCCAGGTAGCATGACTTTGAAGGGGTCACCACAGGCTGGGGTCTGATTGTGGACCTCTATTTTGTCAGGATACTCAGCAGTGAGGATGCTTAGAGAATGAGTTTCATGTGTATAAACAAGGATGACAAATGGTTTATTCATAATCACAGAAATCTCTTGTTAGAATAACCATAGCTACCATCTTTTTCCTAGAATTTTAGCTCCTTGGGGGCCAAGTTAAAAATCGGAGCGTTTCTTAGTATGCATAAAAGCAGGACAAGAGAATAAGATGCTACAAGCTGGAAGTATGGCTTGATGGCCCATCTCCTACCCACTGTTATTTTTTCTCTTTAGAGACTAAAGTATACTTTCTGCTATGTTTAGGTTAGGGTTGGAGAAACATTGCCAAATTCTTACTCTTTGTTGACTATCACCCCCTGTAGATGGGGTGCAACCCAACTGATTGATGGCAGTTTCCGTTGTGGCTAGAACAATGCAGACCTACTTCTCCAGGTCCCCTTGCAAATTCCCAAGGATGTTTACTCAAATTTGCACAGACAATTCTGTGGGTTATTAGAGAGTGTATAGCAATTTTGTATGGGAGTTGTTTAAATTATAAAAGCCAAGTTATGTTCCCTTATTATGAATTTATTTGTTGAGGGTGGGAGTGTACCCTATGTTGACAAAGGTACCAACTAAAATGTACTGTCACTCATAGTTAACTCTGAGGTTCCCAATGGAAATTAAAATAGATAAATAATTCTTTTAGAAGAAGGCTCATAACTAGCATACAAACTCTTGATGAAGCTGGATTGAATTGAAAATTAGCACAAACCCTCATCAATCGCTTAGAAGTAAAACAGCACCGGGACAGCAAAGGTAGTCAACCCCCTTTCAAAGTCTCTTCAAAGTCTTCGAATTATGTTAAGGAGAAAATTCGTATGTAAATCTTTAATGTCTGTCTAGCACTGGCTAATAACTTTTTCATTATGTGGTTCAACTTTAATTCCATGTCTACCATACCCATGCAATCACCTGTGGACACCACTTGGAAACACAGCCTATGGTAGATTGAATTATTGCCCCCAATCTTCACACAGTCTCTTTGCCTTGGGACTCTGCAACTCTTCCCACTAAAGGTAGAGTATACCTCCCCACACCCTGACCTTAGGTTTGACCATGTGATTTGCTGTGACCATTGGGATAACAGCAGATGTGATGCCAACAGAGGCTGGAAATGTGCTTCTGTCATTGTGTATGTATCTTGCACTTCTGCCATCACCATGCAAAAGAGCTTTTCCTGGTTAACTGTTACTCCTCATCCTGAAGGACCAGAATAAGTACACGGGGGAGGCCGGCCTGAGCACAACTCATAGCGTGGTGGCCAAGCCCAGCTGGACACACAGGTTAAGGCAGAGCCACTGAGGCAATCCCTAGACACACAGTGTAATAGGGAAGAAGAAATCTGACTCCATATTAGATCTGTTTCTTCTGCTTAGTCATGCGGGCTTGGCACCATTTGTAAAAGAACCTTGACTATAGCCTGAAATATACAGGATAGCCTATTCTCAGGGCTCTGACCTTTAAGAGTCCATTCATATAGAGATAAAAAGTTGCAGGACAGAGAGTTACATTTGTCTTGTTGGAGGTTTACAGGAACATCCTGACCTGACCTAGCTGGACAGCTGCAAGAACAAAGGATTCTTTGTTCTTGCAGCCATCAAAGTACACTGAGGAGTTTGAAACAACTAACCACGCCCACCCTCACCTTGCTTTTAAAACTGTCTTGCTGAAACCATTTGAGGAGTTCGGTGTTTTTTGGGGTATGAGCCACCGGTCTCCTTGCCGTGGCCCTGAAATAAACCTTTCTCTGTTCCAAACTCCAACGTTTTGATTTGTTTCGTCTGACTGTGCCTCGAGCACACGAACTTGTGAGAGTTAAGTGATTGTGGTTTATATCTCTGAGGTTTAGGGGGCTGTTACAGGGAAATAGCTGATGGATACATTGATTAACTCAAAGTAATTACCCTAATTTAGAGATCTCAATTACTCCAAGAGATACATTTTTATGCTGTTTAAACCAGATCCTATCAGACCGAAAGTATCTGCTCTGTTCACCCTGCAGGCTGCACTTGCTCTTGTCTTCAATCACTTCATCTAATCTTCTCCGTTGTTCAGTTCTTCCCTGAGGTTCACTTCCTCTTTGCTCTCCCCTTTTATCCCTCAATAAAGTAAGACTTATCTGAATCTTCCCAGAACTCCTGGCCATATTTACTGGAAAGTCACAACTGTTTAATCTAGGTGCAGATTCAAGCTGAGGGTGATTTCTTTCATTTAGTCCCAGGGTTGACTGCTGATCTAAATTACCAAACTGTCACACTCATGATTTTTGATGCAGAGAGATTGACCAAATGATTTATACCCTGTTCCTCACCACAGACTGTGAGTCATATCTTACAGGGACTCAGCAAAGATTTCCAGGGACAAGAACACCTATGGAGCCATCATTACATGCACCACTGTGATTAAACTTTAGCTCACATGGAAGGGACATGCACTGCTTCTGCCTTATTTGTTTTTGCAATTGGTACATTGACGAGTGGCAGCCTTCACCGGAAGGAAAAGGTCCACTGGTATTAGCATTCAGAGTGGAGAAAATGCTACTTGTTCTTATATATTAAGTGTGTTATGAATAAGACATGCCTTTGGTTAGCAGAGCTTGAAAGTAGGAACCATTAGACTGAACAAAGATCACAGATGTATTTTGTCTGGCCTGTACAAGACCCAACAAGGTTTTTGTTAGTCTGCTTGTTTTAAGTTTTGTATTAGTGGCCCGCATTGAACATGGAGATACATATAAAAACATATTCTGACTGCTCTTGAGGAATAGAAAGATATGGCAATGCTGAGGTCTCCTTCATCTGTCCCCCGATCCTCACCCAACAAGCGTTGGCCAACAGAGAAGAAGCACCTCCTTTACAAGGGAACACAAGCTCACCAGTTTGGTTTCCCTTTTGGAAGTTAAGTTGGTGGTTTGTCTTATACCCAGCTTACTTTTTCCTTTATCTTTTTTGTTTGTTTGTCTCCTTTAAGAATCTGTTTATGAACCATATATTGAATGGAAACAATAATAAAGATAAGTGATTTTGATTATGTAAACACTTGAGGACCTCAACAATAATGAGATGTACAAGTAGGTAAAAGCCAAAAAAGGAGAAGGGAACAAGAGACTAGGGTAGAATAAAAGTTATTTTATTACTCATTTACTATTTCAAATAGTGCCATTATTTACTGAGTGCCTACTATGTGCCAGACACCATACAACACACCAAAGATACCAAGGGAAATAAAACCTAACCCAGCCTTTCTAAAACTTAGCATCTATTACGGGGGCTCTCATGCTTTACTAAGAATGAAATTTAGGAGCTAGATACATATATGCCAGGTGCCATTCCCAGAGATACTGATACATACGGGTGGGTATTGATTCCTGGGTGAAATCCATGAATATGAGTTTTAACAAAGGTAATATTGACACAAGTGCAGACATCACACTTTGAAGAATAACAGTCAATTCAGTGCAGTGTGAAGTAAGCTCTGAAATGGGATAAACCAAGGGATTAGATGAGTCCTTGGGTTATTCCAGACTAGCTGAGTGGCTGTAGGTACTGAGACATCTAACTTCATTGTGGGTAAAGAGTGGGAAGTTTGCCAGATGAAAGAGAATAGCAACTGAGAAATTGTAAGGGATCCCTGAGAATATAAGAGAAAGTTGAAAACTGCGATTAGAGAGGGAAACAGGGGTCAACTCATTAAGGAAGGATTTAATAGCTCAATTATCTTCATAACAATAACTAAAACACTCATGAGCCACTGACTACAATAAAACTGTGGCATGCATCATTTCATCTTTATAACATGTCTATGATACAGGTGATATCACTGTCCTAATTTTACAGAGAAGGAAACTGAGGTTTAAGTGTTTAAGTCAGAGTTTCTCAACTTTGACCCTATTGCCATTCTGAGGGAAATAATTCTCTGATGTGATGGGTTGTCTTAGGCGCTGTAGGATGTTGAACGGTATCCCTGGCCTCCACCCACTAGATGCCAGTGGTGTCCCCTCCTTCTCCCCGCCCCGCCAGCAGTTTGACAAATAAAAATGCCTCCAGACATTGCCAGAAAGCCCCTGGAAGCTGAAAATAACTCCTGGTTGAGAACCACTGGTTTTACTGCTACAAATAAGGTCTCACAAATAGTAAGGGGCCAGGCAGAATTTAGTACCGTTCTATTAATTGCCGAGCTCAAGCTCTCAAACATTTGCCAAGAAAATAAGGACAAAATAGAGATGCTCAGATTGAAACTCTGTTTCAAAACAGAGATAAGTCTTTTATAAAAAATCTCAGTACAAACTAAAGGAAAAAAAATCAGCTTAAGGCTTTTAATAAAAAGAACAGAATCCAGCTACACACAGTATTCATAGGCTTAAATGTATGCGCTGAGCTGCTAATGGAGGTCTGAAGTTGGGGTAAAAAGCCACACGCATACACACCACAGTCCATGCCTGTGGTTTCTGCAATTTTACCCTGCGATGCTTTAAAGTAAATGTGACATTACGCACATTCTAGCATCTATTTTCCCAGCAGGAAGTGTAAGATAAAGAGGCTCAATCAGTATGTTAAAATAAGACCTGATGCACGGGAGGTAGAAAAGCTTTCAGATCACAAGAAATATCATCTTGAGGAAATTAAAAGCTGAAATATGGCATATGATTACTGACCCCAAAGTCCTGTTGTGGTGAGGTTGAAGGACTTGCAGAGACGCTTTCTACTTGCTAAATAAATCTGCAACACTACATTGCTTTCCCAGGTGTCAATGTGCATCAGTGGGAAAATTTGTGTGCGTGGATATCATCACCAAACTTTCTCAACTGAGAATTTGTTGGAGAAAAATAAGTTGCTTAAATTAACAACAGATCAAATGGAAACAGTCTTGATGGTTATATTTTTCAAGCTTCTGTTTCCATCTATTCTTTCTGAGTAAACTGAAGAATGAATTTGTACCATACGAATGTTATGGCTTGAAATTAATCAATCAATAAGCACATCACACTGGTACCATTTCTTCTTTCCTTTTTTCCTTCCTTCCTCCTTGTTCTCTCATGTTCTCTTTTTCCTTCAAGCCCTTCTGCCTTCAATTATTCACTCATTCAGTCATTCATTAATAAATCTTTACTAAGTTCTCACTACATGCCGGATACTCAATGAAGCTCTGGGGAGAGATGCAGCACCTGCCCTCATGGCACTTTAAATCTGGAGGGAGAGGTAGACAATAATCAAAATATCACTCAAGCAAAGGAAACCTGCAGTTTGCATGAGAGTTATGGCTGATGGGTAACTGTTCTTTTTTTTATTTTCCAACTTTATTTAATTTACTTTTTTATACAGCAGGTTATTAGTCATCCGTTTTATACACATCAGTGTATACATGTCAATCCCAATGGCCCAACCCATCACACCACCCTCCCCTCCCCCCCATGGCTTTCCCCCCTTGGTGTCCATATGTTTATTCTCTACTTCTGTGTCTCAACTTCTGCCCTGGAAACTGGTTCATCTGCACCATTTTTCTAGGTTCCACATACATGCGTTAATATACGATATTTGTTTTTCTCTTTCTGACTTACCTCCCTCTGTATGACAGTCTCTAGATCCATCCACGTCTCAACAAATGACTCAGTTTCGTTCCCTTTTATGGCTGAGTAATATTCCATTGTATATATACACCACATCGTCTTTATCCATTCGTCTGTTGATGGGCATTTAGGTTGCTTCCATGACCTGGCTATCGTAAATAGTGCTGCAATGAACATTGGGATGCATGTGTCTTTTTGAAGTATGGTTTTCTCTGGGTATATGCCCAGTAGTGGGATTGCTGGGTCATATGGTAATTCTATTTTTAGTTTTCCAAGGAATCTCCATACTGATCTCCACAGTGGCTGTATCAATTTACATTCCCACCAACAGTTCAAGAGGGTTCCCTTTTCTCCACACCCTCTCCAGCATTTGTTGTTTGTAGATTTTCTGATGATGCCCATTCTAACTGGTGTGAGGTGATACCTCATTTTAGTTTTGATTTGCATTTCTCTAATAATTAGTGACGTTGAGCAGCTTTTCATGTGCTTCTTGGCCATCTGTATGTCTTCTTTGGAGAAATGTCTATTTAGGTCTTCTGCCCATTTTTGGATTGGGTTGTTTGTTTCTTTAATATTGAGCTACATGAGCTGTTTATATATTTTGGAGATTAATCCTTTGTCCGTTGATTCATTCACAAATATTTTCTCCATTCTGAGGGTTGTCTTTTCGTCTTGGTTATGGTTTCCTTTGCTGTACAAAAGCTTTTAAGTTTCATTAGGTCCCATTTGTTTATTTTTATTTCCATTATTCTAGGAGGCGGATCAATAAAGATCTTGCTGTGATTTATGTCAAAGAGTGTTCTTCCTATGTTTTCCTCTAAGAGTTTTATAGTGTCCGGTCTTACATTTAGGTCTCTAAACCATTTTGAGTTTATTTTTGCATATGGTGTTAGGGAGTGTTCTAATTTCATTCTTTTACATGTAGCTGTCCAGTTTTCCCAGCACCACTTATTGAAGAGACTGTCTTTTCTCCATTGTATATCCTTGCCTCCTGTGTCATAGATTAGTTTACCATAGGTGCATGGGTTTATCTCTGGGCTTTCTATCCTGTTCCATTGATCTATATTTCTGTTTTTGTGTCAGTAGCATATTGTCTTGACTACTGTAGCTTTGTAGTATAGTCTGAAGTCAGGGAGCCCGATTCCTCCAGCTCCGTTTTTTTTCCCTCAAGACTGCTTTGGATATTCAGGGTCTTTTGTGTCTCCACACAAATTTTAAGATTTTTTATTCTAGTTCTGTAAAAAATGCCATTGGTAATTTGATAGAGATTGCACGGAATCTATAGATTGCTTTGGGTAGTATAGTCGTTTTCACAATATTGATTCTTCCAACCCAAGAACATGGTATATCTCTCCATCTGTTGGTATCATCTATAATTTCTTCCAACAGTGTCTTATACTTTTCTGCATACAGGTCTTTTGTCTCTCCAGGTAGGTTTATTCCTAGGTATTTTATTCTTTTTGTTGCAGTGGTAAATGGGAGTGTTCCCTTAATTTCTCTTTCAGATTTTTCATCAGTAGTGTATAGGAATGCAAGAGATTTCTGTGCATTAATTTTGTATCCTGCAACTTTACCAAATTCATTGATTAGCTCTAGTAGTTTTCTGGTAGCATCTTTAGGATTCTCTATGTATAGTATCATGTCATCTGCAAACAGTGACAGTTTTACTTCTTCTTTTCCAATTTGGATTCCTTTTATTTCTTTTACTTTGCTGACTGACATGGTTAGGACTTCCAAAACTACGCTGAATAATAGTGGCGAGAGTGAACATCCTTGTCTTGTTTCTGATCTTAGAGAAAATATTTTCAGTTTTTCACCATTGAGAATGATGTTTGCTGTGGGTTTGTCATATATGGCCTTTATTATGTTGATCTTGGTCCCTCTATGCCCACTTTCTGGAGAGTTTTTATCATAAATGGGCGTTACATTCTGTCAAAAGATTTTTCTGCATCTATCGAGATGATGGCTTTTCTTCTTCAATTTGTTAATATGGTGTATCACACTGATTGATTTGCGTATACTGAAGAATCCTTGCATCCCTGGGATAAATCTCATTTGATCATGGTGTATGATCCTTTTACTGTGTTGTTGGATTCTGTTTGCTAGTATTTTGTTGAGGATTTTTGCATCTATATTCATCAATGATATCGCTCTGTAATTTTGTTTTTTTGTAGTATCTTTGTCTGGTTTTGGTATCAGGGTGACGGTGGCCTCGTAGAATGAGTTTGGGAGTGTTCCTTCCTCTGCAATTTTTTGCAAGTGTTTGAGAAGGATGGGTGTTAGCTCTTCTCTAAATGCTTGATAGAATTCACCTGTGAAGCCATCTGGTCTTGGATTTTTGTTTGTTGGAAGATTTTTAATCACAGTTTCAATTTCATTACTTGTGATTGGTCTGTTCATATTTTGTATTTCTTCCTGGTTCAGTCTTGGAAGGTTGTGCATTTCTAAGAATTTGTCCATTTCTTCCAGGTTGTCCATTTTATTGGCATAGAGTTGCTTGTAGTAATCTCTTAGGGTGCTTTGTATTTCAGCGGTGTCTGTTGTAACTTCTCCTTTTTCATTCCTAATTTTATTGATTTGAGTCCTCTCCCTCTTTTTCTTGATGAGTATGGCTAATGGTTTATCAATTTTGTTTATCTTCTCAAAGAACCAGCTTTTCGTTTTATAGATCTTTGCTATTGTTTTCTTTGTTTCCACTGCATTTGTTTCTGCTCTGATCTTATGATTTCTTTCCTTCTGCTAACTTTGGATTTTGTTTGTTCTTCTTTCTCTACTTCCTTTAGGTGCAAGGTTAGATTGTTTATTTGAGATTTTTTCTTGTTTCTTGAGGTAGGCTTGTATAGCTATAAACTTCCCTCTTAGAACTGCTTTTGCTGCATCCCATAGGTTTTGGATCATCGTGTTTTCATTGTCATTTGTCTCTAGGTATTTTTTTGATTTCCTCTTTGATTTCTTCAGTGATCTCTTGGTTATTTAGTAACGTATCATTTAGCCTCCATGTGTTTGTGTTTTTTCCTTTTTTTCCCCTGTAATTCATTTCTAATCTCATAGCGTTGTGGTCAGAAAAGATGCTTGATATGATTTCCATTTTCTTAAATTTACTGAGGCTTGATTTGTGACCCAAGATTTGATCTATCCTGGAAAAGGTCCCCTGCGCACTTGAGAAGAAAATGTAATCTGCTGGTTTTGGATGGAATGTCCTATAAATATCAATTAAATCTATCTGGTCTATTGTGTCATTTAAAGCTTCTGTTTCCTTATTTATTTTCATTTTGGATGATCTGTCCATTGGTGTAAGTGAGGTGTTAAAGTCCCCCACTATGATTGTGTTACTGTCGATTTCCTCTTATATAGCTGTTAGCAAGTGCCTTATGTATTGAGGTACTCCTATGTTGGGTGCATATATATTTATAATTGTTATATCTTCTGCTTGGAATGATCCTTTGATGATTATGTAGTGTCGTTCCTTGTCTCTTGTAACATTCTTTATTTTAAAGTCCATTTTATCTGACATGAGTATTGCTACTCCAGCTTTCTTTTGATTTCCATTTGCATGGAATATCTTTTTCCTGCCCCTCACTTTCAGTCTGAATGTGTCCCTAGGTCTGAAGTGGGTCTCTTGTAGACAGCATATAGATGGGTCTTGTTTTTGTATCCATTCAGCAAGCCTGTGTCTTTTAGTTGGAGCATTTAATCCATTCACGTTTAAGGTAATTATCGATATCTATGTTCCTATGACCAGTTTTGTAATCGTCTTGGGTTTGTTTTTGTAGGTTCTTTTCTTCTCTTGTGTTTCCCACTTAGAGAAGTTACTTTAGCATTGGTTGTAGAGCTGGTTTGGTGGTGAATTCTCATAGCTTTTCCTTGTCTGTAAAGCTTTTGATTTCTCCGTCGAATCTGAATGAGATCCTTGCCGGGTAGAGTAATCTTGGTTGTAGGTTCTTCCCTTTCATGACTTTAAGTATATCATGCCACTCCCTTCTGGCTTGTAGAGTTTCTGCTGAGAAATCAGCTGTTACCCTTATGGGAGTTCCCTTGTATGTTATTTGTCATTTTTCCCTTGCTGCTTTCAATAATTTTTCTTTGTCTTTAATTTTTGCCAGTCTGATTACTATGTGTCTCGGCATGTTTCTCCTTAGGTTTATTCTCTATGGGACTCGCTGCACTTCCTGGACTTGGGTGGCTACTTCCTTTCCCATGTTATGGAAGTTTTCGACTATAATCTCTTCAAATGTTTTCTCTGGTCCTTTCTCTCTCTCTTCTCCTTCTGGGACCCCTATAATGTGAATGTTGTTGAGTTTAATGTTGTCCTAGAGGTCTCTTAGGCTGTCTTCATTTCTTTTCATTCTTTTTTCTTTATTCTGTTCTGCAGCAGTGAATTCCACCATTCTGTCTTGCAGGTCACTTATCCGTTCTTCTGCCTCAGTTATTCTGCTATTGATTCCTTCTAGGGTAGTTTTCATTTCTGTTATTTTATTGTTCATCTCTGTTTGTTCTTTAATTCTTGTAGATCTTTGTTAAACATTTCTTGCATCTTCTTGATCTTTGCCTCCATTCTTTTTCCAAGGTCCTGTATCATCTTCACTATCTTTTTTCTGAATTCTTTTTCTGGAAGGTTGCCTATCTCTACTTCATTTAGTTGTTTTTCTGGGGTTTTATCTTTTTCCTTCATCTGGTACATATCCCTCTGCCTTTTCATCTTGTCTATATTTCTGTGAATGTGGTTTTTGCTCCACAGGCTACAGGATTGTAGTTCTTGCTTCTGCTGGCTGCCCTCTGGTGGATGAGGCTATCTAAGTGGCTTGTGTAAGTTTCCTGTTTGGAGGGACTTGTGGTGGGTAGAGCTGACTGTTGCTCTGGTGTGCAGAGCTCAGTAAAAGTTTAATCCGCTTGACTGTTGATGCTGGGGCTGGATCCCCTCCCTGTTGGTTGTTTGGCCTGACGCAACCCAACACTGGAGAGTACCTGGGCTCTTCGGTGGGGCTAATGACAGACTCTGGGAGGGCTCGCGCCAAGGAGTACTTCCCAGAACTTCTGCTGTCAGTGTCCTTGTCTCCACAGTGAGCCACAGTCACTGCCTGCCTCTGCAGGAGACCCTCCAACACTAGCAAGTAGGTCTGTTTCAGTCCCCCCTGGGGTCACTGCTCCTTCCCCTGGGTCCGGATGTGCACCCTACTTTGTGTGTGCCCTCCAAGAGTGGAGTCTCTGTTTCCCCCAGTCCTGTTGAAGTCCTGCAATCAAATCCCTCTAGCCTTCAAATTCTGATTCTCTAGGAATTCCTCCTCCCGTTGCCGGACCCCCAGGTGGGGAAGCCTGATGTGGGGCTCACAACCTTCGCTCCAGTTGGTGGACTTCTGTGGTATAAGTGTTCTCCAGTTTGTGAGTCACCCACCCAGCAGTTATGGCATTTGATTTTACTGTGGTTTGCACCCCTCCTACCGTCTCATTGTGGCTTCTCCTTTGTCTTTGGATGTGGGTTATCTTTTTTGGTGAGTTCCAGTGTCTTCCTGTCGATTATTGTCCAGCAGCTAGTTGTGATTCTGGTGTTCTCACAAGAGGGAGTGAGAACACGTCCTTCTACTCCGCCATCTTGGTTCCTCTGTGGGTAACTGTTTTGATGACAGCCTACAGTGGAGGATTTTGTCTCATCAGGAAGTCAGGGAAGGCCTCCCTGGGATAATATCTGAAGGATAAGTAGGAGGTATCCACATGGGGAACAGGAAATATGTGTTCAATATGTGTTCAAAAGGAACATGGGAGCAAACAAAAAGCCTTTGGTTGGTGGGGGCATGGCATATTTGAAAAACTAAAAGAATGTGGTTGAAGGCACAGAGCCAAGAACTGGATGGTAAGGTAGAGGGAGGAAGGGCTTGCTGAATCTCTGCTCTAGAATTTGTATGGAGTTTTGTCCTAATCCTAAAAGCATGAGGTAACAGAACACAGTTGCTATCTTTCTAGTTTTTTAATTTGTTTCTATAGAAGACAGGTATGCATAAACGCAGTTCATTATATGATGGTAAGATCTGATCTTAAAAATAATTAGAAATAACCAAGGTAGCACATACCTCAAACCAAGACCTGAACCATCCACTTTGAACAGGAGCATTTTTAAATTGGTTTCTAAGATTGCGCACAGTGGGGAACAAGTATTAGGGTCCAGTAAACATTATATCCCACTATACTTGGTTCCTCAGAAAACTATTAGACTTGATCATACATATGTATCTGCAATCACATTTGGACTTAACCCTGAATAGTTAAAAACTGGAGGCAAATAAGCGTGCTTGATTCTTGGGTCATTTTTTTAGTCTTTTCTAGCTAGAAGAATCAATACAATTTGATGGCACTGCAGGCCCTTTGGTGATGTGCTAATCTTAGGAATCCTGAATTCTACCATCTTATCACTGGGGTTTTTTTTTAGGAAAAAACCATGCCACGTGAGCTGCCGGACTGGTTGGTTTGGCCGATGTAGAGGAGGTTGGCCACATTGAACACTTAACCAGTCAAGACAAACCCATCCAGTTTGTCTTCAGGGCTCTTGGATAGGAAATCCTGACTCCAATTTCCAGACAGTTGAGAATTACATTTTTGTGTTTACCTAAGCTATAGGGGGGCTGTTGAGAAGGTCTGCTAGAATTTGTCAAGTGGAGTGCCCGCAGAGCTGAGACTTGCAAAGCACATACCACCTGGAAGAGAAAGTCTCTTTGGAAAGCAGATAATGTAAACGTGCCAGTGGGGAGGGGCACAGGGAGTGGATCCAGTCTGTGCATCAACCAGCTGGGGATAGAGGAAGCTGAGAGGTAAATGCTGATACAGTGGTCTTCAGTGCTGGCCTGTGGGTCTTCAGAACTCTTCATCATGATCCCCTGACCACTCTCCCTCCCCGCCAAGCCCCATCATAGATCTCTGAAGAGAAGCCTCTAGACTGGACCACACAGAGAGGTCTCCAAACAGTAAGGCCCGCTAGACAGATAACCCCCTTCTTACCCAGTGGATGATTCCAGCCCACAGTCAGCAATCTCTGGTATCAATAACACAAAGCGGGACATACAAGAATCAACTGCATACCAGGAAAGCAGTAACAGGTTAAAGAAGATTATGTCAAAATATCTAACTGGTTTCACCCCACACTCTATAAGCATAATCACAAGAAAAGGAGATGGCCAAGCACCGAGCAGCTTCGATAGGATTTAGTTAAGTTTCACAGAATAAAATGGAAAAGCTCAAGCAAGAAAAAACACTTTTGTGTCGTCTACCCCTTTATTTTTAAAAAGCAATTCCAAGTATTATTTTAAATTTGTTTTTAATTAATTATTATTACTTATTACTAATATCGACACAGCAATGACTGCTGGTAGCTCCTTTTGACAAATGAGGAAATAAAAGAGAAAAATCTAGTGGTCATCCTTGGTCTACCTAAGGTCACAAAACTAGTTGTTAGGACTCTGTTAAACTACAGCCTGAGCCCCACACTAAGATGTTGTCTACTACACAGAGCTATTTTTCTGTAACCCATTTAATTGTTAAGGCAACATAAATTAGATATTTTCTTTTTGCCATTAGAGTTTAAGCATATTTTTAAGAAGAAAAAGAAAAGTACCTCTCGCTTGTTTTTTTGTAAAGAATGTCCGAAAACTGACCAGCCTGAAATGGTACTGGTTTAAAGAAATGCAATTTTATGAAAACCAGCCACAGGTGCTTGGACCTGTTTTCATTCACCCCCCTCAGCAATCCACAGCTGAATTAGATTTCTCTGTGCCATCTCCTTAGTAAGCCCTATGACCTAACACTTGACAAAAATAGAAAGCAAGAGAAACAAAAGAACCAAAAGAATAGAAGAAGTCATGAATATTGCTGTGATTTTTTGAAAAATCCCATTTGTCAGGTTATTGGGGCATCATCTAGGGGAATGGGCTTGTTTACTGGCTGTAACTGATTTTACTCAGCATTAGATAATTTCAAAATGTTCCCTGTAGCCATACAGAGGTATTCATTCACTTACTCTTCCTGCCTTCCTTCTTTTTCTTGTCCTTTATTTTTTATTCTTAGCTGCCTGCAATTCTTTCTTTCTTCCTTCTTTCCATTAGTCCTTCCTTTCTCTCTTCCATGCAAAGCAAGTAAACCAAAAAACTGAAGAGGCAAAGTTTCAGAAATCAAATTGGAAAAACCTTTGTTTTACCATAGATTTACTTTAAAAAAAAAAAGAATATAACTAGATTTTAATAAATTAATCTTCTTTTTTTCTAATCCATGCATAGCCTCATTTTACTTTGGCCAAAACTTGGGAGCAAGATCCGTTCTTGGGGTAGGACCAGGGCTATTATGTTTAATTAATTTAGGTATCTATACTTTCTTAGTCTTGTGAAATGAGTTAGCCACCTGGGAGCAACTGCATGCTCTAGGGCTGGGTTGCATTTAGTCTATAGCCGGCCCTGGAAAACCCACTCCCGATCCCTTTAGCTCTGGCAGAGTCTGGGCTGGGGACCTCTCGCCAGCTGATCTTCGTTTACACTAAACCTCTCCCTTATTGGATAAAGGGGCCTGCAGCGCCAGCTCTGGGGTTTGGCCCAAATGATTCTAATTGTTCCCTTATCCAATATTCAGAGATAAGGCTCAGCCATTAGGCCCTTGAAAAGCAGTATACAAACGCTGGCTTGATGGAGAAGGTTAGTAATAAGATACAGCTCTACTCTGTATGTCATACTTGAGGGGTGCAAAAAAGATAACCATCCCTATTCTTGTTCTCACACATTTTACAGCTCGTACATGTTTATATTTCCTGCTTAAAATGTGCAAGGCAGAGCTGCAGCAATTCAAGACTCTGGAATTGATACAACATGACTCTGTATTTTACTTCAGGAACTAGTTAGCCTTGTTATCAAAAGGAGAAACCTTCTGCTTCTGACTACAGGCTACTCAGTTAAAATTAGAAAATGGATCACCATCGATTGATACTGCAACCCTAGCACCACTATGCATTAAAACTTTACCACCACCCCTCCCGCCCCCCAATAAAATCCCTACACCTTGCAACAGAAAGACTGGTGTGTATGAAATTAAAACAGTAGGAGAGTTAGATCAGCCACAGGGTTACTCTTAATAGAAGATGATTCGAGAGTTTCTTTTGAAATGGAGGTGGTGCCTTAAAGATAACTAGCTAACATCCCCCGTTTATCACTAAATGATGGTAGAGATTTAATCCTCAACAAAGAGGAGCTGAAACAGAGCAGAAATCAAAGACGGAGAAACAAATGACCTTTCCTTCTTCTGAACTGCTTGTTCTGTTTTATGTACAAAGGATGAGTGCCAGGTTCAGAAGCAAGCATTCCGGACTCTAGCGACACAACTGTGTATCCGTGGGGAGGAAGGCGATCTCTGCGTCTTACTCTTCCGCCATCTTCAAGGTCCCCCCCGCGACACAACTGTGGTAATGAAAAGTGTGTGTGTGTGCGTGCATGCGCACGTGCGTGCTGGGAGGTTCTCAAATGTTTCCAGCATATGTTTTCTTTGACAGATTAAAATAATAAGAGAAAGTTGTGACATGAAAAAATACATCATTCTGCAAAATGTTGACATGACTTTTCCTATAGATCTTTTTTTTCTCTTGTGGTAGGTGGTGTAAGTTATACAACTCTTAAGAAGTGCAAGGAAGCCTATGAATAACTTCTTTCAAATCTTTACGTCAGGGGAGCAACTTTTCAAAAGTCATTCTGAAGCCCAGGATTTTCTGCTCCCCACACCTAAACCCCAAACCACTTGTGAAAATTCACCTTTTCAAACAAAGCCCAGCCCTATGGTTTCCAAATGTCTATTTCTTGCCAAATGTCCTGACATTCATGTAGTCAATCTGTAAATCAAAAGAGAAAGGAGAGGAAGATGCAAAAGGAGTGGAACACTTAAACATAAAATTCCTAAATATCTATTTATTCTAAAAGTGTGTATGTGTACATATCAAGCTAATTCTCTATAATTATCAGGGCTGTCCTGTTTCACATCTAAGTATTAAACTACCCATCTATTCTCCTGACACACGCACGCACCAAACAATATACACATGAATATGTACACACACAAGGCACACAAATACATAACACACATGCACAACACACATATGTACAACACACACACACACAATGTGTTTGAAGACACATATCCTTCAAAAAACTGAAAGCTTTTCTTTTTCTCTGGCTTCACAGCATTTCTATTAACTGCTACCTAACTTGAGGCTTAGGGGAGTACACGTGGGAGCACAGTGACCTGAATCCCTTGGGCAGCCTCCACCTCCATCATCCCAGCTGGGGGTGGGGTCACCTTATTCCAGTATCTATAGTCAAGCTTTCAAAATTAGATGCTCTAATATGCAGTGAAGCATTGGCCCCATCTCTCAAGGACAGAGAGAGAGCTGGTGGCATTTTTCTTTCTGCCGCAGGTTCCTTAGGCTACAAGTGGTGCTAATTGGCACCATTACAAGCTATGACATTTGTGAACTGCTGCCAAAGGGCAAGAGACAGATGTCTAACTGCCTTTTGTTCCTTGTGTAACATCAAACGGATGCCAAAGGGATCCTCTCCATTCTGACCCTGACAACTCCGGGCCAGCTTAGATGATGGATTTAACCACCTCCCCACCCCCTACCCCATCATTTTGAAGGCAGTACTTTGAATCTGTTCAAACGTCATGTGGGAAAAAAAAATCACTTAAAGTGGAGCGGTGCTGGAGGAAGAGGGGAGAGATGCACACTTTGGAACGTAATTTTGTGCATAGGATTCTGAACTCCCATGTTCTCTGAGCCTTAGGTCCCCCAGCCCAGTACTTCCCAAAGGCCATGAAGAGTAATTGATAGCAGCACATTTTAAACTCTAGGGGGAAGCTCATGGTGTCCACATATTCACTCCATTCTAAAGAGAAGGAGGTCATTGTGGTCCTATTATAGCACAGGGAACTCCACTCAGTTTTCTGTGGTGACCTAAATGGGATGGAAATCCAAAAAAGATGGGATATATGTATACATATAGCGGATTCACTTTGCTGTACGGTAGAAACTAACACAACATTGTAAAGCAACTATACTGCAATAAAAATTAATTAAAAAAAAAGAAGTAAATAGCGCTATAAGCGGAACTTGTCTGATAACCTCTCTGCTCTTGACTTTTATGGTTCTTTCTTGCTGTTTTTGAACTTTTTCTGTTTGGTTTGTGCTTTTGTAACTGCTGTTGACTCTAGTCTTTGCCCCTTTCCTGGTGGCAGAAGATGGGGACAGGGCAGCCTGCTGTTTGCAATGGTTCCCACCCTGTCAACCTTGAACAACCTAACAAGGGAACGAGACCTGGAATGGGGTGTTTATCCCAACTCTCCTCTAATTTGGGGGAGACAGGTCATCTTCTCTTTTCCATGTTTCCGCCTTGCTTCTTCCTCTCACATTTAGAATGGGAACATCAAGAGTAGAGTCTAGAAAAGAGCTGGCCTCAACTCCAGCCTCTAATCCTCAGGAATGCTGAGGGTCACAAAGGTTTACCAGTTCTCCAGAATGGAGACAGAATAGGGATTTGGAACCAATGCCATAAAGAGGGTTTCTTTTTCTGTATGCCCCTATGTTTATATCCCAATAACCCAGTGCACTAATGGGTGATGAGAAGTCACTCAAGGATGTGGAATCCTCTTATAGTCCTTGCAAAGACCTGACACGAAGAGCGGTCATAGGCCCCTAAGGGAGAGGATGCTGTGTCCTATCATGGCTGAAACTCTATGTGGCAGCCTAGAATGAGTTTAAACTGATGCATGGAGATAATAAACAGTTTTATGAGCCAACCAGATGATGGAATTGTGGAATCCACTAATGGTGATTTTCCTCACTGAATCTAACTGCTTCACATTCACACTGAGTGACTGACGCTCCACTGATCCTTCCTATCGCCAAAATAGTCACCTACTGCACGACAACCAATTCTGTCCATATTTGAAAATACAGTATCTTTAACTTTAGTTACATGTCTATATATGTTTCTTCTCTCTCTCTGATAACATAAATCATGTGTTTCTCACCTCTGTACCAGCCACAGTGTCATGAATAGAGTAAGTGAGCAAAAATTATTTATAGAAAAAAGGACAAAGCAGTTCAAGGGCACAAATAAAGAGGATGCTGACCTTTTTGGCCACATCTACCCATGGAGGTTGTAATTACTTCTAGAAAGTTCACTTCAGGCATAAGAGATGACACTCTAGTAGTTTAGGGTTTGAAGAGTGTCTAGGGTCTGGAAAAGAGACTAAAAATTAAGACTTCTTCTACTTTTGTCTTTTTCAATGTCTCCTCTTTTAGGTCCTTCCAACCTGAATGATTTTCTATCCCAGCATTTTACTAGAGCAGACGATGCAATTATCAGGCCAGTTAATAATTCAGTGATTATGATACTACTATTAATTGTAGCTTTAGTGTTACAGCACTAATACCACATTTGGCACTTACCGTGTGTAAGGCACTTTACCTATAGTAATGTTTTTAATCCCCATGGCAAACCTATGGAAGATTGTATTTTTGCCCATTATTACAACCATTTTGTAAATGAGGAAACTGGAAAAGAAAGAGTAGATGAATCACTCAAGGTCTCATAGCTAAGTAAGAAGAGCTGAGAGATCACAAAACTCAAAGTCAATGAAACAGACACCGAGCATTCACCCATTTAACATTTATGGGTTCCCATATTGATTATTGACCTGAAAGTCCATGACAAAGTAAAGTAAGATTTTGCAGATGCCCTTAATTTGGACAGTGCTCACTGTGAGGCTGACATAGATGTCACCCAGCTAGTGGGTAAACCCTGTCATCCACTCAGCAGTCATTTCTCAGCACACCTTTTTTTTTTTTTTTTTTTTTTTGCGGTACGCGGGCTTCTCACTGCTGTGGCCTCTCCCGTTGTGGAGCGCAGGCTCAGCGGCCATGGCTCACGGGCCCAGCCACTCCGCGGCACGTGGGATCTTCCCGGACCGGGGCACGAACCCGCGTCACCTGCATCGGCAGGCGGACTCCCAACCACTGTGCCACTAGGGAAGCCCTCAGCACACCTTTTTATTCTCGTTTTGATCTTTCCTGTATCACTGACTGTAGTAAACATTCTTGTTCTATTAAGAAAAAATGATCACTTAAAAAGAGAAAATCTTAGTGAGAGGTGAAAAGATAGTTAACTGTGATATGAACATATACATGCAAAGTACATGACTCTCAGTGGAAACATGAACCAAGAAAAGTCAGAACAAACACTAACATTTCCAAACGCTCAAATTTGGGATTTAGTGAAGTTTGTGAGAATTATTCTTTGTGACTATAAAGAGTTTATTGAACAACAGCCTCAGTAAGAAAAAGACTTTTTGTAAATCATCATATAGCCTATGACACGTCCCTACAGTCTTTGCTCATATCTTCATCGATGTTAACATCCCTCATGGCAAACTTCTCTTCAGTGCACTTCTCTTCCTGAGTCTTAGACCTGTGCTGTCATCCTTCACGGAGCTTCAAAAGTAAGTTGTAAACAAACGCATATGCCAAGAGAGCCCCCCCTTTAAATTGTCTATTGTCTCTCCATTACTCATGACAGTGACTCCTAAAATGCATTGCCCTTGACCCTATCAGTAAAAGAATGCATTGAACTCCCCCCACAAATTATATACCTATGTTATTGTACTTGTATGACATATACATACATATAAAGCTTTATCAAAAATCAAAACAAAACTTTTTTTAAAAAAATGGGATTAAGAGATATAAACTACAATGTATAAAATAAATAAGCTACAAGGATATATTGTACAGCACAGGGAATATAGCCAATATTTTATAATAACTATAAATGGAGTATAATCTATAAAAATTTTGAGTCGCTATATTGTATACTTTAAACATGTATTGTAAATCAACTATGTCTCAAATAAAAGCGAAAACAAAAAATAACATAAAAATATACATTTTAATATTTTCTTCTTGTGCCTCCATGGATCATTTTATGCACCTTCATGTGGAGACAGCTGACTCCTTAGCCTGGCATACATTCCAGCCCCCTGGTCATTCTGCCACCTCACCTCTTGTCCCACTTTTATGCTATAATAAAACCAAACTGTTTGCAACTCCCCACACACACCTTTGTTTCTTGTCTCTGTGCCTTTGTTCAAGCTGTTCCTTCCTCTTATCATTTTCTCTTCATTCTACATTTCTCTTTAACCATTTGGAGTGTATTAGCTAACCTATATTCCGTAAATTATTAAATGACAATTGCACCCCCAGGCTGGGCAAGGAAAGCTCTTAAGCTTCCGTAGCACTTCTGTCACCTTCCTTTACTGCACTGTTTTCTCAACAATTGTTCTGTGTCTTGTCCCTGCTGGTTCATGAGCTCCTTGAAGGCAGAAATTGTGTCTATTTCATCTACATATCATCAGTTCCAGGATAGCACTGAACAAAGAATAGGCACTTACTGCATGTTTCTGGGTGGGGTGGGAGGAATGAATGGGTGGATGGTTGAATGAATATTCATTCACTGAATGAATGAATGACACCATGAAAGGAAACATAATATGGTAAGGTAAAGGAGACATAGCATGAATCTGGAGCCAGACTGCCTGAGTTCTAAATCCTGCTCTACCACGTTCTTGCTGTGTAATCTTGGCCGGGTGATTTAATCTCTCCAAGCCTCAGCTGCCTTATCTGTAAAATAGGGGTCATATAACAATACCTAGTTCCCAGGATTGCTTTCAGGATTAAAGGAGCTAACATATGAAGACTTCTCAGCACGAAGTACCACCTTAATAAAATTCAGTGATTCTCTGTCAATCAATGTGAAAGCTCTTCCCTTGCTATTATGTTAGAGAGAAATTCAAGTTTGGTGTTTATCCGAGGAATTAGTTCCTGTTTTGACAAGGTGCTCTCATTGCAAGACAGGTATGGATTTTGACAACAGATATTTTAAATGACACACCTATGAGTTAATAAATAATAATGATGAATTGACCTTTGACTTACCTCAGGAGTGTGCTGAGAGGATTACGCGAATAATAACATGATCTTAAGAGCTCAGAAGTATGGGACGGTCCAGTGTGAATCATACAAGAAATGTTGAGGGGGAGAAGCAGGAAGAGGTGAGGTAGCATGGATCTAATGGCTTTAAAAAATGTTGACTAGAAGGGAATATTAGGCTTTCTTTTGTAATTTGCATTATATGGGCTTGTGAACAGCAAATAACTGTTTGCTGTGAAACAGTTATTTGAAAGCCATGTCTGCCATTATGGAGCATGTGCATGCAATTTCAAAATTAGCTCACCTGCTAAGTTACCTCTTAATCCAATGAAGTGTAACAAAAATGAAGAAGGGTGTACGAGGCATTAAATAGATGTTTCTTAGAAATAATGACCTAACCATGCATTTAGCCCACCTTCAATCCCACTTATTCTATATTTACATGGTTTGCCTTATTAGTTCCAGCTTACTTATAATAACTTAACAGAGCAGGTCTTCTTAAGTTTTGAGAGACGTTTCCTTACGGGAGTCACTAGGTTTCTTCCCACCTATTTTATCCCTGATACAAACATTTTTTTAAAAGAGCGTTTTCATAATATTTGTCTTTCCCCTGCCGGATTTTTTTTTTCTGTTTCTCTTTTTTAAAAAACTCAGACTGCTCCCTTGTAAGCTGAAGCAGTGAGCTTTCCTGAGTTTTCAGAGAAAATGATTAGCCGTACAGAGAAAACTCCTCAATTCATTTCTTTGGACCATCTTCAACATATAGCTCACCACCCTAGAATCCCCGGAAATGCTCAGATAATTGGAGAAAAGTGACATGGCAGAATACATTATCATGACACAATGTCTAGACAGTGACTAAAACACAGAAGCAGCAGGAAAATTCCACATACATCTCTGCAGTGAATGAGGGGCCTGGGGCTCTGTAATGACATGGTGACCCTCTTGCTTTGGGGTCATGAGCTGTAATTTCATACAACGTAGGAGGCAACCATACACCATTCTAGTGTAGTGGCTGTTCTGTGGTTCAGGTAAAAGGCACGCATGGTCCAAGTCAAATCCTTGGTAAGCAATTTCCATCCCAAGGACTCTACAGCCCCACCTAGAGGCAGGAGGGGCATCTGGTCTGACATTCCCAGAAGAAATCCGGGGTCCTCCCTGACTTTACATGTTGACCTCCCTCTTGCCCTCCTGACCCAGACAGGGCTAAAACATCCCAAGACAGGGAAAGTGGGTCTGTGATCACAGCAGCAGGCCCTTTTGATCTCCAGCCAAATGTAGGCATTCAAGTCTCAGGCATGAGAAACGATAGCAAAGATAGAGTTTACTTAAAAACAACAAAATAAGGCACAAACGTCCCTCCAGCTCAAAAAATATCACTTCTTTTGAGTCACTAAGATGCACTTTAAACATGATTACGTTGGAGAAAGTGGAGAGGAAAGCATCCAAGGGTAAGAGGTTCTTGAACCGGAAAAAGCTAGTTCTAAGGATGAACTTTGGAGTCAGATTCTGGGTATATTTGGAAAAATTAACTACTCTAAGCCTGATTAAACAAACTTTTATAAAAATAAAACACTCATTAGAGTACATAGTGAATCAAAGCAAATTCTCAGTAGAAACTATTATAATCATTAGTAGTACTAAGACTAAGGAGTATTTACATAAGAGAAAAGGACCAGCAGTGAAATGAGGAGAGGCAGGGTGAATGCAGGCACCATACAATGTGTGACAATTACGAAGATCCTCTCTGGAGTCTGGGAATAAGAAAAAGAAGGGAGAGGGATTTGAGAAGATGGCAGAAGAGTAAGACACGGAGATCACCTTCCTCCCCAGAGATACACCAGAAATACATCTACACGAGGAACAACTCCTACAGAACACCTACTGAACGCTGGCAGAAGACCTCAGACCTCCCAAAAGGAAAGAAACACCCCACGTACCTGGGTAGGGCAAAAGAAAAAAGAAAAAACAGAGCCAAAAGAATAGGGACGGGACCTGCACCAGTGGGAGGGAGCTTTGAAGGAGGAAAGGTTTCCACACACTAGAAGCCCCTTCGCGGGCGGAGACTGCGGGTGGCGGAGGGGGGAGCTTCGAAGCCGCGGAGGAGAGCACAGCAACAGGGGTGCGGAGGGAGAAGCGGAGAGATTCCCGCACAGAGGCTCGGTGACGACTGGCACTCACCAGCCCGCGAGGCTTGTCTGCTCACCCGCTGGGGCGGGCGGGGGCTGGGAGCTGACGCTCCAACTTCAGTCGGAGCGCGGGGAGAGGACTGGGGTTGGCGGCGTGAACACACCCTGCAGAGGGTTAGTGCACCATGGCTAGCCGGGAGGGAGTCCGGGGAAAAGTCTGGACCAGCCAAAGAGGTAAGAGACTTTTTCTTCCCTCTTTGTGTCCTGGTGCGCGAGGAGAGGGGATTAAGAGCGCTGCTTAAAGCAGCTCCAGAGACGGGTGGGAGCCGTGGCTAAAAGCGCGAACCCCAGAGACGGGCATGAGACGCTAAGGCTGCTGCTGCCGCCACCAAGAAGCCTGTGTGCGAGCACAGGTCACTATCCACACCCCCGTTCCGGGGAGCCTGTGCAGCCGCCACTGCCAGGGTCCCGGGATCCAGGGACAACTCCCCCGGGAGAACACAGGGCGTGCCTCAGGCTGGTGCAACGTCACGCCGCAGGCTCGCCCCGCACTCCGTGCCCCTCCCCCTCCAGGCCTAAGTGAGCCAGAGCCCCCGAATCAGCGGCTCCTTTAACTCCATCCTGTCTGAGCGAAGAACAGACGCCCTCTGGCGACCTACATGTAGAGGTGGGGCCAAATCCAAAGCTGAACCCCAGGAGCTGTGCAAACAAAGAAGAGAAAGGGAAATCTCTCCCAGCAGCCTCAGAAGCAGCGGATTAAAGCTCCACAATCAACTTGATGTACCTGCATCTGTGGAATACATGAATAGACAATGAATCACCCCAAATTGAGGCGGTGGACTTTGGGAGCAAGATAGATTATTTTTTCCCCTTTTCCTCTTCTTGTGAGTGTGTATGTGTACACTTCTGTGTGAGATTTTGTCTATACAGCTTTGCTTTCACCATTTGTCCTAGGGTTCTGTCCGTCTTTTTTTTTTTTTTACTTTAAAAAATTTTTTCCTTAATAATTATTTTTTATTTTAATAACTTTATTTTTATCCCCTTCCTTCCTTCCTCTTTCTTTCTTTCTTTCTTTCCTTCTTTCCTTCTTTCTTCCTCCCTCCCTCCCTCCCTCTCTCTCTCTCTCTTTCTTTCTTTCTTTCTTTCATTTTTTCTCCCCTTTATTCTGAGCTGTGTGGAAGACAGGCTCTAGGTGCTCCAGCCAGGTGTCAGGGCTGTTCCTCTGAGGTGGGAGAGCGAAGTTCAGGACACTGGTCCAGGAGAGACCTCCCAGCTCCACGTAATATCAATCAGAGAAAATCTCCCAGAGATCTCCATCTCAAAACCAAGACCCAGCTCCACTCAACAACCAGCAAGCTACAGTGCTGGACACCCTATAACAAACAACAAGCAAGACAGGAACACAGCCCCACCGATTAGCAGAGAGGCTGCCTAAAATCATAATAAGGCCACAGACACCCCAAAACACACCACCAGACGTGGACCTGCCCACCAGAAAGACAAGATCCAGCCTCATCCACCACAACACAGGCACTAGTCCCCTCCACCAGGAAGCCTACACAACCCACTGAACAAACCTTAGCTACTGGGGACAGACACCAAAAACAACGGGAACTAGGAACCTGCAGCCTGCAAAAAGGAGACCCCAGACACAGTAAGATAAGCAAAATGAAAAGACAGAAAAACACCCAGCAGATGAAGGAGCAAGGTAAAAACCCACCAGACCTAACAAATGAAGAGGAAATAGGCCGTCTACCTGAAAAAGAATTCAGAATAATGATACTAAAGATGATTCAAAATCTTGGAAATAGAATACACAAAATGCAAGAAACATTTAACAAGGACCTAGAAGAACTAAAGAGGAAACAAGCAATGATGAACAACACAATAAATGAAATTAAAAATACTCTAGAAGGGATCAATAGCAGAATAACTGAGGCAGAAAAATGGATAAGTGACCTGGAAGATAAAATAGTGGAAATAACTACTGCAGAGCAGAATAAAGAAAAAAGAATGAAAAGAACTGAGGACAGTCTCAGAGACCTCTGGGACAACATTAAACACACCAACATTCAAATCATAGGGGTCCCAGGAGAAGAAGAGAAAAAGAAAGGGACTGAGAAAATATTTGGAGAGACTATAGTTGAAAACTTCCCTAACATGGGAAAGGAAATAGTTAATCAAGTCCAAGAAGCACAGAGAGTCCCATACAGGATAAATCCAAGGAGAAACACACCAAGACACATATTAATCAAACTGTCAAAAATTAAGTACAAAGAAAACATGTTAAAAGCAGCAAGGGAAAAACAACAAATAACACACAAGGGAATCCCTATAAGGTTAACAGCTGATCTTTCAGCAGAAACTCTGCAAGCCAGAAGGGACTGGCAGGACATATTTAAAGTGATGAAGGAGAAAAACCTACAACCAAGATTACTCTACCCAGCAAGGATCTCATTCAGATTTGATGGAGAGATTAAAACCTTTACAGACAAGCAAAAGCTGAGAGAGTTCAGCACCACCAAACCAGCTTTACAACAAATGCTAAAGGAACTTCTCTAGGCAAGAAACACAAGAGAAGGGAAGACCTACAATAACAAACTCAAAACAGTTAAGAAAATGGGAATAGGAACATACATATCGATAATTACCTTAAATGTAAATGGATTAAATGCTCCCACCAAAAGACACAGACTGGCTGAATGGATACAAAAACAAGACCCATATATATGCTGTCAAAAAGAGACCCACTTCAGACCTAGGGAGACATACAGACTGAAAGTGAGGGGATGGAAAAAGATATTCCGTGCAAATGGAAATCAGAAGGAAGCTGGAGTAGCAATTCTCATATCAGACAAAATAGAATTTAAGATAAAGACTAGTAGAAGAGACAAAGAAGGACACTACGTAATGACCAAGGGATCGATCCAAGAAGAAGATACAACAATTGTAAATATTTATGCACCCAACATAGGAGCACCTCAATACATAAGGCAAATACTAACAGCCATAAAAGGGGAAATAGACAGTAACACATTCATAGCAGGGGACTTTAACATCCCACTTTCACCAATGGACAGATCATCCAAAATGAAAATAAATAAGGAAACACAAGCTTTAAATGATACATTAAACAAGATAGACTTAATTAATATTTATAGGACATTCCATCCAAAAACAAAAGAATACACGTTTTTCTCAAGTGCTCATGGAACATTCTTCAGGACAGATCATATCTTGGGTCAGAAATCTAGCCTTGGTAAATTTAAGAAAACTGAAACCATATCAAGTGTACTTTTCGACCACAACACTATGAGACTAGATTTCAATTACAGGAAAAGATCTGTAAAAAATACAAACACATGGAGGCTAAACAATACACTACTTAGTAACAAAGTGATCACTGAAGAAATCAAAGAGGAAATAAAAAAATACCTAGAAACAAATGACAATGGAGACACGACAACCCAAAACCTATGGGATGCAGCAAAAGCAGTTCTAAGAGGGAAGTTTATAGCAATACAATCCTACCTTAAGAAACAGGAAACATCTCAAATAAACAACCTAACCTTGCACCTAAAGCAATTAGAGAAAGAAGAACAAAAACCCCCCAAAGTTAGCAGAAGGAAAGAAATCATAAAGATCAGATCAGCAATAAATGAAAAAGAAATGAGCAAAACGATAGCAAAGATCAATAAAACTAAAAGCTGATCCTTTGAGAAGATAAACAAAATTGATAAACCATTAGCCAGACTCATCAAGAAATAAAGGCAGAAGACTCAAATCAACAGAATTAGAAATGAAAAAGGAGAAGTAACAACTGACATTGCAGAAATACAAAGGATCATGAGAGATTACTACAAGCAACTGTATGCCAATAAAATGGACAACCTGGAAGAAATGGACAAATTCTTAGAAATGCACAACCTTCCAAGACTGAACCAGGAAGAAACAGAAAATATGAACAGACCAATCACAAGAACTGAAATGGAAACTGTGATTAAAAATCCTCCAACAAACAAAAGCCCAGAACCAGATGGCTTCACAGGCAAATTCTATCAAACATTTAGAGAAGAGCTAACACCTATCCTTCTCAAACTCTTCCAAAATATAGCAGAGGGAGGAACACTCCCAAACTCATTCTATGAGGCCACCATCACCCTGATACCAAAACCAAATATGTCACAAAGAAAGAAAACTACAGGCCAATATCACTGATGAACATAGATGCAAAAATCCTCAACAAAATACTAGCAAACAGAATCCAACAGCACATTAAAAGGATCATACACCATGATCAAGTGGGGTTTATTCCAGGAATGCAAGGATTCTTCAATATACGCAAATCAATCAACGTGATACACCATCTTAACAAATTGAAGGAGAAAAACCATATGATCATCTCAATAGATGCAGAGAAAGCTTTCGACAAAATTCAACACCCATTTATGATAAAAACCCTGCAGAAAGTAGGCATAGAGGGAACTTTCCTCAACATAATAAAGGCCATATACGACAAACCCATAGCCAGCATCATCCTCAATGGTGACAAACTGAAAACATTTCCACTAAGATCAGGAACAAGACAAGGTTGCCCACTCTCACCGCTCTTATTCAACATAGTTTTGGAAGTTTTAGCCACAGCAATCAGAGAAGAAAAAGAAATAAAAGGAATCCAAATAGGAAAAGAAGAAGTAAAGCTGTCACTGTTTGCAGAAGATATGATAGTATACATAGAGAATCCTAAAGATGCTGCCAGAAAACTACTAGAGCTAATCAATGAATTTGGTAAAGTAGCAGGATACAAAATTAATGCACAGAAATCTCTGGCATTCTTATACACTAATGATGAAAAATCTGAAAGTGAAATCAAGAAAACACTCCCATTTACCACTGCAACAAAAAGAATAATATCTAGGAATAAACCTACCTAAGGAGACAAAAGACCTGTATGCAGGGAATTATAAGACACTGATGAAAGAAATTAAAGATGATACAAATAGATGGAGAGATATACCATGTTCTTGGATTGGAAGAATCAGCATTGTGAAAATGACTCTACTACCCAAAGCAATCTACAGATTCAATGCAATCCCTATCAAACTTCCACTGGCATTTTGCACAGAACTAGAACAAAAAATTTCACAATTTGTATGGAGACACAAAAGACCCTGAATAGCCAAAGCAATCTTGAGAACGAAAAATGGGGAGGAATCAGGCTCCCTGACTTCAGACTATACTACAAAGCTACAGTAATCAAGACAGTATGGTACTGGCACAAAAACAGAAAATATAGATCAATGGAACAGGAGAGAAAGCCCAGAGATAAACCGACGCACATATGGTCACCTTATCTTTGATAAAGGAGGCAAGAATATATGGTGGAGAAAAGACAGCCTCTTCAATAAGTGGTGCTGGGAAAACTGGACAGATGCATGTAAAAGTATGAAATTATAACACTCCCTAACACCATACACAAAAGGAAACTCAAAATGGATTAAAGACCTAAATGTAAGGCCAGACACTATAAAACTCTTAGAGGAAAACATAGGCAGAACACTCTATGACATAAATCACAGCAAGATCCTTTTTGACCCACCTCCTAGAGAAATGGAAATAAAAACAAAAATAAACAAATGGGACCTAATGAAACTTCAAAGCTTTTGCACAGCAAAGGAAACCATAAACAAGACCAAAAGACAACCCTCAGAATGGGAGAAAATATTTGCAAATGAAGCAACTGACAAAGGATTAATCTCCAAAATTTACAAGCAGCTTATGCAGCTCAATAACAAAAAAAGAAACAACCCAATCCAAAAATGGGCAGAAGATCTAAATAGGCATTTCTCCAAAGAAGATATACAGACTGCCAACAAACACATGAAAGAATGCTCAACATCATTAATCATTAGAGAAATGCAAATCAAAACTACAATGAGATGTCATCTCACACTGGTCAGAATGGCCATCATCAAAAAAATCTACAAACAATAAATGCTGGAGAGGGTGTGGAGAAAAGGGAACTCTGTTGCACTGTTGGTGGGAATGTAAATTGATACAGCCACTATGGAGAACAGTATGGAGGTTCCTTAAAAAACTAAAAATAGAATTACCATACGACCCAGCAATCCCACTACTGGGCATATACCCTGAGAAAACCATAATTCAAAAAGAGTCATATACCAAAATGTTCATTGCAGCTCTGTTTGCAATAGCCAGGACATGGAAGCAACCTAAGTGTCCATCAACAGATGAATGGATAAAGAAGATATGGCACATATATACAGTGGAATATTACTCAGCCATAAAAGGAAACGAAATTGAGTTATTTGTAGTGAGGTGGATGGACCTAGAGTCTGTCATACAGAGTGAAGTAAGTCAGAAAGAGAAAAACAAATACCGTATGCTAAAACATATATATGGAATCTAAGAAAAAAAAAAGGTGATGAAGAACCTAGGGGTAAGACGGGAATAAAGACACAGACCTACTAGAGCATGGACTTGAGGATATGGGGAGGAGGAAGGGTAAGCTGTGACAAAGTGAGAGAGCAGCATGGACATATATACAATACCAAACGTAAAATAGATAGCTAGTGGGAAGCAGCCGTGTAGCACAGGGAGATCAGTTAGGTGGTTTGTGACCACCTAGAGGGGTGGGATAGGGAGGATGGGAGGGACGGAGACACAAGAGGGAAGAGATATGGGAACATGTGTATATGTGTAACTGATTCACTTTGTTATAAAGCAGAAACTAACACACCATTGTAGAGCCATTATACTCCAATGAAGATGTTAAAAAAGAAAAGAAAAAGAAAAATGAGGGAGAAGACTTCAACCCTAGCTTTATAGTCCACCAAGGAGCCCTTGACAGGGACTTTAAGAACAATTATATTACTGGCTGTGTGGCGAGATTTAGATGCTTTGGGGGTGAAAGTAATGTCCTTAGACCAGGTTCCCATCTCAGCCCCCATCTCATCATCTAGTAACTGTGTGACTGTGGAAGCGTTACTTTCCCTCTGTGAGAGTTAACAGGGATGCAGAAAGGGCTAGTTCCTTCCCTCCTTAGAAACAGAATCTCACATTTGATTTAGGTAAACACATTGTTGCCCTCAGTTACTTTCGTCAGCTTCTCTCCCCAGTAAGTATAGTATGTGTATATATTCCGACCAATGAGACGTAATTCAAAATGTTGTGGGAACTAGTATGAAATTTCTTAAAGGGAAGGAGGCATTGCCCTTTTCATTCCTTCCTCCATCTTCTTGCCTAGAAACAGAAGTGATGGCTGGACCCCTCGCAGTCACATTGGACATGAAGATGGTAGAGCAGATGACAGTAGAACCCCAATAACAGTCCTGAAATTCTTCTACACGAGAGAAACACAAATTTCTATCTTGTTCAAGACACTGCTATTGAGATTTTCAGCCAAATCTAAGTTACAACTAAGGCAGATATAAAAATGGTATGGATCCAATAAGGTTTTTGCAGTGATTTAACAGGCTAAGCCAGGTAAGTGGCTACCATAGGTATGCTTTCATATATTCATAAATCTATTCATTCATTAAATATGTATCACATCTACTCTGTTCCATACCATCTCCTTGGCACTGAAAACACAATGGTGAATAAGACTGTAAGGTCTGGGCCATTAAGAGATCATATTCCAGGGAAGAGACAGATGATAAACATGCAAAGAAATAAGTCAATCTACCAGAGAATGATACCCCACAGAAGAAAATTAATGGAGTTATGGTGTAGAAAGTAATGGAATGAGGCAAAGTGCTTTACATTGGTCTAAGATAGTCTCTCTGAGGAAGTGACATTTCGACGGACATGGGAATGAGAAGAAGCAAGTCGCTACGGATTTGGAGGAATCACTATCCAGGTGGAGGCAACAGTACGTTGAAGGGCATTGAAGCAGGATGGCACTTAGTATGGGATCAAAGAAGGCTTCCTGGCTGCAGCTTGGAGAACAAGATTGAGGGTAGGAGTGGAGATTGAGGTGGGCACAGGCCAGATCATGTAAGACCCTGAACAATTAGTGGAAGAGGTGCTCATTAATATACATCATGGGAGTAGGAACTGTAAAATCCTGGTCGCCCCCAAATCCATGATTTGTATAAATAGGCACCATCAAATGTTTCTGTACTTATTTCTCACAATGTTGAGAATCTTCTTCTCCAGTTAAAACTAGGTGGATAAATATTCCAACAAGATGTGCAGCTGGTGGCAAAGTGTTGTGAGTTTATATAGGTCCACGCATGGCTGGACCCAGTGAGGAGGACCCCAGCCTTCAAGATACAGCTATTGACGATGTCTGAGGCAGTGAGTTGGAAGGCAAGTCATGCCTTGTACAGTGAGCCCGAACAGTATGTCACACATGTGCATGTGTGTATGGGGAAGGGTACAATGTCCTTCAGAGAGGAAAGTGGAGGCTAAACAGAGCAAACACACACACATACACAGGACAGGATGGAGATACTACAGAGCCCAGCAACTGCTCTGGGCAGAAATGTTCTGGCACAGAGAGGATTATTGGTATTTCGTTTTGCTTTTCTGTTTTGTTTTGGGGTGAGTGTGTGTGTGGCAGGTACACAGGCACATGATCCCCTCCTTCCCTCTCTATTTTAGTCTAACCACAAATCAGAGAGAAAAACAACTTAAGGATGTGAAATTTTGCTTTACTGCAGGGGAAACGGGCACGGATATCCCTTACCTGGGGAAATTGATACTGTACCATTAAATGAGCACTCACAGAAGGTTGAATCCACAAACCACCTAATAGGCAAAGTTAAAGAAGAGTGAGAATGGGAAATGGTTGCTGGGATCGATTCCAGACCCACTTGCTTTATGATGCTTGTAATCGTTTGTTCAAGGGTTCCTATATGGATTGTTTTTCCATGATACTATCTATCCTTTCTGAGATAAAGGAGGACAGAATGGTGAACTATTGCCATGGTCCCCTCCATTGTTCAGAAATGAGCTGCACTGATTTCAAAGCTTCTATTATTTTGCAGCTCCAGTGATCACCAGACATGGAATCTTTTGTGAGCTTGGGGGAGCTTGAGTTTTCTTATGCTCTTCTTTCTTGTCTCCCAACAAACACTCAGCAGACAGGAAAGAAAATAGGCTTTCCAAAGTTGCCTCTGGATTCTTAGGGTTTCTTATGCCCTAAAGGCAGTTTGCAGCCAAGCCACCTTCGGGCCACTTAGAAAAGGAGGAGATTTTGGAAGATACAGACTTAGATAAAGATATAGACATGTTTTTATCCGTTAGCGCAAGTCCAACTGTTTACTGGTTCACAATGATTTTTTTAAACAATTTTTAAAAAAGGATTCTAATAAAGAAAGACATTTTCATTTGGCAATGGCTGGGGCTATCTTTGGTTAGGAGACAAAACAAGTCTCTTTAGTAGTGTAATAAAACTGAAATATTATGTATTTCTTCCTCTATACAGGCTAATAATTTATTCACTGGAATTAACTCCAAAGTAAATCTGTCTCTTGGGAAAAGGCAAAGAGGTGTCGAGGTTTGTCTGTCAGAAGGAAAAAGAAGACCCTATCAAAATGCACCGCTAGGGTCTTTATTTTTGTTTGTATATCTTCCCCTGAAGAATGGATCCCTTGTTGCATTATATATCAGATTCCATGGAGGGCAAAAAAGCTTGTCTTTCTGGGTGATGATGGAAGACACACAAACCTAGTGAAGACCATGGAAGCTTCAGAAACTCAGCAAGGCATGCATTTCCAGAGGCATGGATGGCCCTCCTGTTCCTTGCATTCCTTCTGTTAATCCGCTCAATTCATTCTCAGCTGGCTTTGCTGCATCTATTGTTTTAACGCCAACACATTCTGCTCTATCTGCCTCGAAATAACACGAAAGCCCGAAGTGCTTCGATGCAAAAGTGGAGGAAAAGCAGCTGAATCCAAGAGAAGGAAAAATGAGAAAAAAAAAAGTCAGAATGAGGCAAGGGTAAGCATGGTGATCCAGGGAGCTTGCTTTGTAACCAGAGTCATAGAACTTTAACAAAAATGGCAAAGGGCCCTCTGAAGGCACCCACAATGAGCATCTCCAACAGATGATGTTATTCTTGATACACATGCTCTGGCTGGATTGCTGGTTTGTAAGATAACGTCAACGTGTTCCAGGGAGACAGGTCACCCTGCCCAGTGGCCCCAAGGAAATGAGGCAAATCTGTAATGTGAGGTTAAGTGAAATTTAAAGAAAATCTTCCAGTAAGTCCACGTCGGGGGAGGCCACGGGGTGGTGTTCTGGGCAGCTTGTCCATCTCTACATCGTTGTGGGCCCAGCAGCCCAGCCCAGCAGGGCCTTGACACGTGAGGCCCAGGAGCATCCTGGGAAGACCATCCTAAGGGGAGAGAATGCAGGCTCCCCAGCCCCACGGAAAGACAAGAGGCCAGAGACTGACGGCAAGGGCAGCCCTGAGCACAGCACGACATCTGTGCTTCCAGGGTCCCTTGAACACACGTCTAGGATGGGGGAAGGCTGCAAAAGAGAGTGAGGGGCCCTGGAACTAGAAAGGCCGCTTAGCTCTGTTCTCCGCGTGGGCAGGGCTGCCTCGCAGTGTGTGTAATGGCTGGTAGAGCAAAGACTCTGGGAGCCTCTGGATTTGTTGTGGCAGCAGGACAGGCACACAGGGCAGGGGACACTGCCAAACATCCTCCTGGGAGCAAAGAGGTCATCTAAGCATCCAGGCCGGCTCCCCGACTCTGTCTCTCTCTGCCGCACATGTGTCTCACCATCTCTGGCTCACTCTTCATCTCTCCATCTGCCCTGCCTCTGTCTCCCTCCCTCTCTCTCTCACCATCCTTTTCCTCCTCCGTACCTCCCTTTCGCTTTCTCACTCATTATTTCTGTCTCTCATCGCATCTCTGTCTCACTCTAGCTCTGTCTACCTCTCACCATTTCTCTTTTTCTTTCTGTCTCTCACTGTGTCTCTCTCTCTTGGTCTTGAGCTCGCTCTCTCTGTCTCTCTCTCTCTGTCTCTCTGTCTCTCTCTCTCTCTCACTCACTCACTCACTGTCTGTCTTTCCCACCCTCTTTCCTCTCACTGTCTCTCCAGCACCCTGGTGATGATGGGGAAGAACCTTGAGGTTCCACTGCACGAGCATGGATGAAGGGCACTACCCTTGGGGGACACACTGTTGGAGGAGGGGAGAATGGGCCATTCAGACACCCCACGCCTGGTTGGGGCAGGTGTTCTGCGAATGGGGAGGATATGCCCATGAAGGCTTGGATCTGTGTCCGGCTCTCAGAGTGAGAATCTTTGCTGACAGCTCCATCAAGGTCAGAGTTTTCTGACACTGGGGCAGGGGCTGGAGAGTAGAGAGTGGGGACACTGAGCAGTCTCAAGACACAGGTGACTTTAAATCTCAGAGAAAAGCACCTGCGAGTGCATGCTCATCTAACCGCATTCTTACAGAGCCTTGAAATTTTCTGGGATTAAGTGATACAAGTTTGAGCCGCTCTGGTTATGAATTCTTCAATCTGTCCCAAACCCTCCCCACCATCTCATTTTCCTCAGAAATACTTTCTTTGCATATAATTCAAATCCCCATCAGATCTGGTCTTTATTGTATTTTTCATTATTCATTCAGCGCCGCGTCAGCCCCTCTGCTGTGGGTGATTTCCTTTGAAGTCGAGGCTTCTCCGAACTAGCTCATCTGTATCAGTGCTCCAGCCACAGTGCCCAGGATCCATCTAGAAGGCAGCCAGCGATAAGGCCCAACCCCACCCTTATCACTGATGTCTCTCTTAAATTCCAAATGTCTTTCACCGGTGCCTTTCAGAAAGCATTTGTCTGGGGCCTTTTAGGAAGCAAAAATGACACATCCAAACCACTGAGATCCTCAACCAGTTGTCTGCTCACATCCCTCTGACTTGAGGGTACTTCAACTTGGTCTTTGCTGGAGTTGAGAATTTCTAAGTCATCATCAAAATGTCCTTCTTGCTGGCCCGTAATTCATATGCTCTTTACCAACTCTTGAACCATGAAAAGTTAACCAGCCAGCCCCTTTGCCCCAGTCAGCATGCTATTCTCTCCTATGTAATTACCAGCTCTTAAGTAGAATTCTGATTTTGTAATGCTCTATCATATGAATTTAGCAGCACTGCGCCACGGTGGTTATTGCTTGTCAGTTGGGTTTGTCAAAAGAGGTATCCAGGAACTTAATTAAGTTCCTGGAGGCCCCTCAGCAAGTCAGTGCTCAAGACAAAGACAAGCCAGTGCCCGCAGCCCTGACCTGCACTACGCACCTCTACCGTGATTGTTGGCCTTATCTAATGACCTGGAATTCTTTTCTGATGTGTGCAGGAATCATGCCCTGTGACTTTCACCTTCTGTGCATGATTTTAACTTTTAAAAGGTAGTTATTTCTTTCCCATTCCAAGCCCTTTTCTATTTGATATGGTTGGGTGAGTGGCGCGCCCTGTTGGGTGTGTGGGGGAATTGGGCTCCATTTCTGTTGAGATATTTTTATTTCTCCCTCTCCTGGAAAGAACAGAGACACACAGAGGGTTGGCAAGAGGAAAGAAAGTAACGGAGCCCGAAGTTGCCATGTTTCCATGTGGAATGCATCTCCATTCCCCTTAAAAATCTGGGTTTCTTCATGCCACAGCCAAATTCTTTGTGTTTGTTTCATAGCCAGGTGGCATGGAAGAATACATGGCTCATTCCAAGGGAGCTCAGTTAGAGCACAGGCTTTAACTCAATCAACACAAACCTAATCACGAGTTTTTAGCCCACTGTGTGGCCTTTAACTAGATTTGGACATAATACACCCAACAGGGAAACAGCCAAAGTAAACCAAGACTTTAGGTAAACTTTCATTACTCATTAGGCAGAGACAGAAAGACAAGCAATAGTCACTTTCTGCTTTAGAACTTAAAAAAAAATAATGAATGGATCTTCTGACAGATTTGAAGTTCAAAACTCCCAGAGCTTCAGCTCCCTGATCCCTCCTTCAATCGTGGAGGGATGGAGGCAGACACAGGAAGGTGCTGATCCCTACAATGACCTGGGCCCCAGCGTCTCCAGTCTTTCCTTTTACGTTCTGCAGTGGTGTGAGCCCACGTCAAGGCCCTATTTTCGGAAGTGCCACAGCTGCTTGAACATTTTGAGATGAGCACCTTGAAAAAGTTAGATTCTCTCCGGAGGGTTGGGAAAGCCAGTCTGAGACATCCTACTGGCCAGGCCAGATGATGCTAAAAGTTTGCCACTGGGTCCCTGGGCTCTCCTGGTTCTTTAGAGTGAGGGTCTGAGGGCACGTCCTCCCACTGAATTGTATGGGAGCTGCAGTGTCAATCACCATAGAGCCAGTAAGAGTAAGTAGATCAATCCACTTCACATAAATTAAATTATTGATTTCACACTTACCCCTAATGAGGTAGGCACTATTCTATACCCTCCTTCACAGATGGAGAAACTGAAATGCAGAATTAAAACAATACAGCAAGTAAATGGCGGCGCTAGGATTTCAATCAAAACTGGCTGCCTCTAGAGCCATGAGTTAGAAAGGAAAGGAGCAGCTCCTTCCTGGGGAGTCGGAAGACATCTTCACACACTCCTGTCGAGCTGTATCCCAGCTGCAGCTTCCCTGTTTTTCACACCCAGCACACCTCTCACAGGACTCCCCAGCAGTGAAGCTGCTTCCTGGAGCAGCCCCATTCCTTCTGGGCAGTTCTTCCGAGAAAACCCCTTCCATCTCTAACTTCCACTCAAGTTTCAGTCCTTAGCCTCGTATGTCTTCCACGTGACAGCTCAGTCCCTCCTGCTTGGCCCCTAGAGTCACACCTCTGCAGGCAAAACACCTCCAGTCTTTCACCTGAGCATCAGGTGACCCCAAGGTGTGTCTTCCCGCAGGCTGGTCACCGTCCCACTCATTTCTGGAAAGGGCAGTGCTCTTAGCCCTGGCAACTGTTCTCCAGAGTCTGTTGACCATGGGAAGCCGGAGCACTTCCTGCCCTATTGCCCTCCCACTGTCTTATCTTTTATTTTAAATTAGGCCCCCAAATGCTGAAAGACTCAGCCCAATGATGCTCTTTGCCTTTTCAGAGTCTGCTTCTGAAAGACTCGGAAAAACCAAAAACTTTCTGAAAAATACACAAACAACATCAAGGGGATCTGAAACGTGAAATCTGATCCATTAAGGCAATAATTTTCCCTCCAGTGTTGTGATGAGGAAAACAACAGAAAAGGCATGGATGGATACTATGGGGTAAAGAACTGCTCTTCATCCACACCTGTGCATCCTGATTGTCACTAGAGTGGTGTTGGCTGACGTGGGCTTGCTTCAGTGATGCAGCTATTCTAGTAAGACGTCAAGGCTGCACAAACTCTGATTCACCAATCATGTGTGCTTGTGTTAAGTCAGTGACATCAGAGATCCTGTATTTAGCTTGTATAAACTGCCCCAGCCCCTGGAGATTTCTTAAAGCTTTAACAGAAAGCAGACTTACCGACATTTCTGCCCTTTGCATACTAGCTCTGCAGAGGGACCCATATTCAAATACTGACTCTGCCATTTACTAGCTTTGCGACCCTGTACCAGTTCCCCAGTCTCACTGAGGCTCAATTTGTCTGGCATTTAGTAAATACTCAATAAAACTGTAGCCTTTTTGTTCCTTCATTTGTTACCATTGTTTTCCTATTAGTCAAGGTTGGTTGTAGGCAATGGTAACCGAGAATTTCAAGCAGAATGGTATTCAGTGCGGGAGATTAGTTCCTTGCACGATTCTTAGAAGGGGTGGTAGACTGGGAGACAGGGCCACAAAACTGTAGCTTCTGGAACCACAGGTCAGGGAGCTACTGCTGCTGCTGCCACGACTGCTTTCAAATGGCCATGAGGCCGCGTCTAACAGCCACAGTCACCTCCAGACACTAATTTGTGTGCCCATCCTCACCAGTAGGAACAGTAGTGAAGATGATGGCCTTGGCCTCAGCTGCTTTCAAAGCTCATCCAGATGTGTCTATTTGGCAGAACATAATTTGCACCCAGAACTCCAGCACTTCAAAGAAGTCTGGAAAGCTGGTTTTTGACTCTCAAGCCCCTGTGGTGCATTAAATCTCATAGAAAAAGGTGGGAATGAATGCTGAGGGCTAATTGACAAAACCTATCACATTACTCCTAGCTATTGTCTCTACCATCTCCACCACCAATAGAGCATGTCCTTGGTACCACAATCACAGCCACAGGGACGGTCTGGTATAGAGTTTGTAGCAATTTTAACCCCTGTAAGTTAATTGATTAGCGTTTCTGGTACTGCGGCCTATAACCATTTACAGAGATTTTCTTTGTTGAACACTAACTGGACCACATTGGATCAGATATACAACCTTTACTGGTTAACATCCTAATTCAAACAACAGAGTTTATCAGTCCTGAGTACAGAGTCACTTTCAGAACTGCAGCAAACACAAGGGATCAGACGAGAGAAGTTTTATGAATAATAAAGATTTTCTGGTTAAATAAGTTGTTTGGTACTCAAGTAACAATTCAAACAGGAAATCGACTCTTACATCTGTTCTTTATGGTAAGCGTATGGAATCACACCCTAGGACCTTACGGTAAAACATTATGTCAAATGGGTAGATCACAGAACAGAACCACAAGTCATTCAAACTGCTGTTTTATCTTCTCTAAGTGTCCAAGGAGCTAGGAAACACACAAATGCCATTTTACATGTCTGCTGATCCTTTGGTCTCTCTGCTCCTTGATTGGCCCCCCAAAAAAAGCCATCAGTGATAGGCAACCAGAGAAGAATAAAACACAGTAGACATTAAGTTGAAGAAAGATGAAGAGTATATGACCACGGTACAGAGAAACTGCAGGTGCGTGAGCAGATGAAGTGAATCCTTTGAGTTTCGTGAAAAGGAGCAATATTATTGAATTCTGACCCATTGGACAGGCCAAAGAAGTTAAACTCTTTTTTACAATAGAGTCATGCTAAACCATTTACAGAGTAAATACCTCTACACTGTTTGTAGGTAGACAAGCATCTAATTGTATTTTGCGACACAAAGTAATAAGAAGTAAACATTCATCTATAATACTATTAACTTAATTATGGTAAGAGATTCAGTGTAAACCCAGAAAATTATGGGCTGATAATATTAGCTTGTTCAATTTTAAAATAACATGTTGACTATTAATAGCAATGTAGTCTTAGTAATAACCAGATCATGACAGAGGAATGGTAAATACACGTGAGGTAATCCAAAAGAATTCAAGGGATGCTGCTACAATGTCTAATGAGACTTCTCACGGATAAAACAGCTCTACTTTACTAAAAATGAATTAATCAAAATACTTGTTGTCTGTTAATACTTCCCCTTAAGATAAAAGCCAAATCAAATATAAAGATTGCACTTTGGAATCTTGAATGGCATTTTCTAGTTCTGGGGATAAACTTGTTACTCCCCTCACCCCTCCTTGTCACACTTAATGAGCATTCAAGAGCAATGCTTATCTGGCATCATTATTTACGTCTCCACTGGAAAATGGCTTTTTTTTTTTTTTAACTTATGCTATTTACCTTAAGGTCCAGTTTTGAGAATATGGCAAATCGAGGTAAATAGTGACTCTTGTAGCTGTTGTCTCATTTTTCTGCTTTAAGTGTTATTTTGAAATCAAAGAAACTAGTCACCTTTATTTCAACATTCATACTTCTCCAAAAGGGAGAAGGAGATCAACTTCTCTGACAGTAATGTCCACAAAAATCATCAGTGATATGTGAGCGAGAAACCACAGAGTAAATTGAAAGTAAGATGAATGGTTAAGTCGTTTTTGTGTTCAAAACCTGTAACTCATTTAAACAATGAGAGACAAAGTTGTACGGCTTCTTTAGGTAGGTAGGTAGGTATGGATATGGGGAAATAGATGAAAGGAAGGAAGGAAGGATGGAAGGAAGACAAGAAGGATAAATAATTGTGCTGGTTTATGTTGGACCATTACTAAGACAATCCACATTCACAGGTGCTAGTGACAACCATGAGAACCCAAGTTATTAAGGCAACAGAGAAAACCCTTCACAAATGAGCTCTTTCCTACAATCCACAGTCTGCATGCTTCCCTTAGTCTTTAAAGTTTCAGAAATACCAATCACCTGCTATTGCATATCGTGAAAACGCCTCTGTAAAATATTCCCTGGTCCCTTCCTCTTCTTCTGTAAGTTTCTCTCTGCTTTGGACCAATTTCTGATTTTGTGTATATCACACTGTTTTGTATTTAACTGAGCTGTAATCGCATTTAACTTATTTGTCCATCTAACTTGGCCCTCACTACTAAAGTGACTTCCACAAGAGAGGCGATATATTTCCTTATTTCTGTTTGTATTACCAGAGCATAGCATATGGCTTTCACACAGAGTATGTGCTCAGTCAACATTTCAAATAAACTGAATTGACACACTCATTTACTTATTTTTTGACCTTTTTAATAGACTTGCCTACTGGAGTCTTCAGAATAGCCCACGCTCTTAAAAATCCCCATGCCCAGATCATACCCCAGACCAACGAAATCGAAATGTCTAAGGGAGAGAGCTGGATGTCAGTATTTTTAAAAGATCCCCAGGTGATTCCAATGTACAGCGAAGTTTGGTAACCAGTGCCTTGGAGCCATTTTCCAGCCCCTCTTGGTGCTTTATTTCAAAAGAGTGAATGGGACATTTCCTTGATCAAATCTTACCCCTCCAAATATGCTTCAAATAGGGAATACGTTAAGTGCAATGGGGCAAGGTAGAGAAATTTAAGAGTTTCCCCACCCTCCAACTTCTATCAAAGGCCCTAAGCCCAGGTTCTGGACAATGTCCTTCTCTATTCTCTCAGGAGGGCTCTTAGAATCTGTCTCTGGGAGTTAGAACAAGATTGGAAGGATGTTTTGGATGGAAAAATCATGTTTACTAGATGAAAAAAATCATTTTATAATCATTTGATAACATACTTGATTTTGTTTATTAAAGAAAGAATTAATGACACTGAATTCTGGTCTTAAGGCTTAATTCTTGTCCTAGTATCAATAGCTGAACACACACTCATATTCATTAATCCACTGGAATACGCAGATGGGCATTTTTTACTGAAATGTCTCCTAAGAATGTATCATGGAGCTGAAAGGCACTGCGACATCCCTCTGCCAGTACTTGGCAGTATCTCTCTTCCCTCTTGTCCGTGAACGAAGTTGTCTTTGCAAAGTATGTCCCTCCCATTTGGTTAGTTTGGGACCCTTAAAACAGTGAATCAGAGTTTGGGCCTAAATACAGTTTTACTCAACAAACTAAATTTTAGTTATATACACAGAAAGGCAGATCTTCCTATAAATATCCTTTTATGTGGAATTTGTAGCCATAGCCACAATGATCTGCTGAGCAGATGCCCGTGCTCCAAAGATGAAGCTCACTCTGGATAAACTTGAAATTCTGTTGGAACTATTTTGTGTCCCCTCTTTAGACTCCCCACCCCAGTTTGTATCCTTCAATTCAGTTGGTGGTTTCAATCCAAGCCTGAGAAAAAAAATCTCTCTCTGCGCATAGCATCCTGCCCTTGAGGGTTATCCACAAAGAGTTGTAAAAAGACCATTCTCTCCCTTGCATTTCGTACATGGCCAAAGAGCAGCTACATTTGCTGTTGATGCTTTTCTTGAACATTAAGCTCACTTGCAGAATTTATTCTTTATTCCCCATTAGGGGAGTTATGCAACTTGAATCCTTAATGGACTTAATCAGCAGGGTAACATGACATTTCCCCACTCTGGGCTAAGTACAAGGCAGACTACAAAAAACATATTAGAGACATCTCTGCCCTTGAGGATTTTATCATTTAGTTGTAGAGATGAGAGGGTCACAAAAACTACTAAAATGTATGACATGTCTACTAAAGGGACTATTCAAGTCAGGGCTCATTTGTTTGTAAGGAAGAGATACATGCTCAGAGTTGCTCAAGTTTCAATGCAGAAGTTCTCTGCACAAAGTCCAAGGGAAGTTAAACCAACAGCTTTCAGGTAGGGCACATGAGGACAGCAGAGAAGTCTTGTCTCACCTCTTGCTATATCATCTTGCCTGCTTCATTTATCCTCTCTTGCCTAGTTTCCTCTACATCTGTGTTCTGAGGATCACTGTATGTCACATCTTCTTACTAGGTAACTTACATAGGCTAACTCCGTTAATTTCACATTCAAAAATATCTTAAAGGCGGTAGATATTATCTCCTCTATCACCGCCATCGTCATCATCCTCACCACTATGAGCTGGCTACTGCACCAAGTGGTTTCCCTGTGTTATCGAGCGTTACGACAGCCCTGGAAAGAAGGAGAAGGAAAATAAAAAGGTGTGGGCAATAAAGTGTTACAGAAGAAGAGTAGGTATTTTGACTTTGCCCATATTACAAAATCACTTCAAAGCATTCATTCCAGCAGGGTCACACATAGAGATGGTTCCTTTGCTTTTGCAATTTGAGGAGCTATCTTCCACTACATCTATATCCACAGGTACAGGTCATTTTCTCTTTGCCTTCCTGACAGCTGATCCCAAGTTTACTCAAGTCTCCTGCTTAGCAAGGAAACATACTGGAGGAAGTTGATCTAAATCTGAAGGTCTCTGAAACATCCAAATTCAAACGTTTTCACCTGAAAGTATTTTTTTTAAAAGAAACCATTTAGTTGTCGTGTGATGGACGTTGAGATTTTTGGTCCTCCATGGGAACTGATACAACAAAACAGAGTGAATGTCATTTGGCTTTAAGATGTGGGAAAGACCACCAATAAGATGTCATTTGGGTCCATTTGAATCATTTCTTTCAAAGTTTCAGGAGAGTTTTGAGAGAGAGAGAGTCCAAAAATAAGGAATAAGGAAAGACCTCAGTGGAATAATCAGATAGGTCATCTCCCATAGGCTGTCGGGAAAGCATGAAGAGTTACCTAAGCAGAGAAAGATGGAGCAAGGGAGAATCCGATAAGGACTGGGTCAATCTGTATCAAAACAATCCCTTCAGAGCAGCTAAGATGGCTAAAATTAATAAGACCTGATACTACCAGTTGATGTGGAATGACTAAAATTTTCACACATTGTTGGTGAGAGTGTAAATTTGGACAGAGAGTATGGAAAACTGTTGACGCTAACATAAGCATCCACTATGACAGAGCAATTCTACCGATAGGGACGTACTCAACAGAAATATGAACATGTTTCACACAAAGACAGAGACAAGAACATTCATACTGGTATTATTCACTCTAGCTCAAACCAGAAATTACCCAAACATCCTTTAATAGTAGAACGGACCATTAAATTGTGGAATAAGCACACAGCGTGATCCTACGCTGCAATGAAAAAGAATGAACTACAACTACACGGTAACAGCATGGATGAATCTCACAAACATAACGTTAAGCCAAAGAAGCCAGACACAAAAGAGTCTATAGTACATGATTCCATTATTTAAAGTCCAAAAAAGGTAAATGTAATCCACTGACTGTGTGAGATGCCTTTGCTGGAGACGCCACGTGTCGGGCTCTTGTGGACAGTTCAGCTGAGCTCAGACTTCCAGGCATCCTCATCAAGGTGCCACACATGTGAGTGAAGCTATCCTGCTCTTTCTAGACCAGCCCATGTGCCAGCTGAACACCACTGTGTGTCCTCTGTCGGCGCCTTCTGTAACAGAAGACTTGCCCAGCCAAACCTGTCCAAGCTCCTGATCACCAAAATTGTGAGCTATAATAAAATGGTTGTTGTTTTAAACTACTATATCTTAAGCGGTTTATTTTACCACAATGTGTGATGGGAACACCTCTCAATCCACCAGTGCTGAAAACTCCTTGTTTCCTCATTCCTGCTCTTTCCCCCCCACCACTCCAATAGACAAGGTGCTTTGATTAAGAACACGGGTGTTGCCTTTTCTCCACACCCTCCTCCAGCATTTATTGTTTCTAGATTTTTTGATGATGGCCATTCTGACTGGTGTGAGATGATATCTCACTGTAGTTTTGATTTGCATTTCTCTAATTATTAGTGATGTTGAGCATCCTTTCATGTGTTTGTTGGCAGTCTGTATATCTTCTTTGGAGAAATGTCTATTTAGGGCTTCTGCCCATTTTTGGATTGGGTTGTTTGTTTTTCCGTTATTAAGCTGCATGAGCTGCTTGTAAATTTTGGAGATTAATCCTTTGTCAGTTGCTTCATTCGCAAATATTTTCTCCCATTCTGAGGGTTGTCTTTTTGTCTTGTTTATGGTTTCCTTTGCTGTGCAAAAGCTTTGAAGTTTCATTAGGTCCCATTTGTTTATTTGTTTTTATTTCCATTTCTGTAGGAGGTGGGTCAAAAAGGATCTGGCTGTGATTTATGGAATATTACTCAGCCATAAAAAGAAATGAAATTGAGCTATTTGTAATGAGGTGGATAGACCTAGAGTTTGTCATACAGAGTGAAGTAAGTCAGAAAGAGAGAGACAAACACCGTATGCTAACACATATATATGGAATTTAAGGAAAAAAAAAACTGTCATGAAGAACCTGGGGTAAGACAGGAATAAAGACTGTGTCCTACTAGACCTACTAGAGAATGGACTTGAGGATATGGGGAGGGGGAAGGGTGAGCTGTGACAGAGCGAGAGAGAGGCATGGACATATATACACTACCAAACGTAAGGTAGATAGCTAGTGGGAAGCAGCCACACAGGGAGATCAGCTCGGTGCTTTGTGACCGCCTGGAGGGGTGGGATAGGGAGGGTGGGAGACACAAGAGGGAAGAGATATGGGAACATATGTATATGTATAACTGATTCACTTTGTTACAAAGCAGAAACTAACACACTATTGTAAAGCAATTATACTCCAATAAAGATGTTAAAAAAAAAACAACAAAAAAAAGGAAGCATTAAAAAAAAATAAAATAAAAAAAAAGAACACGGGTGTTAGAGCCAGACATCCTGGGTTCCAAACCCCACTCAGCAGATTACTAGCCATGTGGCCTCGGGCTAGTTACTCAACCACTCTAAGTTTCAGTTTGCTCATATACAAAACGGGGATAAAAGCTAATCTGTTATTGTTTATTTGGTTGATATGTGGCTTAAATGCATACGTAAACAAAGGTCCAGTTATCTTAAAGAACTAGGAACCTGATGAATGTCATTTTCTGATAAGTGCTTTGTACGTTGAAAGTACAAAATACGCAAACCCCATTTATCAATCATCCTTATAGGTTATACCCCTACCATCTCCCTCCTGCATATATCCTTCTGTCCAAGGCTGTTACCGTTGTCCAGTTAAGTTACTCAGGATTTCTCATACGCCTCTGCAATGACCTTCAAACACACCTTTCCACCTTTGTCTCTCTCCTCAGAGCATACATCTCCACAGGGTTGCCAATCTAATCTTCCTAAAACAAAACTTTAAACTCAGCATTTAAGGCTGATCTGTAGCATTTGTTCCCTCATCTTTTCTATTATCTCTTCTCTGCTCATACCATGGTTTTCCATCTAAAAGGATGACTTGCTGTCCCCTGAACATGATCAAAATCACTGTACATGCCATTCTGTCTGCCCCAAATGCCTTTTCCTGATCTCTACTTATTAGAATTCTATCTATCCTTAAAGAACATTTCAAATCTCAGCCTATCGACTATCTTTTGCTAATTCTTTCCTTGTTCTCTTGTTTCTCTCTTAATCTCCTTCCCTCCCTCCCTCCCTTATCTCTCCATCTCTCTTCCTTCCTCCTACTCTCCCTCATTCCTATGAAAACTCAATAGCAATGACTCTGAACTTGCTTTGTGACAATTGCCTTAAACAACCATAGATTACAGTCATTTGTAACTTTCTGAACCTCTCTAATATAATGCAAACCCTTTAGCTCTTCTACCTAGTGGACATTTAATAAGTATTTGTTGAATTGCACCAAAAGGGTAGAAGTGAACAGAGTTTACTGGCAAAAAAGGAAGGGCCTTGTCACGACTTTGCACATCAAACAAAAATTTTTGTGTGTCTAATCCATTTTGAAAACTCTTTGCATTTCATCTGATGAGAAATCACTTCTATTTTTATAAACCTCTAAGAAAAGATATTTTACCGCTCCTTTCAGTAACATCTTCCAGTGTGTAATAAGCTCTAATGTCAGAATAATCTTATTTCTCTCTAAGCTAAATCCATTATGTTGTAGACTGCACTCTTTTTCATGGATTTTTCCAAGTGAAGATAAAGAAATAATGGGGTGCTCACTCAGAACTGTCCATCAATTTCCCCTTTGCAATTTACGCATTTCTTCCGCCCTCTGTATGGTCAATGCAGGTGCACAATATCACCATCGCTCACTGGTCCAAGGTGGCTGGCCCAAGAGCAGGTGCTTGACCCAAGGGGGGCCAATAAATCTCTTTCTCAAGATTTTCTCTTCCCTGGGATCATAGAGAGTACTTGAGATCAGCCTTTTTTCCAGTGGCTGAGGATATCTGATATAAATTTCACAAGCTATTAGTTACCATACTCAATGCTATGGGGAGAAAAGCAAGAATGGAAGGAGAGAGGAGAAATTTGCATATCAGAGCCGGAGAGAGAATCCAGGACAACTACTCCTGAGACCATCTGCAGCCTTGAATGTGTTTGGTTGCTCACCTTGTTGGCTCCCATTAGCCATAAAGGTGTATGTCAGCCTTAGCTAGTTCTTTGTGCTTCTGTCATTTGAAACCAAAATTTTTTTGCCAAGCCATTCTCTATCTTACATATGTTTCCATCGATCAGCAAGTGTTTACTTTTTCTATCATAAAGAATTGAAATGGTAGAAACATTCTACCGAGCCATTTCTTATCTTTTTGTTTTCCAAGATAAATTAACTCATTCTCCTTTATGGTTATAGAAATAATTAGTTTTCCATCTCCTTCTATCGCCACTGACCTTCCTGTAGCCATCTTCATCTGTTCTGTAATATCCTAGAGCTGAACACCTAACATGCAGGAGGTGTCTGAACGTCACAGAGCATGGCCACGGCCTCCCACTGTCCACATGTTCTGTGCCCCGCCGTGCATCCCTCATTTACATGGCTTCTTAACTTCCTCATTTCACAGGCATTCTGCGGTCTTCTCTGCACTTGAGTGCATCTCTTTTAAAACGAGCATTTGTCATTTTCCCCTCTTTCTTTCCCCCTTTCTGGATTTGGACAAAATAGTGTAAGCTAATGTATAAAGGGTCCATTTCTTAGATTCAGCTACTGCAGATATGACACCCCATGTTTAAAGAGAGAGCGAGAAAAAAGGAAATAAGATGAAAATCACAAACCCCCAGATGTAGAAAGAACCATTCCAAGGGAGTTCTTAGGCAGGAGGATAAAATATTAGAACTTACTTAAGACAGTGGGGTGTAAGAAAGAACTGACTCATGACCTGGCCTCTGTAAGGTTACATTTTATATTTCTGTTATGTCTGGGGGAAAATAACCGAACTGGTGGTGCCCAGTGCCTAAAATGAAAATCTACTGTATAATAATGTTCTACTTAAGAGATTGGCAAGCTTTTTTCTATAAAGGGCCAGAGAGAAAATATTTCAGGTTTGGGGGCATTTGGTCTACACTGCCTTCAACTCAACTCTGCCATTGTTTGTCATTATTTGTGGGAAAAAAGCAGCTGTAGAAAATACATAAAAGAATGGGCATGGTTGTATTCCAACCCAAGTTTCCTTATAAACACAGGTGGTGACCTGTGTAGGCCTACAGGTCAGAACTTGCCGACCTGAGTCCCCACACGGTCAATATATATTGCAGAGCTTTATTCGCTATATAAAATGATGCCTAAAAAGATGGTAATAATAGGTTTAAGTCCAGGAATTTACAACCTTTGACTTCAGTGCTACATAGTACTATTGAAGACCACACACCACATGTGTGTATCTCTACCTATATATTTATCTAGATATACTGTAGTTAGACGAATAGTTACATAGGTGATAGAGGACTTGTTAAACTGAGTTAGGCAAGATTTCTGAGGTTGTGATTTTACTAGTCAAGAAGCTTATTAATAGTAAAGCCCATATCTTCTCTGTGTCTGTGTATCTGGCAACTAGCAAAAGGCCTAGCTCATATAAGGGCATCTGTACCTTTGAAAATAAATTAATTTGTGGCTGCCAGTTCCTCACCCCCTCCCCTACTTTACAAACCTCTCCTAAGTCATTCCCTCCCTTCTCACCAACAATGGATTGGGCCTCAGAAAAGTTATACTCAACTCCCCCCACCCACGGAATTTCGATCATTAATGTATTCATTTAGCAAACATTTACCAGATACTTGATGAACATATAAGAGACAAGAATCAACACAATAATCAAAGATATTAGACATAACGTGTGGGCGTGTTTTATCAAAGTGATATATGCCTATCATTTTAGTGACAGCAATCTGGATTTTTGCATAGAGTTTATATTAGATTGCATTCTATTTCAAAATAACTAAGAATCATTTTGCTTCCACACAGGTGAAAGTTTTATTAAAACAGACACACACATGCACCCTAAAGTTCACTAACATGTTCACTCATTGGTCCTTGGATTACTCGGAGCCCCTAAAATTTATTCTCTACTAGAATCTGATACCAAAATTGAAATGAAATATTGTTCCAAAATTAACAATTTGATATCACTATTTTACAGAAAAACAAACAAAAATTCCACATTTAAGAGACTGCTCTCCTCATACTTATTTGGAGAAAACTTGTTTTTCAATGAGGACAACATTCAATTTTGAATTATTTCATCAAAAGAATGAGATTATGAACCACTGGCCAAACTCAAAGCACCAAAGAGCATATTCATATGAATTTTAAGAATGAAACAGCTGCTCCATTCAAGGTAGATAGTAGTGATGCCTCGTCTATATCACCCCGACCTTTTCACTTGAGTGCACGCCTGTCTGAATCATGACTGCCAGCACCTGCTGCACCGCCTGAAGGCTCCCACTTTCTGCTGGAGGCCACTGTGCCACGGACAAAGAGTGCAGGGGAGTAAGTGCTCCCTAGAGCAGCTCTCAGCCAGTAACCGATGGAAGTGGTGTATCAATACCCCAAATCCCTTGTCCCTCAGGTGGGATGGCTCTGAGGTATCAGTTTCCCACGGTTGCAGGTGGCTTAATAAGGCAACTTTATTACCTGCCTTACCTCCCTGCCCCACTTCTCACTCCCATTCCTTCACTGCCTAAGAAAACTACTTGCACTTGAATCTTTGTCTTGTGTCCTCTGGGGAACCACAAACAAAGCCAAAGCCAAACACTCAGCCCTTCTTACTGCAGAAACTCAAACACAATTACTGCATGTCTAATTTTACCTCCCCAATCTAGACCTATTTTTAGTGTTTTGAACAAATCTATCTTGAAATGGCACGAAGGTCTTGGGGAACCATATACAAAACAGAATTAAAACCTACAATATCCATATAGATTTGAAGAGCCTAAACCATCCTCCCAGCCATTACAAGTATACTGAGTGGCTTGGTGGGGTGTGTGAATTTCCTTGGTAATACTTTCCCACTCTCTTCTTTCCCTTAAGTAACCAGAAGGCTCTCCATCCCCTTAGAGGGCAGAAGCAATCTGTATTGGAGTTGTGTGTAGTAGCATTGGGTCAAAAAAATACTACTTTACAGAGCCCAATACTAAAGACATTAGGAAACTGAAAGGTGCAGAATTTGCATTTATAACACCTTCTCCAGATGCAAATCATTGTCTTCCAGTTTTCAATAAATTGTCAGTTTCAGTGTTGTATTTGGAGGGGAATTGTGTATCCATTTTACAGATTTTCTGCAATGGCCCATTTTCAAACTGCTTAGAGGAAGGTTTTGTGTTTTTAAATAAATAGTTTTTAATTCACATAGAGGGAGTATAAAGCTAATTACTACAACCTGCAAAGTGTGGGCAAAGTTTCCTGGAAGAATCAGTGGATTCAGAGAGTCCTTGAAGCCATTCGGTCTGAAAAAAGCCACCCACATACAACAGTACCATATCAAGTCTGAAGCTAGGAATTTTAATTCATTTGAGGCCAAGATCTAATGCGTTCCAATGAGTGGAAAAAGTAATTTGAAACAGAACAGACTTCTAAAGAGCAGGCGAATGTGAGTCAATGAGAACAAAGAACAATGTGTTAAAATGTTCTATCCGGAAATGGAACAACGTGAAAGCAGTCTGAAAGCTCAATCAAACATCCTCCTTGACTTCTAGAATAGCACCAACACACTGACATGCCCAGATATCCTCATGGACTGCTTGTGACCCAGAATGTCCCCAGGTGTGCTCCATGTCTTCCATGCCAGCCATGCCACTCAGCCATCACTTAGAAGAGTCCATGGCATCTTCTCTAATGATGACCATCAAACTGATGGGAACCATCCCAAGCCTCAGAGTGATGTTCCAGAACTTTGTAGCCCATTAGCTGCTTTATAACACATTTTAATGTATTATTTCTACCCCTTATAATAGTACTGCCTCAGCTTTTCTCAGTTTTTCCTGACTTCAAAAATGTCCTCAAACTGGTAATGATGTTATCAAAGGTAGTGTGGTGCCTTTAAGAGCTTTGGTTCCACCTGTGGTGGGTGATGCCAGGGACCCCTCATAAAAGACTCCCCTGTAGAGTCTCTGGGAATAGCTCTCGATATTACCAACTAAATTCAGAACGAAACCGTATGAATATTCTAAGTCTGTCCCCGATCCTCAAAAAATTAAGAATAATATTCATAATAACTAAAAGCCACTGCACATTACACAGGGGTCTTCTTTGTACCTAACCTACCATTATCCCATTTTATCCCACTACCCTCTGAGGTAGGTGCCATTAAGGTTAAGTGACAAGATATTTCCTTGGCCCTTCCGTATTCTTACTCAAATGATCTAAATATCCAGCCTGGGTGGTTCTCTCTTGGGCTCCGGATACGAAGTCGTCATCTCATCTTCGAAGCCCCCAGACCCTGAGCCGGAATATAAACACACTGAGAAAAGAACTCCTTCTTTTCCATCCCAAGCTTTTTGATTCCTCATCTACTCAGTAAATGGTATTCAACCCAGCAGGTTTCCCAAGCCAGGAATGCAGGCTTTATCCTATACCCTCTGCCCTGCCTTATACCCCATTTCCATGCACTCACCGTGTTTCCTAGTATCCTTTGCTTCCCAGAAGCACTGCTCTAATTCAGGCCATCATCATTCCCTGCCTAGATCATCACATCCACCTTGTACTAGACCCCTGACCTCTGCCTCAAACCTCTATAATGAAAAAGTTGTTCAGGCCACCCCCCTGCTTAAGATTATAGATGGCTCTCTAGAGACATCAGAGAAATAATCTCAATCTCTTAACATGCCGAAAAAAAACCCATATTGATTTGGCCCCTGCCTTCCTTCCCTGGTCCATTTTTCACTCCCTCCCTCTCCTTTGCCCTTATGGATAACAAATGTTGCTCGATTTTCATGCCTCCATTTTGTGTTCTTTGTTTCTGAAACCCCTGTCTCCATCCTTCAATACCCAGTTCAGGTATCACCACCTCCAGAAAGCCTTCCCGAACTTGCCCTGCCCACACCCAACACCACAGCACAGATGCCCATCATTGCACCAGAAACCCTGCAGTGAATGAGCTGTTCTCCTTCCTAATATGGGACCAAATACCTTGTCTCCTTCCACCATGACCCCAGGGCTTATCACAGTGCCTGGCACATAGTCCACACATTCCTTCTTTGTGGAATGAATGAATGAATGAATGAATGATGAATAAGGTGGAATTCTCCTGCCACAAATATATGGCATCTATATAACCCTCCATTTCCTAAATAGTCTGAAAACTGTTATGTTCGCCTGTCCCCATAAGTACATTCATATTTATTAGTTCAGCTGAATCTCTACTTTTGCTTTGAAAAATAGGATAACTATCGTCTTTTCATCTATCATTCACTGTTGGATCAGCCTTGAGGGCAACTGTTGCGATGGAACCTAGTCCATAAAACTTATGTGTTTATTAGGACAATTTTAATAAATGATTCCTTGGTTATCCTGGGAAAACTTAAACCACACTCTCCAAGCTCCAAACCAAATCTATTTTTTCCATCCTTCTGTATTGTCTAATCATGTCTGTTCTGTTCCTGATCTGCCAAACCATGTTTGAATTATGCTTCTCTCACAACCGCATCAGCCCAGCTGAGCCTCAACACATGCTAGTAGAAAACATATAAACGCTACTAGAAAAATGACAAGAAAAGAACCACAAAGCCTGATAACCTAAAATGAAAAACAGCCCAGCAGGAATTATCCTGCAAAACACGAACAATCTTGAGAGGTGGTGAATGGCACGTTAGCCTCGAACCCAGAAATATCCCTGGAGAAGTCACTGTTCTAGCACAGCTCCAGAGATGGATGCTAACAATTTGTGCTGGAGATCTGAAACGCCCAGCCTGGACAGAAGGGAAGCATCAGCTGTCAGGGAGAAGTGGGTTTAGGGAATTGAAGCCCATATGCATGCAGCACTCCAACAGTCATGTGTAATGGGAGAAGCTCCGTAAAACTGAACCACTGCAAATGATTGGAGATGAGTTAATTTCAGCATCTTTGGTGACATAGCCCAGAAAACCATGTGGGCCTATCATTTCTAGCTAGAGATGGAAGAGGAGCTTTACTAGCTTGAGGGACAGGAGAGAAGGTTGTATAGAGGCAAGAGAGACGATCCAATCAGGGATGGAATTAAGACCAGAACCAGGCAATTCACAAGCAGGGAATAAATCAAACCAGCGCCTGGGATGTGGCAGCACAGTCACATCCTGGAGCGGCTGTCAGAGCAAGGGGTCTGCTGAAGGTGAAGAACAGGGTCTCAGGTTAATAGTAAAGAGCCTCCCAGCCAAAGTCCAAGAGTAGGTGTCAGGCCCGGCCTGAAGAGACGCTCCTTCGATCCCCACTTGGACATAAAGAACGGGGAGCTGATCTAGCGGGTGAGGCTGCCTCCCCTTTGCTCATAGCTGATCCCAGCTTTGCTCTTTGGCCCACAGTCTGCCTACAGCTGACAACCTACGTTATTCCATTTTAGTAACTAAATTTGTTTTCAGTCATTTCTGGTTGAAAACAGCTTCTTTTGGGAAATTTTCACTTAAGTTCAGAGTTTATTGCCCTTTTACACCGCAGTTTAATATTTCCGTCTCAGGGCATCCTCGTGCTTCTCACAGGCAAGGTCAGCAGCAAGACAAGGAAGCAGAAACGACATGTTTTGCGGGTATTCCCCACACCCTGCACACCCCGAAAGAGAGATTAGAAAAATCTCAGCAAAGGAAAGAGCCAAAGTTACTTAAGAGAAACAGGAAATGTGCTAAAAACAGAAAGGTGTACAATTTTATTTTTAAAGCCAGAAATAAGAATTAACTGGCAAGAACACAAAATGTTTACTGTTTTCTCTTACGCTAAGATGTGTATATCAGTTTGGGAAAAATCCTGGAAACTTAATAAAATGTTAACACCTGTGATGCTGCAGCTTACCAGAGTGTCTGACTACTGGTTCTTTAAGATGTATCAATCTCTTCAAGCTTTGCAATTCTTTGATCTATTCCAACAATCTATCATGTCTGTTGCCTTTAACTGCATTGCCAGTTAATTCTACCTGACAATTCACTTTGTATATGCACAATACTTTTTTTGTTGTTTTAATGTTACATAGGATATATTTAGGGATAGTCAGTGATCCCAGTTTAAGTTACAATCCAACCATATATGGTGATGCCAAAGCAAACAGCTCACCTGTGCGGACAGTGAGAGGAACAGAAGAACCCATACCTTGAACACATGACCCATTGCTCCCACCTACAGGTGATGCCTTGCTGTGCAGCTGGCCTTTTTCTCTTTACTCCAATTGTAAAATGAATTGCTATTTCAGAGTTTTTAAAATGTGGAAAAAAAATAGGAAATACAGTGAGCTACAGGAGTACTGCGGGACGTGGGTATGGGAGAAAATTATCAGAGGAAAAGTAATACTTATTTTCACTCTTAGGAATAAAAGAATAAACAGATCATGGGAGACAAGAAGAGAATCTTTGAAATCTAACATTTGTTCAATGTCTTCTATTTGTTTGTCACTTTAGATGAGGTGTTTGCATTCATTTTATTTAGTTTTCATCTACCAGAATCTGGAAATAATTAAAGTGACTTTCTCAAGGCCGAGAATAGGAATGAGCTGGATTCAACTCTGGCTTTTCTGTGGACAACTGAAGAGCCTCAGCTTGTGCCCGACAGCCTGGCTCATCGCTGCAATGTTAGGGGATTCTAGAATGAAGGGTTGCACCCTTCTTCCAACCCTCGTTCGCTCAGAGGTCTAAAGTGCAGTCATAAACGGTAACAGTTCTATGAAGTCTTGATGGCAGCAGGCCAGGAACCCATGCACAGATGACACCATGTGGATTATCAGTCTCTCTTCCCCTGTATTCAGTTATCCTTATTCATTTTCAGGTAAAATAGATTTTCTACTTTTCTTTGTCCTTTTCAATGGGGCTGCTAAGAGGCAGACTCCACTGGGTGAAAACAGCCTCACAGAGGATGGAAACAAAGCCTTAAAAGTCAGGAAGAACTGGATTGAAATGCCAGCTACGTAACCTTATGCCAGATTACTTCCAGAAGCCTCCGTCTTCTCATCAGTAGAATGGGTCATTGTGAATAGCTTTCATGATTGAGAAGCTTAAATGGGATAACATCTTAAAGCTCTAAACACAGTGGCTGATAAAGAAAGAACATTGTATGTTAATAAGGAAATAACCCTTCTGGTTTAAATTCAAAAGATTTTAGAGGATATGGGGAGAGAAAAAGGAGGTTTGATGTTAAGCATTATACTCTACCTCCTTACCTATCTGCCTTTATAAAGACAGGAAGGACAGGTACCAAATAAAGTCTGAAGAAATGTGATCTCTCTAATATTATATATTTATATAGACAAGCCAAAATGTAACGCTGTGATGTTGGCATGGCAATCTAAGACCTAAATCAGGAGAGAACAAAACTGTCATAATAAGTAGCAAATCTGGAAAGATGGGAGCAGATGCAAAACCTTAAAGCCATTAATTTTCTGTCTATCAACACAGAGAGTACGAGAGGGTCAGTGTGTCTGTCATTTTAATACAGCCAACTGGCCCGGAGACCTGTCACGCTAATGAAGAAGCTACAGCTTAATTCCCGTAAAAATCTTCATTTTCAATTGATAGCTTTCTAGAGATGCAGCTGGATATCCTCCCCCCCCTTTTCGCCACAGGGAAAATGATATTTGTCCACTTACTACATGACAATCTCTTGGCTGCTATACCCAGTCTGGAATTTGAGACCACGCTCCACCTAGATGCGCTGAACAGAACGTACAGGAGTCAGATCTCGGCTCCAGGGTGAGGCTGCTTCTCAGGCAGCCTGTCCGTCCTATTTTATTAGTAAGTGATAAGTAAATGCTTTAGACACTCTTCTTTCAAAAGAGGCTGTCCTGTTTTCTTCAGCCAGAAACATGTGATGCTTAAATTTCTAAAATTTTCTTTTTTGCGTTCATTCCTTTTTGTCTAGAGGCACATTCTATGCAACATTTTAGAAATGACCTCAGGAAACTATCATTTCTATTCATTTTCTTCTACAATATTATAACTTCTGTGACTATTATCTCACTGCCCCAATGAATAGCTAAAGTTACAGTAGCAGAGCATTTCTTCTGCAGAACGTGGAAGTCTGCAGTCTCCTTTATTTTGCTCCATGTCTTAAGAATCTGCTTTTCTTAATGTTACTTCTGAAAGATCTTCATTGCAAAAGGTGTTTCTAGTGGAGTCTCGAGCTTAATCAATTGCCCATGAGTTTTCAGTCCTTAACAGAAGATAGAGATAAGGTAATGCGTATTATGCAAAGTTAGCCAAAAGTGAGGCAGTGGAATGGCATCAGGGACCATCATCTCCCAGAAGAGTTGACACAATAGAGGCAGACAATTAGATCAGAGCATTTTCTTAACTAGGCCAAAAGTAAAATCTTGGGGACAAGATAATGTTCAGATTTGGGTAGCGGCCAAGAGGCAAGAATCCCAAGCCGTCATGGCAGACTCTTGCTATATGTGTGTTTGCTGTACTCTAGAATTTGGATAAGTCTGACTCTTCTTGGAATGAAGGCAACCGGATCTATTTATTAAAGTAGCAAAGGGACCCATAATGTGCTGTGGCCTGAATCTTACCAACATCTGCTGTTTTCTCAGAACTGTAGGGACAGCTACTCAGCCAGTCAGGCACAATGAAGTTAGCTTATTGCGGGAAGTGTGGAAACTTGTGTCTTGTGGGGAGAGGGAAGGTTAGATATTGAGTTCAAAGAGGTGAGAGGAGACCCGCTGGGAAAGACATTCAAGAAACAGAGCCGTGGTGTGCACCTGAGCATGCTCACCCCACAGAGACACACACAGAACAACGCATGGGGAGGTCGAATGCGAAATCCCTGCAGCGTGTGCCTGGCTCCTAGGAATTGCTCAGCACCGTATACACATTGTCCAGTAACTGCTTCAACTGCCACATTTAGCCCTCCGCCTACAATAGATGCAGAAATGAAGTTGTTTAGAAGCAATTACAAAGCAATATTTCAACTAGAACAAATGAATACAGCACAACCTTAGCATGGAAATGCCGAGGGGGGGGGTCACAGCATGAAGGAACAATCAGAGTCGGATTGACTTAATCACAAGAAAGTGCAGAGGGATGACGGCCAGCACGATAATTCCCTCGGGGCTGTGAGCAGTGCCTGCCCTACAAGAGAACCCTCTTGTCCTCCGCGGCATCAACTTCCAGAACAGACAGGGCACCCAGTAGGTGCGTGGCTGGTGCTCAGGACGCCTAATAACAATCCTGCTGAGGAAACCATAGGTATAAAGAAAGTAACCAGAATATATAGCCAAGCTAGCAAGCGATGACATAATACTGCATGGAAGAGGCAGCGTGCCAACGAAAAACCCCTGGACCACAGAAGCCGAGGGCAAGATTCCAGTCCTCACTCTGCCATTGACTCGCCATGTTACCGGTGGGCAGCTTTTTATATTGTCGATTCTTTGAGACTCAACTAACTCACCTGTAGAAGTAAACATTGATACTTTAATAAGATGTAATTTAGAAGTACAGTATCTGGCACCGAGTAGGCTCTCAACAAATGACCAATGTGCTCTTAGGTGTACAGGTTGACATCTATTAGGGCTGCAACATACAGACCACGGTCCATGGGTATTAGGATACCCAGGGGCCAGAGCGGCCCCTGCTCACTAAGGATGGAAAAGGGTTTTTTTGTCAGAAGGGAAAAAGAGACAAGATGGAACACGTCAGTGAAAAGTCTCAATCATCTGTGTTGCCCTGAGATTGCAAAGGGTCCTTTTTCTCTTCTGCCTCCCGCTATGAGGCCAAGGCCAGGCCAGAGAAACAGTCCTCCTTGCTGGTCCAGTGGCATTCCATCGCCAACACCAGCTCAAGGTATGGCACATGGGATGAGTGTAGTTCTGGAGGTATTTCTGGTCACCTCCAAATCCAAAGCCTGTGGTAAGTGCAAACAATGGGTGACACCTTTGAAGACAAAGATGTATACCTCCAGGGTACCAGCAGTGGGATGAATGGTAGCCCCCCCAAAAGATATGTCGAACTGAAGCCTGTGAATGTGACCATATTGAAAGAAGAACCTTTACAGATGCCATCAAGTTAAGGATCTCGAGACGGTATCATCCTGGATTACCTGGGTTGGCCTTAAATTCAATGACGAACATCCTTATAAGACAGGAGACAAGCAGAAAAAGACAGAGGACAAGGCCATGTGAAGTCAAAGGCAGAGATTGGAGCTCACAGTCACAAGCCCGGGATTGCCAGCAGCCATCAGAAGGTAGGAGAGGTGTGGAAAGGATACTTCCTCGAATCTTCCAGAAGAAATTAACCCTGCTGATGCTGAGTTCGGACTTTTGGCCTCACGAACTGCGAAAGATCGCATTTCTGCTGTTTCAAGCCTCCTGCTTTGTGGTAATTAGTGGCAGCAGCCCTAGGAAACTAAGATGGCACCCACTTAGGGGAAGGGATAAAGTGACAATGATTCTGGGAGACGTGGATGGGCATCAGATACAGAGGTTACCCAGGAAATCTGTGTTCAATCTGTCTATGTAATATTTGCGTTATGAGCTGAGGTGTAGTTTATGTTAAGTAAAACCCTTAACGTAATTTTGCAATAAGAGTATTTGTCCTATGTTTCAGGTATTCCCAAGAAAAAGACAGAAGAAATGTTCCACATGGCAATGTTCCATGAAATTCATTACCTGGGGGAATCTGTAGAAGATTGCAGATTATGACGCTAGAGAAGGAAGTAATGGTCGCTTTGGGAGCTTTCTGGCTGTGGACTGAGTATCTTGTGGTCAGTCTGACTCTCCTGAGAGGGTGTGTAAGGGACTGAGAACCCACTATATCCATTTGTGACTGTAATCATGTTAATTTATACTGCAATGGTCTAGTCCCTGCCGATCCTTTAAGAAAGGGTTTAGAAATCAAGGATTCTATAAAGCAGTACTATTAAGCCAATAACCTAAGTAGCAGTGAGGAGTTGCAGGCATCTATACCCACCATCACTCCCTTCCAGCCCAACATGGCACAGACCTAGGGCATCCCTGAGAGCTCACGAGTGAAGAATCAGCCATCTCCCTTTTCACTCGCATGGGTAGGATTCCATGATGGCTCATGGGGACCATTTGGATGCTGAATTCTCTGTATTTCAAATTAACTCAGAGAAGCACATGGATGGCTGTATTGCACTGCCTCTGGGCATTTTAGACTGATAATGTGTTCCAGTGTAGTCAAATGCATCTTCAACATTGCTGGGAGCTAATGGAGAGGAATCATGCACATTTTTAAAATTTGGCAAGACAAATAGAAGCTTATTTCTCAGTTCTGGTACAATGGGTTTACCTTATGCCTTGTTTTCGCCAAATCTCGTTTCAGAAAACAGATGCCATTAACAAGCTCCCCATGGTTCAGCCTTCCTTCACCTGGCCCATCTCACTTCTTTCCTTCTTCCCTTCCTGCTGTTCAAAGACAGAGGAGCCCGAAAGGCGTGTAATTAATGAGCTCCATCTCTGAGCAGCTGGGGGTGGGTGGACCACAGGAGCCAAAAAGCAAAATGGAATTATCAAGGGGAGGATTTCAGATCATTTGTTCATCTGCCTTTCTGCTTCTGGAGGAACAGAGCGGGTGAAAGAACAGCAGGATGGACTCAGGCCATCATCCCACAGGGGACAGGGAAAAACAAAAAGAAGAGCCCAGAATGGACAGCAGCAGGTACGGAAGGGCACAGATGGAAGGATGTATGCAATTTTGGGGGAGCAGCAGAAGAAAAAGGCAAAACTGAAATAAACCCTGAAATAAATATCCCGGGAAAAAGCAGCAAATCAAGTAAAGGGGAAAGGAGAGGAACAAGAAGTGAAGAAAGGCAACTTAAATGAACACAAGCAAAGGTATCTAGAATCCCATGGGATTTCAAAAAGCCTGAAACAGCAGAGAAAGGGAAGGAGGTGAGGACCAAAGCTTTAAGACTTTCAAATCCGGCAGCCTAGGAGGGAGGAGTGGTATCAGTCAGCTCTTTCTGCAAAACAAACCACCCCCAAAGAAGTCAGTGGCTTAAAAAAATATCGTTTATTCTTGTCTGTGAGGGTCACCTGGTCGCTGGTTCATCTGGGTTGGGCTTGTCTGGGAATCTCTGCTTCAAGCGGTGGGTCCTGCTAGGCTTCGCTCCCTGGCAGATTGCTCTCAGGTTTTTTCCACGTGTGCTTCCTCGAGGACTAAGGTGAGACAGATAATAGCTACCCCAGAGCAAGGTGTTTCTACGGCAATGGTGGGGCTCAAGTGCTGAGCCATTTCAAGCTTCTGTTTACATGACATCTGCTAACATCCCGTTGACCAAATCCTGTCTCACTAGCAAGCGCAAGATGAATGTGTCAGAAGATACACTCTTCTCATGGGGGTGGTAGGGAGGGAGTACACAGTGGAAGAATATTCTAATCAATCACAGGAGTGAATGAGGAAGAATAATTAGGAAGTTATCACAAGAGGGCACTGAAACTGTGGCAAGACTGAATGAGGGACAGTAACGCACATATAATAGAACCAAGATATACCTTTACATGCTGTGTATTTACAAGGCCAAAGAACATCACACCCTCTAACCGGCACTTCCACTTTCCTCCTCTCTGATTAACTTGTACTGGACAAACATGTGGCCGTGTTAAGATGGGCCAACCCACGGTCAGGTCATACCCAAATACCATATTACACAATGCTTTTTCCACTCACACTAGCTCTCCGATTCAGTCTCTGAGTATTGATTTTAATCAGCAAACACATTTACAGTGCCATGCAAATTAATGTATCACGTAGAATTATAGTGCATAGGTTGGCTTATGGAAATATTTTAGTAGGCATAATGTGTGAGATTTATAAGATTGCAAAACAAACTACGGTAGAGTATAATCAAGGGCAGAGCATATGCAAAAAGAAATTGTCAAAGGCTTGAAACTATTGAGCTGTTGGGTCACTGTGAACAGGAAAGAAAAGAGAACATCCCTGCAGTTTTCCCTAACACATTTAATTAGGGAAAAGTCAATATGATCAAATTATACCAGTTTCTCATGGATAGGCCAAATTACATAACTCAAAATGTGTCAGAAGGCAACACGCCAGAGTTTCAGCTTAGCTGCAATATTGACATTTAGTCTGTGACATGTTACTTCAGTTATTTGTGCCTCAGTTTCCAACTTTTAAAATGAAGTCATTCTACTAGTTAACCTGTAAGGTTCCTTCTGGCTTCTGCAGTCAAGTTTTAATTAAGCATATATTTGTGACTTGATACTTGGGGTACTAAGATGAAACAGTGACAGTTCTGCTCTCAAGGAGTCCAAAACTTAGTGGGGTGGGATGCAAAACATATCATATGAACTTAATGTGGCAAATGCCACGTAGAGAAATATTTAGGAGGCCTTGGGAGGTCAGAGGAGAAGGAAACCCAGGGCCACAGGCAGGCTGAAACCTGTATTGAGTCCTGAAAGATGGATGGCAACTAATCCATTGAAGGGGGGAGAAAAAAGCATCCCAGGTGGAGACAGAAACAACATAGGAATGGAGGCAGGAAAAGGCCTGACGTGTGGTGGAAATCAGAAGTGTAGAGTCTGAACCAGGGATGAGCCTAGAAAAGAAGCTGAGGGCTCTGCTAAAGAGTCAAGTGTGAGACACTGAAGAACTTTCAGTGAAAAAGTATCAGGGTGGGTTTGCATTTTTTCCACAGCTCACACCACTGAAAGAAAGATAGGCGTACAAAGCTAGATCTTAGGGCTACAAACCTAGAGGCAGAGAAACCAAATGAGCACAGTTGAAATATAACCAATACGAGAACATAAGAATTCAAACAAAGGCATTAATAGTAGGGACAGGGATGGGCTTCCCTGGTGGCGCAGTGGTTGAGAGTCCGCCTGCCGATGCAGGGGACACGGGTTCGTGCCCCGGTCCGGGAAGACCCCACGTGCCGCGGAGCAGCTGGGCCCGTGAGCCATGGCCTCTGAGCTTGTGCGTCCGGAGCCTGTGCTCCGCAACGGGAGAGGCCACAACAGTGAGAGGCCCGCGTACCGCAAAAAAAAAAAAAAAAAAAAAAGTAGTAGGGACAGGGAGAGGGAACAAGGTCAGTAAATATTTAAAAAGCAAAATTAAGGGAGATTATCAGTTCACTTTGGGACATGTTAAATTGACTTGTCAGTGGAGAATCCAAGAAGAGATACCAGCAAGCACTGTCATTTACTTGTAATTAAGAAACAGGAAATCAAGATCCCTTGAACGACATCAAGGACAGACATGGTGTTAGAACTGGGAATTGTTCTTCTTGGCAGACATCATGGGAGGTGAGTTTCAGGAAGCTCTAGGCAACATCTATGTAATGAGAAATTTTAAGACATCTATTTCTTATACATAAAAGTCAGTATAAAAAAAACATTGTTTTAAATTAAAATCAAATTGTTACCAGATTCTTCCAAATTAGTCTTTTCAAAGATATAAATTTTATGTGAGCTTTTATAATACAGTATTCTTGTTATTAGCTAGCAAATAATTGGTATTTTATTTATTTATTCCATTTGATTTTGCTTTCTGGGTCTGTCTAATGTTGATTTACTCCTAAGGAAACATCACACTCACACACACTCACACACGTTCTTCTGACTGAAGTCTTCTGAAATAGTCTATGCCCCACAGAAGAAAGAGAATCAATATTCCCTTTTCATTCTGCATCTTTCTCTGGCAACTGTGGGAAAACATGAAAAAATCGATATTACAAAGAATGATGCCCCAAGACAGCAGAGGCAAGAATGCTCAAAGAGAGAAGGACTCAGTGACTTTCCACCCAGGCACATTTCCTCCTGATACAAAGGAAATTTAAAAGCCCAGGTCATGCACTATATGTGTTGCTGTGCCAGCAGATGAAAAAAGAAAAAGTGAAAAGATTTAAGATAACTGGGAAGGGTCTGAAAATGCATACTAGCACGTCGCGGGGGAAATCATGCAACATTTGCTTTTTAGTGTCTAATGACAAAAATCACTTAAAGGAATATCTGGGAATAAAACAAACACCTTTTACTAGTAAAACTCCCTCCACAGTATATCAATTTATGGTTCTATTCCCTAAAGGGTCATGACTTAAAAGTTCACATGAACTGCTAACATGCAAGACGAAATTGAGCTATTTGTAATGAGGTGGATAGATCTAGAGTCTGTCATACAGAGTGAAGTCAGAAAGAGAAAGACAAATACCATATGCTAACACATATATATGGAATTTAAGGGAAAAAAATGTCATGAAGAACCTAGGGGTAACACAGGAATAAATACACAGACCTACTAGAGAATGGACTTGAGGATATGGGGAGGGGGAAGGGTAAGCTGTGACAAAGCAAGAGAGAGGCATGGACATACATACACTACCAAACGTAAGGTAGATAGCTAGTGGGAAGCAGCCACATAGCACAGGGAGATCAGCTCGGTGCTTTGTGACCGCCTGGAGGGGTGGGATAGGGAGACGCGGGAGGGAGGGAGAGGCAAGAGGGAAGAGATATGGGAACATATGTATAACTGATTCACTTTGTTACAAAGCAGAAACTAACACACAATTGTAAAGCAATTATACTCCAATAAAGATGTAAAAAAAGAAAAGCAAGTGGAGAATAATAATAAAAGGAAGAGCTAACATTCAAAAAAAAAGGGTGGATACTTGTAAAATGTGTTGTGAAATTATCTCATCATGATATTTTGAGATTTCTAACAGAAATATGCAAATCTAAGTTATCAGCTTTAATGAGTTAAAGACCCTAGAGTAAAGGCTTTGCTCTGTCATAGAGAAGTAAAGACCTCTGTTGCGCTGCTAAAACCCCAGAGGAGCCATGTTTTCCTGAGACATTCCAGAAAGGTTGATAGTGGCTCAGAGGTGTTGCATGAATTCTGTGGTACAACTCAGTAGAGGTGGGTGACAACTGAGGTTGGGCTCACAACTTGGCATGTCCCCTCCTGTCTCTTATCCAATGGTACTTCCTTCTGGATGGAGGAGTTCTGTGCTTCTCAAATCTGCTACAGAACTGCCCGTGCTGCATTTTACCAATAAAACTGTTCAGGTTCCATTCCCAGAAATTGTTTCAGTGTTTGATCACATGCATTCTCCAAAAATAAAAGGCAAATCAAAAAACTCAGTTGGTAATATTTTTCAATAGCCAGTGTTAAAAACCAGAAAGAGAGAAGATGGAAGGAAAAGGGGAAAAGACAACAGAAGGAAGGGAACCAAGTAAGCTCACTTGGATGGATCCTTACCCTTATGTATTGAGACTGCTCCAAAATTCTGGGCAATACTCTGTTTTTGGCCATTTCCTTCCCATTCCCATACCTAAATAGAAGTCCATGTGGTAAGTATACTCCCACAGTGGATCTGATGTGCCACATCTTGCCAATTTTAGTAGAAGCAGTGGGATGCAGAAAGCTACCTATAAGCAGGACATCACAAAAAACTGTTGCCTAAATCTGAACTCTACTGGAGTTAAGAGTTACATGCCAGGTGGGGAAATAAAAAGGAACAGAGGATAAAAACTGATTCTAGGTAGTGGTGAGTTATTCCAAAGTACAATTCCAGGAGCAAATGTTGTTGAATCAATTTTAAAAACAATTATAGACACCGTGGTTCCAGGAAAACCTTCTTCAAGGTTCTCTAAAGAGACTGCAGGTTGAACATCTACTGAAGAGTCATTTTTACTGCTGCAATGACTCAGTTGAGAGGGAAGTTGGTGAAATTCTCTTCTATTTTCCTTTTATGCCAACTAGTTTACTGATTTATCTTATAACACTGGATAAACTGGTTTTCAAAAATGGTAAAAATTTCAGGGCTCCTGTGCCTCTTGTGCAATATTTAACCACCTTTAGTGGTCTAGGGCTACTCCTACTTTCCTCTACCCAGATTGCAATTTGTAGTGGCTGCTTTTGTTGATTTCCTCCCCTATAGCTTGATTTGATATTTTGGATATGAATCAAAGAAAATTAATGAGAGTTTCAGTCTAAGCAAAGGATCTCTACATATAATAACCACATATCTTGAGCTAGACCTATTTGCAGTTATTTTCAGTTAAAAGTAGCTAAAGGTGAAAAGGACAACATAAAGTCTCTCCCTTCACACACCCAAACCAGTGTAATTTTTTTTTATTTAAAGAAACTGGCATTGGCTAAATTTTCTAGGATATATTTTTAAAGAAATAATCTCTAAGGACTGCCAAAGGGTGACTGTTATAGACCTGGCTCTCTTGCGGGAAGTAAAATGGCGGAGTCCCAATAATAATTAGGTAGTTGAAGCAACTGTTTTATACATAATCTACGTCTCTACCATTCCGACTTTTGCCTTCATTACACAGGCATTTTATCCTAGATTCCTCTTCTCTTATCAAAATCATTGATCACTAATCTCTCCTCAAGTTTCTTCTGTTTTTTGGATGCAACTATGAAAAAGTTGCATGATAATTTGGAAGGGAAGCATATTATTTTAGTATATTGTTTGGAGTTCCCGGGCTAATAAAGAGCTCTCACTAGGTCTGTAAGTGTCAACCCAACAGTATAAAATAAAATGAGAGGGCTGTCACAGTCTGGGTTCCCCAGGAAGCTGACTCTGAAATGAAGACTTACAGGTAGGCAGATAATGAGGCAGCCCTCTTGGGATCAAAACCCCTAGAAGAGAAGTGAGGGAAGTAAAATTGGGCAGCAGATTGAAATCAAGCTGTGACAGAGCCTCAGAGGAGGTCGAAAACAACTCCACAGGGAGTTTGAAGCTAACATGACCTTTCAGAGGGTGTGAGTTGGATCCAAGGGGCCAGACCTTTGTTCCCCCAAAGCTGCTAGGTCATTGGACGTGTACCAGCTAAAATGCAGGCACAGCCTTGGGCTCCCTCCAGCTGTGGCAGTGCCCAGAGGGGCTGGTAGCTGAGGCTGTCATACAGCACTTCCGGCACCGTGGAGGTGTGGGTTCTACACTCTTAAGTGGGGGATCTGGGTGGTGTCTCCCTGCATCGACTGCATTATCTTTAGTGATTCAGTGATGGCTGAACAACCCCAACTGTTCAGGCTCATCTGTGAGCAAATTTACGTGGTCCACCATGCTTTACTTAATGAAAAGGATGAACAAGCCCAATTTGAGGGTCATAATATTTGTTGCCTTGTTATTGCTAACTGGAGGGCTCAGAGCCAATCAACTGACAGCTAAGTCATCACCCATCTCTGGATTATCAGGCCTTGAACAACTCTCCTCCCAGGATAGGGTAGTACTGAAATCCAACAGACAACTATTTAATTGTACCTTCTATTACCAACTCCATAAGGACAAAGTGTGATTACATATTAATATTTTTGCATGTAGCTGTGAACTTACTTTCTTTGCTCATTTCAACTGAAGTTTATTGGCTGAGCATACGTCGTTTGGAATGGGTGAATGGGTGCACACATTTAAGTGGAGTTTTTTTTTTTTTTTCTACTGCTTGAGCTTTCTGCTGAAGGAAAGAGCTTTCTACTTTTGAGCTTTACGAGAAACACCCACAGAAGAGCTCCTGAGTGGTGTAGAAAGGTGGGTGCTGTACAACCCGGAAAGTCCAGTGGCTTCTTTCCCAGTGATGGGGGCTGGCAACTGGAAACCCAGTGAGGCTGAAGTTGTTACTAATGAGAGTGTTGGACAGAGAGAAACAGCTTGGATCCCGAATTGGTTACCTTCATGTATTTCGTCCCCGATTCAAATTTTTAAAAATTATCAATGTATGTTTCTTATTGCTTCTGTCATCGTGTGGTTATATAGTCACATGAACATGGGGCTGCTTGGCTGATGTGCCATGTGATGGAGCTGAATGAGAGGAGTCTTGAAATAACACTTTGAATGAATTTATTACAGGAAGGATAGTCAGTTGCAGAAAACTGAACCCTGAATTTTCCTTCTAGCTGTTCCATAAAAGATGGTCAGAATGTCAAGGTGTTTTCCAGCAATAATATTTCTTGAGCTCCTGTGTTTATCTGTAAGCTCTCCTCTGCCACTGCGCTTTTTCTGCAGATATCAGCATAGTCTCCACAAACTGAAGATTGCTCGCATTAGCCCGTGGTATTCATCTCAAGAGCTCATCAAGCACCATTTGTCTCCCATGAGCTTCTGATTTTTTTAAATGCCTTTACCTTCCTCCCCAGGCTCTTAACTAAAGGTTTTTCTGTAAAGACATTTTTTCAGTATATTGGACATCACACAACTATTTTGTCTTTGTTTGGTTAGACTAAAGCTCTCTGGGAAGTCACTTGCTGCTTTGTCATTAACAGAGCTAGTGGAAGAAGGAGAAGGGGGGTTATGAAGGGCTTTATTCCCCTGGGTTTTACAAGTAACTTTTCGATAAAGATCAGAAGCAAATGATTAAAGGAGAACTGACAGTGAGCAATGTGAAATTAAGATCAAATGTGCTTATCTTGTGACTTGCTGGCTGCAACAATAAAAACAACAGCAAAAATTAATAAATCAGAGAGGAAGTTAAAACAGGCTTCCAGAAACTTGCAAGAAGCACATGTGATTGAGTGCTGAAGGCAGTGAAAATGAATTTGGGGGATGGAGTGCAGGAGGAGGGTCCCCTAGAGGGACAGCAGCCTTTGCTGCAGTGGCCCAGCCTGCCCTGGCCTGAGAAGCATGAAGTCCAAGGCTTCAGGAATAATGATTCTTAGATCCTTAACTACCTGCAAATCTTCCATGTGATGGAAAGGAGGTGCTATCGAGGGCAGCACCTGGAAAAGCCTTCAATGGATAAGGTATCTGAGTTGGATAACTGGAGTTCTTGGATCCGTTGTGGTTCCAACATCCCTGGCTAAGCCCGAGTTCAGGAGGGAGTTAGGTGTCCTGAATTGTATGTTATTTTTAAAAAGTAATTGTCATGCAATTCTATGCAAATAGAATGCCAACAGAGAAATTTTAAACATATTGGTTCTTATGCTACTGCCAAGAAGAGTGGCATCTGTAAGGACTTTCATGAACTGCATGTCAATTTTCTTTCATTAGCTTATTTGGTTCTCATTACAATCACCTGGTATTTCCAATTTATGGATGATGAGACAGAAAACTCAGAGAAGTTAAGCAACCACACACCTAGAGAAGATTTCCAGCTCAGCAGAAAAGTTACCTTAGAACAGTCCTTTCAGTTTTAACACTGTTTCAGGTGCGGGACAAGGTTAAAGCCATCACAGGCCTGAATATTCAGAAATGATTTTAGTTTAAACAATTTAAACTGCTCTTGTGTACCACCAGACCAGGCATCAAACCACGTGTGCCAACCTTTGATTTGGAGACTAAGATCACTGCAGACGTATATGGCCTCATCTCTAGGCATTTTTTTTTAAAGTGGCTACACATAAATGCAATCCAACTATGCAGCAGCAGAGGAAAGGGCTCACTTAGGATCAACAGTTAAAATACAGGACAGCCAGATAAATATGAATCTTAGATAAACAAAGAATATTTGTTTAGTATGAATCTGTCCCATGCAATATTCAGGACGTATTTATGTAAAAAATACAGGGTATCATGCATTTTTATTTGATGACAGGGTTGCTCTGGCAACCCTCATAAAAAATGTTCACCCTCATCCTTCTTTCTGATCAGCCTGGAAAAGAGTTTGTCTAGTCCTATGGCACAGGAAGGGTGCTCACTCTGAGCTGACTGTCTATCCAGATGCCCAATTCACTTTGCAAAATATATGTTCCGGGTAACTGGTCTTTACAACCCTGGGACCTCACTTTCTATATCTAATTATCCTCATGCTCTGAGAGCAGTTACCACCCTGTGAAGGAGATCTGAAGTGGGAGTTGGGTAGGGTGATATCTGCAGGGCTTCTGAGTGTGTTACCTCCACAGTAAACAGACACAACTCATGGGATGAAACACGAACTTAATTTTTGTTTCCCACCATCTTCTGAAAAAAAAAAAATTGTTTAGAGAAGGATGTTCTTCCTTCTCTAGTAAATAAAATGTCTCAGGAAATAAAATGTCTTGATACTTTTTAAGTCATCAGATATAGTACTGCTTCCTAAAATCTAGAGTATTGATTCCTATATAATAATCAAAACTTCAAATGTGATCTGAGGTTAAAACCTCTTTCTTTTGCCAGCTGGTGCTTTTTACAGGTGGGGAAATGGGCGTGGGCAGCCTTCTTCCTTTATTCCCCCCCCACACCCCGGCCCTCCTGTTAACTTTAGGTTTGGATGCTATTTAGGTCAAAGAGACGGAAGGAGGCACAAGCCAGAGAAACAAGAAAGACAGCTTCGTGCTCTTGAGCACAGCTCATCTTCAAACTATATTTTATGGAGCATTTTTGTGGATTCTTTGAAGACCCTCTGACCTCACACCATCATAGGACACTTCCCACCTGTGCCTTTTTATAGGTGATGTGTTTCCTCTGGTACATAACTTGCTCCCTCAGTTGACCCAGGAATCTGGCAGTATCTTCAGATTCTCTCTGCCGAGGTCTCCTTATGCCCCTGGGCAGCCCCATTGGACAGAACCCAAGATGATCCTATTTAAGTTTTTTTTTTTCCAATTTCTGGTCCATGGGTACCACTCTTGCATCCTTTGCTCCTAATAAACCAAACCCTAACAGAGCAACAACCTTCTCTTTTCTCCACAGTACAAGCTGCTAAAACATTTCCAATCTCCTGTATTATTTGGGTGGGCCAATATATTCCCCAAATGCAAAAAAAAAAAAAAAGAAAAAGAAAAATCAAGCCAATATAATCCTCAACTGCAAAAAATATATATATTTGAAGTTCTTGGAATAGTCTTATTGAAGCTTTTCTCACTAGGCTTGAAGTGAGAGGCAAATACTTCCCCCAGTATTGGGGGATGGGATTCACCATATACCAGTGCCTGTCTCCGAAAAGTTTGCTTTCAAAACAAAAACAACTTTCTACAACCCTTTTAGACTAACAATATGAAGAAGGGGTTTAAAGAGTTCTCTAAGTGATCACAGCTTTCCTGTTTGAACTTTTTGTAGGGTGAGCTCCATGGAATGTGACATCACTGACCTATGTCTTAGCTGGAAGAGAGGGAAAGAGCCACAATTTAACACCCTATTACTCTGGGAAAATGTGTTCTGCCATTAAGATAACACACATATTCAGAGTGTGCACTGAGCCAGGGCCTCAATCCGGTGAACGCTTTGGGGTTCTCAAAGGGTTTAGGGCTATTTTACCCAAGAAAGGCTTCATGTTCTTGAAATTTCTAATAAGCAGGAGTGCTCTGGCCTCATACATTCTCCTATGTCATGCATGGGCTCTTTCTGATGTAGGATGCACATATAATCAACCAAACCACTTAAAAGCCCTTCTGTGAAAGTATACTGCAAATCACTGCAAGAGCCTGAAGGGCTAAGGGAGTCATTTCCAGTCATGGCTTTCAAGAGCACTTATAACTTAAATTATAAGAGCGTTCTAGATTTCCCAAATACTGTGTGTTATAAATGCCTTGCTATGGAAAAAGTTGACCAAGTCCAGCACATTTTAATCAGTGAGTCAATATGCTTCTAAGGAACATGCATGGACCCCTGAGTACATTCTCAAGGAGGCTTCCAAGTACCCTGACTTTAACCAGCTAACATGTGCAACGCTCTACTTCATTACCTCATTGTTGACTGGTCCCAGTGGAGGCTGCAAAACAAAAGCATTAGGACCCACCAAGGGAAGCCACCTCTATTGAGAACTTTGCTCTCAGTCAACGACACTGAGGAACTGGCCCTGGGCATCGCTTGCTAGCTCTTTGCAGAGCTGGCCCAGCCATAGCCCAACAAGATGGCAAAATGTAGGCAATCATGACCAGCCTTTCTTGCTCTTTTCCATTCATATTATTTCAGAGTTGGTTAACCAGTAGGGATTAACGCCAGGAAGTTCTGGGTCCATGCATCACGGCTCTTCAGCTTTCCGCTGTTGTATGACTGCTCTGGGTTTCATTTTTCCCATCAAGGAATTGGAATAGTAACAGGACCTACCCCCTGGTTGGTTGGAAGGAATGAGTAAGGTAATACATATAGATAGCTCAGGAAAATAAATGCTTACTACATGCTGAATATGATTTATTTTACCACTAAAATAGGTTACCTACATTAGTATAGCTCCAGTTTTCCACTCTGAGTGGCTTGTAACCACTGCCTATGTTAGTGGGCCAAGTTACAGTTCACAAAGCACTTTCGCACACATTACAGATAATCCCACCACCAATAGATTTTAGTGTATTTCCTTACATTTTATTTTTAAGAACTGGAATCATATTTAGTTTGCATCTATGTATCCTACTTTTTCCATATAACAGAATTTTAATATTCCTCACATCATTAAGTATATTTCAAAACAAGTTTTAAAAAGCTGTGTTTTCCTTCCTACGGACATACCAACCTTCATTTCACTAGTCCTCTGGTTGAGCAATAAAACCTTACTCTTAGTTACCTTTTTTTTTTTATTTTTTGCAGTACGCGGGCCTCTCCCACTGCGGCGCACACGGACATGCGGGCTGAGTGGCCATGGCTCACGGGCCCAGCCGCTCCAATGGCATGTGGGATCTTTCCGGACCGAGGCACGAACCCGCATCCCCTGCATTGGCAGGTGGACTCTCAACCACTGCGCCACCAGGGAAGCCCCATTAGTTACCTTTTTTATATCATATATAATGCTGCAGTGAACAGCGTTAAACAATTCCCTGACCACATTTCTGATTATTTCCTTAGTACACACCTAAAAAGGGTATGGACAGTCTTAAGGCCCTTGACACACTGCTGAAGTACTTTCTAGAAAGTTTATTCCACTGTTCAATTTTTATAAGGTTTCTTAAATTTATTCCCTCAACTAATTGCAAGATCTATTTCTTTAAATTGTGATAAAATACATGTAACATAAAATTTACCTTCTTAACCATTTTTAAGTGTGCAGTTCAGCAGTGTTATGAATACTCACATCATTGTACAACAGATCTCCAGAACTTTATCATCCTGTAAAACTGAAACTCCGTACCCATTAAACAACAACTCCCCATTTTCCCTCCCCCCAGCTCCTGGCAACCATCATTCTACTTTCTGTCTCTATGAATTTGATTACCCTAGGTACCTCATATAAGCGGAATCATACAGCATTTGTCCTTTTGTGACTGACTGATTTCATTGAACATAATCCAGTGCTATAATTTTAGTTTTTCAAATTCTGATAATCCCTCACCCAAAGAAACACTGTCTCATGACAATTTGACCAAACAGGAGAAATTTGTTTATGTTCATGGGTTTGTACACATTGTAGCAGCTGTCTATTTTTCTCTCCAATAATCCAAGGCTTCTGAGTGTGTCATCGTGATGTGCGTATAGGTTCCAAAAGGGAACCAACTACCAGGGGGAGAGGAGGTGGCTACGGGGACGGGAAAAGACAAAGAAATTAAAGCATTTACAGATCCTGACAAATGGACATGGGCTTTTGGATTCTTCACCCAAAATCAACCCGGAAAGAATCAGAGAGATGAAAGGAAAGCATAGATCTAAGGCCCTAGTATTTAAAAGGTGTAACCATCTGGGGAAAACTAAAGGCTGTTCGGAAGTGGTATGTGTGTGTCCTGGTGGATGCATGTGGGGGCAGGGAGCTGCTGCATCCCAGGAGGAAGGTGCTGGTGTGGCCATGATGCAGTGACTCTGTTATGTTCACGTTTCTCCTGCTCCTTTCCACGAAACCATCTTTGCTTCCCCATCAGAATCTTAGAGATGAAAATGACTAGATAAAAAAGGAGCACAGGGCTTGCCTGGTGGCACAGTGGTTGAGAGTCCACCTGCTGATGCAGGGGACACGGGTTCGTGCCCCGGTCCGGGAAGATCCCACATGCCGCGGAGCGGCTGGGCCCGTGAGCCATGGCCACTGAGCCTGCACGTACAGAGCCTGGGCTCCGCAACAGGAGAGGCCACAACAGTGAGAGGCCCATGTATTGCAAAAAAAAAAAAAAGGAGCACAATCATAAGAAAAGAAAGATAACACATCGAATAGCAAATACAACTTGAAGCCTAGTTATTGAGATGAGAGACCAAAAAAGAATCAAATAAATAAATGCAAGGAAATGTGGAAAAGATAAGCAATCTGAAGCAAGAACAGTAAGTCATAAAGCAACCCAAGTGGACATCATAGCTATAGAAAATATAATAACTGAAATTAAGAATGCAGTGGATGGGATAAATAGAGGAATATCAGAAAAATAAATTAGTAATCTGGGAAGCTGCTTTAGGAACTGCTTCAGATTACATCAGAAAAGGATAGAGAGAAAATCTAAAAGAAAAGCTAAGAGGTATGGAGGATATAACAGAAAGAATCAGATTGATATCAGACTTGTTAAACAACACTGGAAACAAGAAAGACAATAAAGTAATGTTTTGAAAGAATCACAAAGAAAATTTTAAGAAATCAGTAGAGGTGACCATAACATAATGGGGAAAAGAAGGACTTTTTAGTACCTTATCATCTATGTAAAGAAAAATAAACTGGATCACTTCCCAATACCATCTGTAGATAGAGGTGGACTCCGGATGGATTAAAGAACTAAAGTGAACTAAAGAACTAAAATGAAACTATAAATTTAGAAGAAGAAAATATATGAGAACATCTTCATGACCTAGAGGTGAGGAAGGGTGTCTTGAAAACTCAAAAGCACAAACTAAGAGTTTAAAAATCAATTAATTTGAGTGTATCAAAATTAGAAGTCAATGATCAAGAACGGATATAATGAAAAATCAACGGATAGTAGTTTAATGCTCAAACCCATTGGTAATACAGAAACAGAAATTAAAATAGCAATGGACTATTTCTTTATGCTCAGGAACAGGAAAGCTGAGTTACGCCTAGTATTAGTGGAGACGTGGGGTGGAGGCCATAGAAATGCTCATATGTTATTGATGGGAGGAAGGGTTGGTGCAGCAATTCTGGAAGTCAGTCCAGCAGTTCTGCTTCTAGGTTCCACCGGAGAGATCCTCACACAGCTCTGCAAGGGCTGTGTTATTTGTGGTGACAGACAGCTAGAGCCAGTCAATGGCTGAGTCAGACCCACATATGGAACTCCATGGAGGGGAGAGCAGCAATGGGCTAGATTTACACCTAGCAACATGGGTAGGACTTTAAAATATCACGCTAAGCAGAGAAAAAGAAAAAAGGGAAAAAAAGAAAAAGGAAAGGTGTTTTACTTCGTTTGGGCTGCTATAACAAAATGTCATAGACTGAGTTGCTTATAAACAATAGAAATTTCTCACAGTTCTGGAGGCTGTGACCAAGATAAAGGTACTGGCAAATTTGGTGTCTGGTGAGGACTTGCTTCCTGGTTTGTGGACCATCCCTTCTAGCTGTAAACTCACACGGTGGGAGGGTGAGGGGTCTCTCTGGGGCACTGGGTCTCTCTCTTTATAAGGGCACTAATCCCATTCATGAGGGCAGAGACCTCATGACCTAATCACCTCCTCAAGGCCCCACCTCCAAATACCAGCACACTGAGGATTAGGTTTCAACATATGAATCTTGGGTAGACACAAACGTTCAGACCATAGCAAAAGTTTAAAAAAAGAGAGAGAAAAGGATAAGATCTAGCAGAAAAACATTTGTGTATATTAAAGTTATATCCACAAGATAACACAAAAACTATTTTCAAAGAATATATCAAAATAAGTCATTGGGCTTCCCTGGTGGCGCAGTGGTTGAGAGTCCGCCTGCCGATGCAGGGGACACGGGTTCGTGTCCCGGTCCAGGAAGATCCCACATGCCGCGGAGCGGCTGGGCCCGTGAGCCATGGCCGCTGAGCCTGCGAGTCCGGAGCCTGTGCTCCGCAACGGGAGAGGCCACAACAGTGAGAGGCCCGCGTACCGGAAAAAAAAAAAAAAAAGTCATTATAACACAATGTTTGCATATGGAGAGGGTGTGGGGTTGGGAACAGGAGTTGGTTATGGATAAGAGGGAATTGAATGATGAATTAAGCCCTAAGTCCCTTTCACAGACCAAGGATAACGGTGGGCCAGGGTATCAGGAGTCTTAATCACTCTACCTTCTATAACAAGACACTCAAAGAGACAAATGTAAGGGAGCTAATGCTTACTGATGCAGCCTACTTTTACTTTTCATTTAAAAGCCATTTATTACTTCCTTTTCCATGAAATTTTTCTGTTTTTTTTTTTTAATTGAGGTAGAGTTGATGTATAATACTATGTAAGTTTCAGGTGTATAACATAGTGCTTCATAATTTTAAAGGTTATAATCCATTTATAATTATAAAACATTGGCTATATTCCCTGTGCTGTACAATACATCCTTGTAGCTGATTTATTTTATATAGTAGTTTGAACCTCTTAATCCACTACCGCTACTTTGCCCCTCCCCCTTCCCTCTCCCCACTGGTAACCACGAGTTTGTTCTCTGTATTTTTGAGCCTGTTTCTTTTTTGTCAGATTCACTGTTTTATTTTTTAGATTGCACATCTTAGTAATATCCTACGGTATCTGTCTTTCTGAGACAGCTTAGAGTTTTATATTGTGCTAAGAGTTTTATATTGAGAAACTCATTCACTTCTTCTTCCAGCTGCATAAGGAATTTATGGTTCTCTTCCCTTCATGAACAATGACAGAATGGTTCACAGAGAGGAAGTAATGTGGCTTCGTCTCATTACGTGTATGGATGGGAACAGCGCATCATCAAATTCCTGAGCCCTAGGCACCATCACAAACGGCCTTCCTGAAATCTCTTCATAAGGATGTCAGCGCCAACCACAGAAGATGCAAACACACGGACAGATGTGTGTATTGTCACCACAACGCTGCAGCTGTAGCACGGTTTTGCTATCATTCCTTCTGTGGGCTGTACCACCCCATACTTCACCGCAGACCTCAGACCTGGGGGCAGAGGAGGGCCAGCCACACACAGCACCAGGAAGTGGCTTCCTCCAGCCTCTTTAAAAGATGTCAGATGCCTCCTATGGTGCGTGGTACAGAAAGCCGATATGAAATGTTGAAAATGTGGGCACGTTGATCAATGCTCCAAAAAAAAAAAAAAATCTGCTTTCAGGAAAATGAAAGAAACCTACCAATAAAGAAACTGAGAAATAGCCATTCAGATGAAAGTGAAATGCTGACACAATGCCAATTTCAACTTAAGAAAATAGACCACTTCTTGGAGGGTGAAATTTCCATGCCCTCAGGCGTTACTCCTACAGAGCGAGCCTGGTCCTGATGCATCTGGTCTTAATAAATCTTATTCCATATTCCTTAGATTACTATTAAAATAGGGCTACAAGGAGTGTCTCTTATGAACACAGGGACTATTGCAAGTAATTACAGGGAAAAACAATAATGTCCGCCTTTGTTACGAGGGCAGTTTACAATTAGCAGTAAATGCCATTGTGCCAATATATGCGGTAGGGGATGGGGCACTGGAGAATTCGAGATACAAATCAGATTTCGCAAGCAGAAAAAGCAAATGGCAGTACCTCCCGTTATCAGTACTTCTCCCTAATAACAAGGGAAGTGCCAGAGTCTCATCCCAAGAAAGGGAAGCTTAAGCCAGAGCGCTTTCATCAATCTGCCATGAGAGACTCAAGGTGTCAGGATTAAGCCCTGCAGGGTCACAGTGTGAGATGATGATAATGTGCAAAGACAACCCAAGCATCAATATTCCAAAAAGCCACTGGATAATTGCTTCATATCACATCTAACACACGATGATAAAGAACGTCAGAGTAATTACTCCTAGGTTACGGGGGACGGCCGCACTGCAATTATCATCCTGGCCTGGGCTGGTATGTGTGGCTTGCGTGTCTCTCTCACTGCTGCTGTACTGCCTCCTTGCAGAGATGTCACTCAGATTTGTAGATTTACCCGCGGGCGGCGGGGAGGGGGCACAAGGGTTCCTTCTGAACTACAGAGATTGAAGTGCACCAATTAATATTTGCGTCTTACTGGTAAAAGCTCGAATCCATGTGACAAAGGCTGACAAGAAGGGCAAGTTTTGCAAAATGAACCTAGGCCTGGAAGCATCCTCTGGATTTTTTCAACACTCTTCCGCTATCCCTGTGTACCCTATTCCTGAGATTTTGCATAATAAAGACAATTGAGACAAGGGCTCTAAATAATGTTTCCAGCTTTACCATGGAAAAATAAATAAAGCTTAAGGGAATCGGGGAGCTTTTGTTAAGTTCAATCTCTCCCTTTCACAGTTTTCTGGGAGGGGATCATACTACCTATAGAACTCATTACTGGGAGCTTCGGCAAGAGTTGGACCATGGAAGGTAAAACAAGGGAGGAAAGAGAATCTTTCTTGACTATGAGTGTTAAATTAGCATCCCTGGGCCAGTCTGAGAAGTCAGAGGTAAACATGATCAGTCTGGGTGGTACGTGTTTTTCTGTTTTGGGACTAAGGGCAAACTCTGCCTCTGTGTTTTTCAATGTCAGCAGAAACATGCAACTTTTTTTTTTCCCCACCTTTTTTTTTTTTTTTTTTAACATCGTTATTGGAGTATAATTGCTTTACAATGGTGTGTTAGTTTCTGCTTTATAATAAAGTGAATCAGCTATACATATACATATGTCCCTATATCTCCTCCCTCTTGTGTCTCCCTCCCACCCTCCCTATCCCACCCCTCTAGGTGGCCACAAAGCACCGAGCTGATCTCCCTGTGCTATGCAGCTGCTTCCCAGTAAGTCAGAAACATGCAACTTCTTGAAATGCTCATCTCTTAGCTGAAATAGACAACAGCTGGCTGTAAATAAAAACGATAACCCATATCTACAAATCTGGGCTCTCTCCTAGTAATAATGGTGATTATTTATTGAGCAGTTACTACGTATCAAGCATGTATTAATACACACCGTGTCATTTGCCTCTCAGCCACTCTCTGCAGTCTTACTGTCATCCCCATCTTACAGATGAGAACACCGAAGCCTTGGAAGGTTCAGTCACTGGGCAGTTTCATAGCTACTAAGTAGCAATCAGGATTTAAACCTCCTAAGTCAGACTAGAGAGACCTTAAACTTGCCCAGGACGGCAGAGTACCCACTATGACAACTACAATGAGTCAACTCACAATCAATTGACAAAAAAATTGACTGCCCTTTCTAATGTTCATCAAATGTTTTCTAACTTATAGCTGGTCTGAAAGTGCTGCACAAAACCCATTTTGGTCTAGATTTGCAATTCATGTTATCATTTAAAAAAAAAACAAAAGAGGAGGGGAAAGTAAGGTTACTCCGTGCCTACAGACAAATAGAAGCTTAGTTTAATTTCCTGTCATATAGATAATTAGGCACCAAATAGGTCCCTAAGGTAATTAAAAACATAATAAACCTAATGAAACAGGGGCTGCATCCTAGTTAAAGAGGAAAAAGTAGAAGTCATAAATCACTAGTAAATCATGAATTTCCACAACAGGTGGATTGTGCTTGTTTTAACAAAAACCTACTGGCCTTTCTTAGAATCAGGGGTTGAGCTCCAAGTCAGCTGTGAATGGCCTAGCATCACTGAGGGCAGCAACCAACCTGTTATCTCCCCATCGTGGGACAGGCGGCAGAGCCTGGAAGGCTCAGAAACTGAAGAGCCGTTTGGGTTCTCTGAGGCACCTTGAGTAGTTGGAAAGCCAATCTTCGCTGGGGAGTGGGGAGGTGAGGGAGGGGCCCCAGGAGAGACCTCAGGCTCACACGATCCCCCGATGTACTCAGACCTGGCTATGCCATGTCCTGAGCTGGTAACAGTATTTCTTCCTGCATGAGGTCTAGTGAAAATATACCATTAAGGTTAGGCTCAAGACCTCTTAGCAACTAACTTAGATCACCCAGACCATCAATCCTCTGCTATCTTGATGGTCTAAACTGAGAAATAAAACAAATATTTTAAAAATCAATTTCATGACTTAAGTTGTTAATTAGAAACCCAGGTTGACTACCCTAGAAAATGAGGACTCAAATGAAATAAAGACAGTGAGTAGGAAATATTAGAAAAGAAATGGCCAAAAATACTGCTTAATGAGATTTGGAGTTGGGTGTACAGAAAGAGCCCCAGATAGGATGTCAGAAGGCGATGGTTTGAATTCCACCTGTGCTCATTGCTGTGCAACTGTAAGCAAGATACCTAACATCTCTGGGCCTCTGTTTTCTAAAGTTTTCAAATGGAGAAAAGAATTCTTGCCTCGTGGATGTTTGTGAAGATTAAACAAAGCCTGTGGAAATGACTAGGAAGCTGTCTAGTATGTAGTGAGTTCTCAGTAAACATAGATAGGTGAATCTGAAGCAGTGCCCGATGTAACAATATTAATAATACAACGACCACAGGTTCTGTGTTGGAGAAATCTATTCCATCCTTTCACCAAGAACTAAAATATCAACTTCATAACATGATTCATATTTGTCTGAATTGTAGGCTACCTGTGGGTTTTCTACTGTGATTATATTTGCTCTACTACCAGAATGCTTAAATCATTATGGCTTTACAGTATATTTTATGGCTTTACAGTATACTGATGTAAGTCCTTCCTCATTACTCTTGTAGAATTTTCCCAGCTAAGCTTGGTTTACTTTTCCTTGTGCACCCTCAGAATAGCATCTTTAGCTCAAAAATTCATCTTGGTATTTTAAAAAATATAAATAAATTCATGTTGAATTTATTTCTTATTTACAGAAAATTAACATTTTTATGAAGTTAAGTCTTTCCACTCAAGAATGTTGTATCTTCTTGCATTGGTTCAAGCCCTTCTTTGTATCCTTAGGCTATTTTAAAGTTTTTATTTTCATGTAGATCTTGTAAATGTTTTAAATATATTAATAGTTTATTTTTCAGTATAGTGTATTTTTTGAAAGAGGACTTCTGTTTCCATTATATATTCTCCTTGTTTATTGCTTATGTACATAAGCTGATATTTTCACATTTAATACTGTACATAGTCATGCTTGTGAAAATTTTTATTAGACAGTAGTTTTTCTTTTTTCATTTGATTCTCTTGGGCTTTCTAGGTATACCATAATGCCTAGAATACCTCTAGAATAATGATAAATTACAGTGGACATAATTAACACCCTCGCTTTATTCCTTTCACGGAAATATTTCCAGTGTTTCCCCATTAAGCATAAAGCTGGTTTTTGTGTTGAGATCAGTGTATTTTATCATGCTAAGGAATTCATCCACTGTTTTACAGACTTTAACTTTTAAGCCATGTAAATATATTACATAATCAAAATCAATACATATGATTTTAGAAGAAAAATCAATTAATTTTATCTCAGTGGCAAGCGTCTGGCTCTATATTTCAAGAGGTTATGGTGAAAGCGTTCTTACACAATCAGCTCTCATCGAGGTCCCTGGACCAACAGCATTGGCACCACCTGGGAACTTACTAGAAATGCAAATCCTAAGACCCCACTGCAAACCTATTGTATCAGAGTCTCTGGGAGGTGGAGTGGCCTAGTCATCTGTGATTTACCAATCCTTCTGGGGGGGGGGGTCTGATGTGAGTTAAAATCTGGGACTCCCTGGATCAGCCAGATTAACAAGTCAAAGAGATGATGAACCAGGACTTTTTAGGGTTACTGATAGGAAAGAGTCATCACTGACGTTCAATACATGACCATATGGGGCCACAGCTGAAGGGGGGACTAGGAAAATATACAAAGCTTTCATCTGCCCCAAACTCTTCCCTTCTCTAATCTGAAAGAGACTCTCCCCTCTAACCTGACTTAGAATCTCAATCTCAAGTTCTCACTTTGATCAAAGAAGACATGGTACGTATATACAATGGAATATTACTCAGCCATTAAAAAGAATGAAATAATGCAGGTTGCAGCAACATGGACGGACCTAGAGATTGTCATACTGAGTGAAGTAAGTCAGATAGAGAAAGAGAAATATCGTATGATATCGCTTCTATGCAGAATCTAAAAAATGATACAAATGAACTTATTTACAGAACAGAAACAGACTCACAGACCTAGAGAACAAACTTATGGTTACTAGGATGGAAGGGTGGGGGGAAGGGATAGTTAGGGAGTTTGGAATTGACATGTACACAGAAAAAAATAATAAATAAAATAAAATAGATAACCAACAAGGACCTACTGTACAGCACAGGGAACTCTGCTCAATATTATGTAACATCCTAAATGGGAAAAGAATTTGAAAAAGAATAAATACATGTATATGTATAACTGAACCACTTTGCTGTACACCTGAAACTACCACAACATTGTTAATCAACTATACTCCAATTTAAAATAAAAAGTTAAAAAAAATTTTAAAAATAAAGGAGAGACTGCATCACGGAGAGATTTCCTGCAGTTGAGAAAAAGAGCCCACAAGCACAGGGATGCAGGCAGAGGCAGCTGGACATCAGCTGGAGCACAGGCAGTGGTTGGGGGGCACAGGTAGGACACTGACAGCACCTGCTGTCTCCATCATGTCACCTGAAATCAGACTGTGACAGTTCTGCCCTCTAAACTGGCATATCAGCATCGTTATGTCATCGGATTAGCAAACTCCATCTTGGAAAGTCTGGCACCAGACAGCACCTCTGGTAAAGAAATTCATAGAAACTCTTATTCTTTTCAGCTGAGCGACAGGATTGTAAATGCTACATTCACAGTCTGGGACAGGGCAATACATCTAGGGAGAGAGGTGGCATTCGAGGGAAAAAATACTGCACGAGGAAAACCGGGCTAAGGAGGAAAGTGGAAGCAGACACCAAATGCAATAACGTCACATTTTACCGACTGCCAGCCTCACGGCTCCTGGGGGGCGCTGCCAGGAAACTGCTCCTGTCTGCAGGGAGGCGAGGGCACAGGACGGTGGCAGCCGTGCTCAGGGTGGGTACAACACGCCTTCCGCGGGTGCACGGGACAAGTAGATGGGACAAGAAGAATCATGTCTGATGTGATTCAAGTAACTAGCGGGTGAACGGGGATTTGAACAAAGCAGCAGAACCCTTTCACCCATTCAGATTCCCTTTATCCTTATCTGTTTATAATTTTTTCTTTAAACAGTAACTTTTCTTCAGCCTCATCCTCAACTTTAATATCAATAAAGCCAATGGTTTGATGTTACATTTTGTTTTAAAACACATGAAAATTAATGCCTAATTATTTTCTAAAAGCTATTCCATAATGTCTCAAATAACTTGAGTGGTAAGCAGGCCAAATTTTAGCAAAACCAGCTCTAGAATTTGCTTTCTTTCTATTATTCCAATTAGTTACACAATAGACCAGAGGTTCACTTTCGCTTAAGAATAGACTGTTGGACATTCTAAAAATACATATATACCTGATTTCCATCCCCAGAAACTCTGATTTATAAGGACCCCCAGTAAGATCCAGAAGACTGAATTTTTAACAAGTATCTGAAGTTGCTTCAGGGCACTGAGAGGAACACCTTTATGGGGTAAGTTCTTTGGAGTAGTTCCAGAGAATCTTTAAGGTAATACCCTGACCTGTAAAATGATTGGCCATTTGAAAACCAGAGCAGCTGAGGAACTGTCTTCCACAAGGGTGGAGAAAAATGATCACAACATGCCCAAAGCATGGAGGCTTGTAGACAGAGATTTCCAGGAAGCCTGCAGGCTCAGGAATGTGACACTGGGAAGAAGTACAGAGGGTTTTTGTCACAAAAGCCAGAGTCATGGGCGATTAAATGGGAGATTACAACACCCATGGGTTCCTGGCCCCTGAACCAGAGCCACTCTGCAGAAAAGGGAACAGAGCTGCTTCTCCTGTTTCTCTCCACTGATGGGTTTTGTGATGATGCTAAGAGTCTTTTTTTTTTTTTTTTTTCAGTACGCGGGCCTCTCACTGTTGTGGCCTCTCCCATCGCGGAGCACAGGCTCCGGACTCGCAGGCTCAGCGGCCATGGCTCACGGGCCCAGCCGCTTCGCGGCACGTGGGATCCTCCCGGACCGGGGCACGAAACCGCGCCCCCTGCATCGGCAGGCGGACCCTCAACCACTGCGCCACCAGGAAAGCCCAAGAGTCTTGATCTAAGTGGAGACTTGAGAAACATTAGCCTTGCTACTTAATCTGCCCATTAAACATTCTTCCTATACATTTTCTGTTATTTCTGTTTCATTATGTAGTCTTTTGTTAAGAGGGCTTCTGGGGTAAGAAGTCGTATGGATAATAGAAGGAAAGGGACCACAGGACTGCAGTTGCATAGGGGTGCGGGGAGATGGCTCCTTGAAGACAGAGGCGCCTTGAATTAGGGACAAGGATCAGGAATAGCAGGCACTGGCGCCTTCCTGTGCTTGGAAGGGCACGTGCATTTAGAGAAGTTTTCTGAATAGGACTGAGACAAACTGACGGACTATACCGCACATTTTTCTTTTCTCTTCCCCTCTCTCTTCAAGAAATGACATCTTTGCCTTAGCATTCCATCAAGTTCAGCCCCTGTAGCTTCTAAGGTGAATTTTCAAAGATTTGCAGGGAAGTCAGGCAAGAGGTGAGGCCATTTTCAGCAGTCAGAACGCCGGGAGGTATTTGCAACTAGGTAACCAACATCTCTCAACCTGGACAGAACTTGATTACAACAGTTTAGTACTAAACACGATGTCAGAACGGATCTTCCTGCCGAGGATGTAAAGAGGTGAAGAAACGTGAACTGCAGTTTGCAAACCTTGGTGCTGTCTGGGGGTTTGCAGAATCTGTCTTCTCTCCCAACCCCCTTCCACAAGGCAGCAAGATAGAATGGCTACTCTCTAAATAAACAGACAGGGAGCGGATTCTTCAGCTTACAGCATGGCAATTTCCTCCAAAAGACACACAAGAAGTAGGATTCTAGCAGGTAGACAGAGTGAGTAGTCCAGAGGGACTTTGGAAATCTTCTAATTCCACCGTTAAATACAGATCCTCTTTGACTTACAATGGGGTTATGGCCTGATGAACCCATTATAAATTGAAAATATCGTAAATTGAAAATGCATTTAAGGGACTTCCCTGGTGGCACAGTGATTAAGAATCTGCCTGCCAATGCAGGGACAGGTGTTCGAGCCCTGGTCTAGGAAGATCCCACATGCCCCGGAGCAACTAAGCCCGTGCGCCACAACTACTGAGCCTGCGCTCTAGAGCCTGCGAGCCACAACTGCTGAGCCTGCATGCCACAACTACTGAAGCCTACAGCCCGTGCTCCACAAGAGAAGCCACTGCAATGAGAAGCCCGCACACTGCAATGAAGGGTAGGCCCCCCTCACCACAACTAGAGAAAGCCTGTGCACAGCAACTAAGACCCGACCCAGCACAGCCAAAAATAATATATAAAATATAAATTTATATTAAAAAAAAGAAAATGCATTTAATACACCTAACCTACCAAATAGCATAGCTCATCCCAGCCTACCTTAAACATGCTCAGAACACTTACATCAGCTTAGTTGGGCAAAATCATCTAACACACGGCCGATTTTATAATAAAGTGTTGAAAATCTCATGTAATTTATTACTGTACTGAAAGTGGAGAACAGAATGGTTGTCTGGAAACAGAATGGCTGTAAGTGTGTCTGTTGTGGACCCTCATGATCCCGTGGCTGACGGGAGCTGTGAGTCACTGCTGCCCAGCATCATGAGAAGGAATCATCTCACGTATCGCTAACCCAGGAAAAGCTCAAAATTCCAAGTACAATTTCTACTGCACGCGTATTGTTTTTATACTGTTAAGATTTTAAGCAGGCTAGCAACGGGATCCGCCCACCCTGAAGTCCCAGAAACACTCTGTGGCATGTGGATTACAGGGTCACAGGTGAAGAAGCAGGGAGGCACGTCCCCAGTCCTGCACTGTTCCAGAGAAAGGTGATGCGTGTTATAACTACAGCCATGGAGATCATAAAAGGGGGTTAGCTTATGAGTATAATTTGGAGATGGCATTTCTAAGAATAATTTATAAGATTGTGTTTATAAGAATAACTAAAAGATGGAGTTTATAAAATGACTGAGATTCTGGCCTGAGGAAATACAGGACGTGGCATGTAATGAGAGGGTGGCAGGAGGGGCAGGCTGGAGACCAGCAGGGAATCAAAAGCACTGTTTTCAGCATGTCAGGCTTGAGAGGCCCGTGAAATATCTATGTGGAAATGCATCATAAACAGTTTGCTACGTGGCTCTGGACCTGGGGGAGAGGTCAGGGCTGTAGATATAAATGTGAGATCATCGGAAAGCTAGAGGGCTGGAGAAGAGGACCCAAGGAGAGAGGGCCCCGCTGGAAGCCCCCGGACACTCCCACATTTCAATACTGGCCGGACGATGCAGAGTCAGGAGCAGAGACTGAAAAGGAGCAAGTGAGAGAGGAGGTTGTAAGTTATCAAGCTACGGGTCTCATCTTCAAACTCACCCTTGCTCGCCTGCCCTGCTTTGTAATGTGGGGCTAAGACCTACCCTTCCTGCTTTGCCAGGAGCTCCCTGTTAGGCTCTGGCTCTAGAGGGCGCCAGAGGGAAGGCGGAGTCAGAAAGAGCTTGGGGTTTGCTTTCCCTTTGGCTTCATCCCAGTCTCCATTGTTCATCCTAGCGGGGACAGTCTTTTTTTTTTTTTTTTTTAGCAGCAGTTTACTTCATTTTACCAGCATTCACAGAACAAGGCTCATAGCGTCCCGCTCAGCAACTCCAGCACCAGCCAGCATGCCCTCCTCCGAGGTCTGGGTCTCAGCCCCACTGGGCCCCTCCTCTCGGCTTCTAAATCGGAAGTATTACAACCTCATCCCTCAAGGTGGTGGCTGCTTCCTGCCGTCACGGCCTCCATAACACCTTGGTGATCTCCCTTCATGCAGTTCAGTGACCTAGTTACTGTTCTTTACATAAGGCTATATAATCCTACATACCCCTTTCAGTTACCTAGTTCGTATTTTTTGTTAAGTTTTTTAAATTAAAATAACGGGAGGATGTGCTGTCACAGAAGCCTAGAGAAAAAGGAAGATTTCAACAATGGCGGTGAAATAAGAAAGGGCCAAATAATGGACCTTAGATTTAGCCCGAAGGTTCTGGTGACTACGATACGATGCCTGTGTACTGGTGGGATTGGGAGCCAGGTGGAGAAAAGGGGTTGGATTACAAAGACCTTCTGGAGTGCGAGTTGATGAGAAAACTTTCAAGACTGAGTTTATAAAATGACTCCAGTGTTTTTGGCCTGCAGAGATGGTAGATGGAGGTGTCATTTCTAAAAAGATGGATGGATTTGGAGGCCCGACGGAGTTAGCTGAGCAGAGAAGGCGGGGGGGGGGCGGGGGGTGAGAAGTACAGACGACTAACGTAGCTGCTTGTCTGAGGATTATTGCCTCTGGGGGCTTTATTTTTCAAGATCAGAGCTGCTAAGGCACGTGTAGGGACTGATGGAGGCAGATGACAAGAGGGAGATGGGGTGTGACTGTGAGAGTGAGGCTCTTGAGTACAGGGTGAGAACAGGTGGGGTCCAGGGGACAAGGGAAGGATTTGGCTTCTAATAGAACCAGGGGCCCTATTCCCAGTGGTCCAAGGGCGACAGCACAATGTGTGAATTCAGATGCTGGGAGGTTGGGGGATTTGGTGATGGGAAAATCAGGTGATTCTTTTCAAACATTTATATATTTTCATGATTAAAAAGAAAAAAAAAAACCCCATAGCCAGAGAGCCTCCAAACAATCTACACTGCAAAATAACCAGTGCCACCCGTGGCGTTACCAGGAGAGAACATTTGATTTCCAGTGATGACAAAAATCAATATTCAAGGGTGCACAAGTGATACAAATTATCTTCTCAGTATGGAAAAGAAAGATATAGGTCTCTCACATTCCGGAAGTGATGTGAGTACCCATAATTACCACCATAAATTTGCTGAGTACTAAAAATAATTTTGTATTTTCCTGTAGGATTTGCAAACTAATAATAAGCGATTTCCAGCTGTGTGCTGTGACAGCAAAAAAGAGGGTCTAACATCCTTATAATTACATTTTCCATATCCGTATTCACATTAGAAAATACTGGTTAAGATCCATCTGCTTAAACTTTTTTTTGTTGTTGTTAAAATCTCTCTGGTAGGTGAATTTTATGAAATCTGACTAGATTGTGTCCGTTGGACTTCAAGAGGAAGATTATCAAATACTTTACCTTTCAGTCTTTTAAAATACATACATACACATGATTGTGAAACAAAAGGACTAATAACAGTGAGAACTGAAATTTTTTTCTCAGAGCAGATTCCATACCCAGATCCCGAGGGCTCCCCTCAATTTGGCATCTCAAGTTGCACCGAACAGCAGGCTTCACCCTACAAAGTGCTGGGCCCAGCTCTCCTCATTCTGCTTGACAAAGTCAGTGTGACTGTCTCCGAACAACTAAACCCAATATCTGTTCCTTGGGTCTATTTTCTCAAACTTCAAATGTACTTCTGAGCACTTGAAACGTCCCCACCAAAAAGAAAGGAGATAACTCTCGGTCATGAATTCACTGCTACTTCTTGGAGGGATTCTGAAAAGGGAGTTACTCTTCAGGACAACTTGATGGGTTTCGCTGCCTACTGGGTGGGCCACCCCTCCCCAGGCTTCCCACGACAGCTCATTTCAAAGCCCACAGCGTCGCGGCTCCGGTCTAGGCAGACAAGATGAGGTTACTGATGCTGCAACAGCTCCCCCAAGGAAACCCAGAGGAAACAAGGAAGGCAAGCGTCTGCCCTCGAGTTGAATATGGAGAATTCTCTCAAAAATATAAAGGAGAAGAGTTTAACTAAACCACAGACATAGAAAACAAATTTATGGTTACCAAAGAGGAAAGCAGGGGGAGTGATAAATTAGGAGTATGGGATTAACAGATACACAGTACTATATAATGAAATAGATTGCCAACAAGGACCTCCATACTGTATAGCACAGGGAACTACACTCAATATTTTATAATAACCTATAAGGGAAAATCATCTGAAAAAGAATACGTATATAAAATGGAATCGCTTTGCTGTACACCTGAAACTATCACAACATTGTAAATCAAGTTCACTTCAGTAAAAAAAAGGCCCTTAACCTTAAAAAAATCCAAATATACATGGTAGGTGACTTGAATCAACATTATTCTAACTAAAGCTTCCTAAAATTTAACAGGAAAGCAACAATTAAAATTGAAAACAACTACCAGCATTATATCTATCTTCTCTACCTACCTACCCACCTACCAATCAACCAACTATGGTACCATGTGCCAGATATCTTATCGCCAGGAATAAGATTGATGTTTTGTGTTGTTCTTTAAAGTTTTGTTTGCAATTTTAACTTTTCACTGAAGTATAAAGTACATACAGAAAGGTGCATACTCATACGTGTACAGCTCAATGAATTTCTGAAACTGAACACAACCGTGTAACCAGCACAGGTCAAGGAAAAGAACACCAACACCCTAGAAGTCCCTTGTGCCCCCTTCTAGTAACTATCCTCCTGAAGATAACCTCCATCTTGACATCTAAGGCATAGAGTCATTTTCCTGTTGTACTATACAGAAATGGGATCTCCCTCCGTGTAGTCTTTGGTGTTTGGCACTTACTTTGGTCTTTTCACTATGACCGGAAGCTGCTATAATTTATTGAGCTCTTGGTTTACCACGTGTCAGGCACTATGCAAAGCCCTCTACTGCATCATCACATTCAACCCCCACCGTCACCTAATAATTAGGCAATACTATTATCTCCTTAAAGCAGGTGAAGAAATTTCAAACTCAGAGATATCAGTATGTACTAAGTCATCCAGCAGTAAATGTTGGAGCCAGGATTCATACTTTGTTTATCTGGCGTCAAAGTACAAGTCTTTCCCGTGCAGGCTTTCACGAATGTACACAAGGCCAAATGTTGTTGAATTACCAAAACCTACCAGGATCTGAGAGCTTAGGAAACACGGTCATTGGATCTGGTGTCTTATTTATTTAACTGAGATCATACACCCACTTAGCATGCTAACTCAGACCCTACGTATTAATCTGAACAGTTGGTACTTTCCTGACAATGTAACTTGCTGTCAGCTAAACTCTAAAGTGACACACAAGATTACAGCATGTGGTTGAAGCATCTTTACTTTGATTAACTGAAAGTAAAACACACTTGCCTAAAGATATAGTCACCGAAGTGCGAGAGTGGCATGGACATATATACACTACCAGATGTAAAATAGATAGCTAGTGGGAAGCAGCTGAATAGCCGGGAGATCAGCTTGGTGCTTTGTGACCACCTAGAGGGGTGGGATAGGGAGGGTGGGAGGGAGGGAGATGCAAGAGGGAGGAGATATGGGGATATATGTATATGTATAGCTGATTCACTTTGTTATAAAGCAGAAACTAACACACCATTATAAAGCAATTATACTCCAATAAAGATGTTAAAAACAAAAAATAAGATACAGTCACCAGACACAGATCCTGTTGTTTATTGCTTTGCTCATCAAGCAGTTGTTAACATCTAAAGCTGGCTGATATACCTGTGAATATAATGTGAACTTATATTCAGTAATAATTTAAATATTATTTATATTCAATGCAGGATGGCCCATAATGAACAATTAAATGTAAATGATAAAAGGAATAATAGTGAGGCATCCTATGAAACTCTAAACAGCCATGAAAAAAAAAGGAGGGAAACTTAATGTACTGTTACGGGAAGATGTTAGTGACAGAAAAGTACTGCAGGCAATCCCAGTTTATGAATATGAGCATATGTGTCTATGTGTGAGTGGACGTCTGGAAGGAAACATAGGTACACAAAAGCACACACAGACAAAAGAGGAAGGTAGTCGTTAGAACGGATGTACAATAAGATATCACAAATGGTTGTTTTTCTAACCATTGATACCAAATAAAAGTTAATTGGGGAATTTGTACTGGCAAAATATTTAATATAAAATTATTAATGCTTTTCAGCTGTGATCATAGCATTACGATTTTTATTTATTTTATTAATTTATTTGTTTTTATTATTATTTTTTATTTTTGGCTGTGTTGGGTCTTCGTTGCTGCACGTGGGCTTTCTCTAGTTGCAGCGAGCGGGGACTACACTTCATTGCAGTGTGCGGGCTTCTCACTGTGGTGGCTTCTCTTGTTGCGGAGCATGGGCTCTAGGTGTGTGGGCTTCAGTAGTTGTGGTACGCGGGCTCAGTAGTTGTGACTCGCAGGCTCTAGAGCACAGGCTCAGTAGTTGTGGCACACGGGCTTAGCTGCTCTGCGGCATGTGGGATCTTCCCGGACCAAGGCTCGAACCTGTGTCCCCTGCACTGGCAGGCGGATTCTTAACCACTGCACCACCAGGGAAGTCCCGCATTACGGTTTTTAAAAAGCATTATCTTTTAGAAGTACATAAACAAAATTTTGGATGCAATCATTTGATGTGTGGGATTTGCTTGAAAGTAATCATGTGTGAGACAGGATTTATGGGTAGAAATGGACTAAGAGTGGGTGTGTGTTGATTCTGTTATAGCTGGCAATGGGTGCACTGGGTGGCCTATACTGTTTTCTCTGCTTTTATATACATTTGAAAATTTTCATTATAAAAAGTTAAAAAGAAAAATAGTGATGTTTCAGGGGGTTGGTCAAGTGTTTTCAATGTTCTTTCGCTTGAGTGTATTGTCGTGCTTTTCTCTACAGAATATATTCAGCATTTATAATACAACACACTAAATAAAAGATAAAGAACGTTGTTGATAAGGCACATTTTGCAACTGAGACTCACTTTTCTTACATACACAATGTACTGGTGTTTCCCTTCAAAAGTCAAATTCAGAATACTACTGAAATCACAGAACAGTCTGCCAACTGTTATGCATTAAACAATTGAAGCTGATCAATTTTCTTCCAAAATACCACCTATTTCACCGTTACCAGTGTTACTACAAGGCGGTAAAGAACTCCCTATTTGAAAGATAACTTGGGAAAATTATTGACAGTGGATAAATTGGTGGAAAATAAACATTTTCTCAGAGAATTAGAATCCTGAAAAACTCAGAAGGGTATTTCAGGGTGCATCTGCCTGTTGTTCCTGACTCAGCTCTGAGTTTTTCTTTTCCACTCCACCCTGGGATACGTTATATTCACATTGTGAGATTCAAAGCGATCCTCACCCAAAGGTCAGTATTTCTGTGTTCTGCAGCATAAGTACCCAACCTCTGAGAAGAAAAAAAAAACTTTTGTACAGAGAACAAGGTGAGTCAGTCGGGTAGAACACTGGAATTTTGCACCACCAGAAAAATGTCTTTCTTAATATGGACCGACAGACTCTGGCCTTTGCAATCAAAAGATGAAATGGCTTTAATAGGATGGAGATGCAAAGATAGAAGAAGGGCAAAGGGAAAATTTGCAGCTGAGAAATGAAGAACGAGAAAAGTTTCTACATTACTGTCTTGAAACTCAAACTATAGATTGTAACGCTCCATCAGGAGTTGTCAGAATGGCTGGGGGAAGTATGACTACAGAGGGGCAGGAGGAGAGAGTTTTGGGGTGATGAAATTCTTTGGAATCCAGCTTGAGGGGGGTGGTTACATTAATCTATGCCTATGTCAAAACCTATGTAATCAGGCACCAAAATAAAAAGGAAAAAAAAACCAAGTGGATTTTAGTGCATGCAAATTACAAAAAAATAAAAGGCAATTTAAAGCTCCCAAACATTCTAAGCTTCATGGTTGTTAGGAGTATGGCAAGTGGTCAAGATTTTGTAAATGGGCCTGAATGAATGGATGGATGAAACCATGAGTGAACAAAATTATTAGTTTAAAAGTGTAGATAAATTATTGAAATGTTAAAATACACTAAAACTAAAAAGATAAAACCAACTTAGGTTCTGAGAAGAAAACACAGTGGGTATTTTGAAGGAGGAGGTTGTCGCAACCAGAAGGGGGCCCACTGGTCTTTGGGAGGCTAAGACATTCTGTTTTTGCTCTGGGTACTGGTTCCACAGATGTGCTTGGCTTGTGAAAATTCATCTAACTATACACTTAGGATCTATGCTTTTTTCCTCAGTGTATGCTAGGCTCCCATAAAATGCTCAAAAGAAAATCATTTCAAAGTCTTTCCCGTTTTTTAAAGCCATATTACAGACGCCTCTCACAATTCAGGTGTAGGGCAAAATTACCTCTCCCAATGAACCAGTGTGCTTCTTTCTGCCCCTCCACACCAGCTAATGAGAATTAAGTAATCCATCACTTCAACTTTCTGCCTGGGTTGTCACAAGGATCTGGGGAAGATCACCTGCTTAGCTCTAGGACTTATTCTGCTTGTATATTTTTACCTCTCTCCATGTATGACTTCTCATTTTCTAGGTCTGCTTTAGTGATGTTGTTATATATCCCTGTGCTTTGTATTATAAGCCAGCTTCAAATGTCTTTTGAAAGCAGATCGAGTATAAATCATAACCTCAAAATAAGGAAGTGAATCCTTAAGAGCTTTATGAGCAAAGCTTGAGGTAAAAACAACAACAACAAAAAACCTGTTTTAAAATGAAATGCTACCGATACCTTGTTCCTCAATGTAGCACAATCATGACTGGTCACTGAGGGAGAGCAGATACCTATCTTTTCTAGATGAATACAGGGAACGGGAAAATGAACTTTGAGCTTGTATCCAAGGAAGTTGAAAAACATGTTCTAGGTGCCTAAGTATGAAGAGAGAGAAAGTTAAATGAAAACCCCTAGATAGGAGAGGAACGGTTCATACCTTAGATGGTGGAGCTCAGTGATAAATAACAGCTGAGTCTAATTTCATACATGAGCTTTGTTAAATTAGAAGAAAATGGAGTGACTAGCAAAAGAATCTAAAACAAATGTAGCCATTTACTCATGCCTGATAACTGGATTTTCCAGTTATGAAATTCATTTCATTTTCATATTTCAAGCATACTGAGAATGGCCCCTTATAGGATGAATCCATAGCTCAATACAAGGAATATATAGTTAGACCTTTTGGAGGAAAAACAAAAATGTCTTAGGACTGATGCAATAAAGTCAAAGTCCTATATTGTTTGGGCTACCCTGAAGGTGAAATGATAGAAATTTAAACCAGAAGATTCTATGGGGATTGCCAGAGCTAAAAACCTAAGACATTCCTATTCTTTCATGGTGCATTACGGTTTCTTCTACTCAGTCTAAGGAAATAGCCTTCAGAGCTTGTCTATCTTCATAAAAAATTGGGAAACACCATCTTCAAATTCATCTAAAATATACTTTCATTAAAAAGCCAACTAAGTATGATTCTACCTTGCACGTTGAGAGAAAACAAAAAGAGATCTTTGGAACATATTCCAAAATCTAGATGATTCCAGAGTTGTTCTTAAAATCATGAAAAGAATGAAGATCTGACATTTTTCTCACTTTGTTGTTTCGCTAGAATTCAGCATGGTTTCTTAGGCTGAGGGAATCATTGTGAAATGCCAAGTATGCAGCATTAGCCCCAAGTAGATACTACCTGGTGCCTACAAATGCTTTGAATTTTATGAACCTGTGTATGACTTTTTTTGGTCATTTATGCCCAAAGATTAGCGGTTAGAACAGCATTGCCAAAGCACTTGCAGAAAAAGTATTCTTATTATTCCCTCACGTGGAACCAATGTCTAAGGTTTATAAATATCAAAAATGTGTCACACACAAAATCACACTTAGCTGTGTATTTTTGATTGGTTGAGATTCAAGAGAAACATAAATGGACTTTCCAGGGCTTTATGTTTTAAAAGTTATTCTGAGAATCAGATGGAAGAAAGAAATTGTCACTACTGCATGTCAATAAAATGTTGTCAAGGCATGATTCCAGTTACAGTATAGACAAGGCATATACACATGCACTGTGGACGAGTTTCCTAAGGGCAGGAGAGGGACAGGGGTGGGGGAGAAAAGAGTGCCTGGGAGCGGGCATTCAGAAGGGGGCTACTTGATGAAGTAGGGGCAAAAGTGTAGCAGGTGTGTGGCTTAGGTCAAATCATTCTAACACGTTTCAGGTTTATTTCACACATACAATTTCTTCATTGGAATCATTTATCTTGCTGGACTTTACCATTTCTCATGGAACGCTACTATTCTACACAACAACCACTTATAAGAGAAGTCTTGGCCTTTCTCATCCTACACTGTCTTTTTCTTTCTATGCCTCGATTAGAGAAATAAGGAAAGGAAATTCCGGAAAACTTTTTGATGATTGTTCTAGGAAATATTCCTAACAGACTATAGTAATCTTGAAATCCGCACATGTATTCAAAACACAGGGCTGCCGCGAGCCCTTCCTACGATGAGCCTGCTTTTATTCTCAGGGGAAAAATACGAAACAACAATAAAAGTTTATTTTAATTAAGACAAATACCTTTCTGGTTTGGCAATGTGAGGGGATATTATGCTGCTACTAAAAAATGAAGTTCATTTTGTTTTAAACTGACATGGCAAAATACATAGTCTACAGCTTAGTGAAAAAAATGAGAGACTGGAATGAAATATTTCCAAATATTGTAGCTGTCTTGGTAGTAGAATGGTGGGGTATTTCTATCTGTGCTTCATAGTGTTTTGCTTTTCCAAATTACAGTGAGTTTATTTTCTTTTTGAATAACTGCATTTTGAAAAGTGATCTTGTGGTTTTGATTTTGGTACTTTTCCATTTATTGGTATAAGAATATTATTAACTGTACTTTTAAATTATGTAATATGGATACACTATCCTTATTTATGATTTGAATTTTCTGTAGTTTAAAATTGCTTTCCTTGCATTTACAGGGTCCTCAGATTAAGATTTCTTCTTGGGCCTACATCTTCCTTCCTCACACTTTCCATGTTGCTTTGATAGTTTGCTGATTGAAAACATATACTCCATCAAGTTCAGCTAGTTGCCAATAAGCTTCTTTAGCAGAATCACTTTTCAGATTCAAATATAAAATTATGTGGTGTTTCCATGCATTTATGAGAAAGGCAATTGTTCTTAAACTAAGAGCACATAGATTATAATAAAAATAATGTACTTTAAAGCTATATCAAAATCACTGTCTATTAGTATATATAGAAACCAAATAAACCCACTTAGGAAAGGTAAAATTTCCACATTCAGCTCTTCTGAGAAATTAGCTAAATTAACCAGAAGTTCCTACCACACTGAATAAACCCTAGATAGATTACAACGAATGTCAGTGAAGTTTGTTTTTCTTTTCATATTCTGCTTTGGCAGGAATTAACTGTGAAAATTACATGTTAGGAAAGGTTAATTGTAAAGACAATTTTACTTTACATGAGTATGTTACTAAATGAATTAAGTAAGGTTTTTACTGCAAATTTGGGAATAAAACAAAAGAAATTCTCTCTCAATGGCTAATGGATTTATGATTTATAATAATGAACACTGATTTATGCAATGGCTTGGCAAGTGTTCATGCTGCCACTTCCAGGAAACTTATCCTTTCCTCTTACCTGGGAAATCTGAGTATTTACTTTCAGTGAATATTTGTACATAAACAGTTCCCTTTCCTATTGATTAAACTGGAAACAGCTTAAATTTTGTGGAAAGGATGTTTACCAGGATACAACATGCGTCCTTTTTAAAAACGCTGTGAAGAAATTAACATGTTTTTCAAAGTCTGTCCTGTGATTCTATAGGATGTTAGTAGCTGTTCATGCAAAAATAATACTATGGGCAAAATAGGTTTGAGAAATTCCATGTTAGAGTTGAACAGGGTCTATTATTATTTTCTTAACTACAGGACTTTTCAAAGAAACTTACAATGTCTATTTTTAATTTCCAAGAGGAGAATAGAGAATGCAGTATTTTCTCCACTTGTCTGATCGAGTAACCCTTACAGATTAGTGTACTAAGAACATACTATGGGAAACACTAAGTCACTACATGTTTGCAAGTTTAAATAAAATCCCATTTCCCATCCTTATTTTATTATGTTTTAAAGTCATCTAGCCCCTGTTGCTCAGTATATGTTATCATTTGGACACCTCCCAAGCAAATGCCTTCTATAATCTGTTAAAAATAAAGAAGCACAATAATCAATGTTTAATTTTTCCCCCATTTAGAATCTTATAGAATCTAAATAGCTCACTAAGTTCCATGTTTTAAATTAAATGTTTTAATCATAAAGTTTATTCCTAAGAGAAAGCTGGATGTTCACAAGACAATTAGGAGGTTATATTTTCCAGCAAAGTCAATATGAAATTTCCAATAAACTAGGGGACCTTTTTTAAAGGAATACATCTGTCTTCAGAGATACACCTGTGAAACAAACCAAAGAAAAGGAACAAAGCTTGAGGAAGATATCTGGAAAATAATTATTTCTGTCTCAAGGTTCTTGACTTGGATAAATCTAAGGAGAAATCCAGAGATTTTAACCATGTGATTATTTTTCATTTCAAGGACATCCAAACTGTTTCCAGCTATCTGCAGGCTGCCAGATGTACAAACAGCACCATGTTAAAAATAAAATAGTGGCTTCAGTTAAAAAGTACTTCTGTATTGACTACTTCAACCTAGAATTATAGATCAAAGTCCTTCGGCCTAATTTTAACTACCTAGGTTCTGCATATAGTATGCCAAGTCAGCAGGTACAAGAAAAGATCATGATGATAGGTAGAAATGTAAATATAATAGGGTACAATAGAATAGAGAGCCCTGAAATAAACCCACAGAAGTATAGTCAACTGATCTTTGACAAAGGAGAAAGGCATACAATAGAGAAAAGATAGGCTTTTCAAAAAAAAAAGGTGGTGGAACAACGGGACATCCACATGCAAAAAAAAGAAAAAAGAATCGAGACACAGATCTTACAACCTTCACAAAAATGAATTCAAAATGAATTGCAGACCTACCTGTAAAATGCACAACTGTGAAACTCCTAAAAAATCACATAGGAGACTATCTAGATGATCTTGGGTTTGAGAATGACTTTTTTTAGAACACAATGGCATGATCCATTGAAGAAAGCATTGGTAAACTGGACTTCATTAAGATCACAAAGTTCTGCTCTGCAAAAGGCACTATCAAGAGAATAGTAAGATAAGCCACAGACTGGAAGGATATATTTGCAAAAGACATATCTGATAAAGGACTGTTATCCAAAATATACAAAGAACTTAAAACTCAACAATAAGAAAACAAACATTTACCCAATTAAAAAATAGGTCAAAGACCTTAACAGATATCTCATCAAAGATACACAGGTGGCAAATAAGCATATGAGAAGATGCTTCACATCATATGTCATAAGAAAAATGCAAATTTAAATAAGATACCACTACACACCTATTAGAATGGCCAAAATTCAGAACTCTGACAACACCAAACGTTGATGAGGATATGGAGCAATAGGAACTTCCATTCATTGCTAGTGGGAATGCAAAATGGCACAGTCACTCCAAAAGACAGTTCGGCTTTTTTTTTTTTTTTTTTAACAAAACTAAACTTACACTTACCATACAAGCAAGCAATTATGCTTTCTGGTATTTACTCAAGGGTGCCGAAAACTTATGTCCACACAGAAACATGGATGTGTACGGCAACACTATGTATGATTGCCAAAACTTAGAAGCAACCAAGAGGTCCTTCAGTAGAGGAATGGTTTGTGTAATATATCAAGACAGTGGCATATTATTCAGCACTAAAAGGAAATGAGCTACCAAGCCGCGAAAAGACATGGAAACTTAAATGCATATTACTAAGAAAAGAAGCCAGTCTGAACAGGCTACGTACTGCATGATTCCACCCATTACTGTATGATATTGTGGAAAAGGCAAAATTATGGAGACAGTAAAAAGATCAGTGGTTGCCTAGTGGGGAGGGAGGGATGAACAGGCAGAGCAAAGGATTTTTAAGGCCATGAAAATACTCTGTATGATACTATAATGGTGGGTACATGTCATTATACATTTGTCCAGACCCACAGAAGGTAAAACACCAAGAGTGAAATCTAATGTAAATCGTGGACTTTGGCTGATAATGAAGTGTCATTGTCGGTTCATCAGTTGTTACAAATGTGTCACTATGGTGGGGGTGGTGTTGATAATAGGGGAAGCTATATACGAATGAGGGCAGAGGGGGTATATGTGAAATCTCTATCTCCTACTCAGTTTTGCTGTGAACCTAAGTCTGCTCTAAAGTCTATTAAAATAAGCAACATTTATAATTATAATAAGGTTAAATGATTAAAATATCCAGGTAAGTATCTTTATTCCCTACTTTATATGGAGTAGTGGATCATTATTGGCTCCCTATTATACTTTTGTTGTTGTTCTGGCCAACAGCCTTTACTTTTTGGTTTGATACAAACCAATCACAACATGTCAAGCCATACTGGTAGGTTCAGGGCAGGGCATGTGACCTAAGCAGTTCAATTAAAGTATATCTTCGGATTTTTGAGAATCCCCAAAAGGATTCTCTTATTTCCTTTTTTTCTAAACTTGAACCTGAGAAGTTTTGAAGCTGGAGCTGCTTGAATCAGCTGAAACGCTAAGGGCCAATGTGCAGTGGCTCAAAATAAAGCCAGCATGGATAACAACATAATAGTGACAGTGTGGGTGCCAACTGCACAGTGTGAGTTGTGAATCCAGCTATAAATGGAGCCAGTCGTTCCCCTGGATTTAACCAATTGCTAGAGAAAAGCAATTCCTTTTCTTGCTTGAGCTGGTTTGGGTTGGATTTTCAGTTGTTTATAACTAGAAGATACATGAGAGTTGAAGTCATTCTACTCATTTTTTTTCAAGCAAGATTGATCCCCAAACATATAAATCTGCCAAAACAGGCATGTTAGAGAACTTTCCACTCAGATTAGTGAAAACTCTGTTTCAAAGGGCAAACTTCGGTAGCATTAATAGGACATTTATACTTCTGATTGACCAACGTGGAACTGACGAATAGAACCATTAAGGGGGGGAGTTAATCAGAAGATATTGATACTTGCCATCCTACCCTACACATTTTTTGGCCTGAGCTCTGTGTCTGAGGATTCCTGGGGGAAGACATGTTCTGTCAAAGCCTTCAGTAAGATATTTTTCTCCTTCCTCCCATGCTATCATGACATGGTGACAGAAGAACAGCAGCCCTGGATAGGGAGACCCTTTACATGTTTTGGATTCTAAAATGCTTGTGCTCCCAAGTTCCAACCTTTATTCATGAGATTCAGCTAGAAGATTCTGATAACTTGCATGTCATGGCTGCAGAGACTGGCCTGGACATCTATGAAGGGTTTTGGATGAAGCCACCTGTAGTTGCTTACATTGTGGTAGAAACAGTAATGGTCAGCCAAGATCTCATGTACTACCTCACATTCCCCAGCCTCCCCTGCAGTTCAGTTGGAACCACATGACTAGTTCTGGCCAAAGGGCCATAAGCAGAAGTAATATGTATCATTTCTAGACAAAACTGAAGTGACCCCAGTCACTGGACTCCTCCACAGAGTCCCTAGAAGCCATAATTTGAGATGACAGCATCACAAAGAAGTAGACCATTGGTCAATGTGGGTCCCTGAGTAATCATGTTGAGGGTATCCACTTGCTCACCATACAGTTAGAGCAACAGATAACACTTCCATGTGTTGGGCCACTGAACATTCAGTGCTAGTTTGCTATGCAGCATAACCTAGCCTAAACTGACTAATGCAGCAACACAGAACAAAAAACAATGTGCTGTATAAAGGTGTGTCCTCCATCCCCAGAGCCTAAACCTTAGAAATCTCCATTTTACTGGGCAAGAAACACAAAGGACGAAAGGTATGAGATTTTCCTTAAAATCTAAATGGGACATGCCAACACTTGCCCCGAAAGAAACGTGACAGGGAAGGGTGGGAAGATGACAAATCCACAAGAAATGCAGGCCTTTTCCTTTCCAGCAGTTTAGAGCCAGAGCCCCAGGTCTTGGGACCCATGCCCAACTACAGTGAACAGGAAATTCACCCGCCCAAGCACAATAATGTCTTTCTGAATTCATCTTCAGAATGCAACAACGGGTAACCCATAGGCATATCTAGCTTAGCCAGCACAGTGTTCTGTAAAATTGAATTCAATAGTTAAGATTCAGGAGATTTCACACAAAAATCTGAATTTTCAGCTTCTTCTGAAAGGTGAGGAGAGGTGATAACTTGGAGCCCACACTCTGACCAGGTAACCGTTGCCTGGAGCAGAAGAGCAGGCTGCTCCTTTAAAGGGGCAACAGACCTTCTTTTACCTCTGGTCCCTACTACAAACCTCTCTCACATGCTACCACCTGGCTCTTGTAGGTATTTGAATTCACAGTTTTAAGTGGCTGCTCCAGGATATAACTCTCTCCTACTTAAAAACTACGAGGCAATTTTAGCAGCCACATTAAGGCCTTTAGGTTGTCACTCGAGTATCTCTTAATGTACTACAGAAGTAAATCATTCATAGGTATCCAGGAAAGGGTTAATGCTCACGGGCAATGTTCCTGATTTAATCCCAGAGAGTGGTTTATATACTATGGACAATCTGCCTCAAACTCGAATGTGTTCATGGGAATTATTTGCATCCTCTATTATTCCCAGGTGTCGGGAGCTGCTTTCTATGTGCCATTTGCTGGGCAACACAGAGGCTACGTCTGAGGCGTCAGCCCAGCTTCCTAGAGTAAACTGGCCCTACGCGAACGCTCAGATACCCATGCCAGCAGAGTGGATTATTCTCACTTTTCAACTATATGACCTAATATTCCTTCTCTTCATGAATGGAAAAGAACTTTTTTAATATAATTCATAAAATGATAGAGCCTTAAATACATTGTGCTTTGCCATTCATGAAAAAGATCCAAATATTTACTTTAACTATGAATTGAAATCAAATATTTTTAACTAGGTCCAGTATATTTAAATAATTTTTTGAAGAAAAGCACACCAGTTATTTAAAGAGGATAAAATATTGAACGTGTATTTCTTTCAGTCATTCATCTGCTCAGTAAAATAACAAAAGAACTTAAAAAATAATAAAAGGCCTAGCTAGCTTCAGAATTTGTATTTTTTTCCATGATGAGAGTAATTTGAGATAGAGGGCACACTGTTTGCTGAACAGATAAGTGTAGAAAGACAGTATTTTTATCTAATACCGATATTTGGATAACTGAAAAGCAACAGTATAACTATGGTAAATTAACTTGACAGTTGCAAGAAAACTGCTTTGAGTGTTAGAGGAGACACACAGATAAATAGCTGAGGGTTTTGAGATAAGCTGGAGAGTGATGCTTATTCACACAGATGACTAACTGAAGGGTATTTTATTGGGTTAAGCAAAAAGATAGAAATGATGACAGGGTAAACTACTGGGAATGTCAAGAGGTGTTCTTTCTTTCCAGTGACAAGAAATAAAATGGTAGAGCAGAGTTGAGACTGGAAAAAAGGACTCCCCGAGCATGGATGTCCCAGTCACCGTGGGTGAAATCACCTTCAAACTGGGATTGTATTTCTTTTCATGAGTGGGTAAATGGATACCTACCAATTATATTATTTTTAAGAACCAATTGGGGTGAAGTAATAACCTATTAAACTAATGATATTTCTTTCCCTGCCTCTACGCTGCCCTCAAGCAGATGTCCAAATTTTTCATAGTGCTGTAGTGCTAAATCACTTTATTTTACACACGAGAGGGCTCATGGCTAATCAAGGGCAAGAAAAAGATTAATATTCTGATTCTTAACTCCAAACATAGTGCGACTTGTATTATATTATAGTATTATACCAGCTTTTTGCCTCAGACACTATTAAAAATACCAAGCCATACCCATGACTGATTTACTGCTCAGCTGACAATTCTACTTTCTCTATCTCAAGAAACTAGACACAAAAGTATCTTAGAGTTTGAAAGTATCTCCCCTTGTTTAGTATTTTATTTAATTGCCAAAATAATTATCTCAGGTGAATGCACACACTTATCCCTTCAGACTTTCCAAACTATTATCCACATAAGAACATTCTACCAGGAAGTAATCAGTATATATCCATGAAGTTTGTGGGACCTCATCCACGTTTATAATTAAATCTGTGTATTCAGTCTAAAAGTAACCTTAGATTGCTGGCCTGTTTATCTCTTTAGACTCCCAGGGATCTCTAGGGATTTATTTTCAGATGAACATTTGCATTTGAAATGCTTTCTGTTGGAGATTGTCGGATGCAGCTTAGTTACCAGAAAACCAGAAGTGTTTACAACAGAGCCTGGCAAGCAGTGATGCAGGGGTCCTGGCACAGCTCCTGGTGGACAGTTGTTCCATATTATCTTTAATGTACTGCATTGCATTTTTAAAAGCAGCTTCATGATATTCCAGATTAGGGACTAATTGGACATGCCAATTAAATGCAATGGGTCCCGTACATTGATGGAAAAGCTAGCAAAACTTGAAGATGAATTGTGGATTAGACAACAGTATTATATCAATCCTAATTTCCTAACGTGATGGTTTATTTGGAGTTATTATCAGAAGATATTCTTATACTTTGGAAATACTAAGGGGCATTTAATATATAAAGGTTAACGGGCATTAAGTGTACAACTTGCTGTGATCTTGTTCAGGGGAAAATATAAATATAAATAAAGGTGTATGTTATGTACGTTATATATCTTTATTAAAATATTTACATATTATACATAGTATATATCTCTATATATATGTATACCGTATACACACACACACACACACACACACACACATTCTAGCAAATGTTTACCAGAGTTCTCACCACTATTCCTGTGACTTTTCTGAAAGAGTGAAATTATATTAAAATAAAAAAGTTAGGGGGAAAGCAGCTCCATGAAACCATTTTATTTTCACCTCAAATAACACTTTTGTAGGCATTCCTCATTTTTTAGTCCTGCTCTGTTTTCCACATTTTTTGACATGGTACCTAGAATTGCCTGCTAACATGCTTTTAAACCCAGCTGCGAAATGTACTATAAGTAATGTCAGTGGTACGATAAAAAAAGATGGAAAGTGGGTAATAGCATGAAAATACATTTTTCAACTTGTAAATGAGAGTGGGAAGGCATAGAATGCAGACTTTTTAAACAGACAGGAGTGTACAATCTTTTTCATCATGCAAAAATTCTTTCTATTTTCCCCAACACATAACCAAAGAGTGACCTGCAGGCATTTGCTGTCAAAAAGATATCAGTGTTACACTACGTATAGCTACATAGACAGACAGCAACCAAAATGTGTGAAGGTTCTTAAATGCACTATCTGAAAGTGAGGCTGGTTTGGGGCTGGATTTTAATATACTTACCCCAGTTATCTTCACTTTCACAGTAACGGTGATGGCAACTGACAGTGTAATTATCTTTCAAGGACTGCACTGGTCTAAGAAATATTCTTCTAGCGTGTCACACACTGTTGATATTAAACTGGCGACATGAGAAACCATCTGGAAAAAATCTGGGCATAAGGAAGTTTAGGGGATCTAATCCAAGCTAGGTTTTGGCTGATTTACTTCAGTTCACTCAAATCTCATTTAATAACATGAAATAACACATATGGAAAAAGGAAAGAAAAATGCTATCCTTTGTTCCAGCCTTGATTAAATGGAATCATATGCAAGGAAAACAGTTTAGGGAGCCCTTCATCCAAACCTCCGCTTTCACTGATCATTTCATTTTCCCTGTTAGTAAGACAAACAATGTGCTCTATCTCTGTCTTTCAAACTACGTTTTTAAAAGGTTTTTATAGGCACGTATTTCCTGCAAAGCACTAGCAGAAGTGTGCAATAAAATATATTATTTTATTCCTTTGATCAATTCCTACCACACTCTGTTAACCCGTTTATCCTAAGAAAATGTGCTTTTCTTTTAAACTTGAAAAAAGAGATTTTCACAGCTGTCTACTTAAGTGAAATATACTCCTTAATAGTTTTAATGTCAAGATAATTTATAGTCTTCCTTTTAAGATGGCACTACGTATTCCTTATTATGTCTAACACTTGCAAACTGCATATGAAATATGAACGAGGCATGAAAAGCAGGTAGACTTAGAGAGAGGCTTTCCTAGCCCACGATGGAGCAAAGTACATATGCAGCATGACCCTACGGGACCAGGTATTAGCAGCCTGGACAAGGTGTAAGCCTGCACAGAGAAAAAGAAGCATCTTCTAGCTTCTGAGGTGGGAAGCTTTTGAGAAGAAGGAGAGGAGGATTGCATAGGAAGCCAGCCCAGCGTCTCTCAGGCTTTCTCCATCTTCTCTGTTTGACGTGGATGCCAAGACATGCAAAGTACGTCTTTCTCATTCTCACTGCTACCAGGCAGTCCACAAGTGATATTGTGTTTAGGGGTATCAACCCTCCACCCTCACCTAGGAATCAGCATTTGTGTACAGTGACACACAGATATTTGTAGAGCCTGCTTGCCGGCCAGTTATAGCATTGGCAGTAAAGGGAAGCTGCCGATTTTCTTCTCTGATTTCCCGCACCCGCCATGACTACATATTCTGCTCAAACTATGTGCTTTTCAATGCAAGTATAACATGCACTGTGGGATGTTATCTGTCGTTCTCTGTCACCGACTCTCGCTAGCTCCGTCTTAATGCACCAGCTTCCTTTTTAAGACCCTTTGCCCAAATTTGGCTCACTCATTTTATTTTATTCCATACAATTCAAAAATCTTACTTTGAGCTCTACCATGGAGATAATTTCCATCAGAGATCATAGAGATAAAATACAGATTGCACATCAGCCTTACTCTGGAGCTATTTTTTAAAGCAATGCTTCATTAAGGCCTACCTTAAATAACATCTCAATGATTAAAGATCTCAGAAAAGTTACTACTACTTCAAACATTTAGAAAGAAATAAATCACCTTTACATCCAGAACATATGGCAATGAACTCTAATAAGCCTATACACACACACACACACACACACACACACACACACACACACACGATACCTTCCAATACTAATTCCCTTTTTGTCATGCATATATAATATCACAGAAAGGAATAGTTTGGAGTCTCTATGCTTGGATCTAGTTACGAAAATATTAGGAGATCTGGAAAGTTTAAGTGCTCAGAGTCATAGCTGCTGGCAAGAAATGTGGTAGAAAATGGGACTTTTCATACTAATTAACTGTGTGCTCACACATGGGTTTCATTTTCCACATCGCATACTCACGGGAGGCCCCATATCACAAAGGGGTCTGAAATCCCACCAGAGATAAAAACAGCTGTCAAAGCCTTATGCAGCTGCTTCAATATGGATAGAGCCAGAAGGACACCCCAAACTGGGGATGATGGGGGATGGGGTGGGGCTGTGATAATAGTAGATAGTAACAATAGAAATAATTATCAAGATATGAAAATTAAATTTTAAATTCTTTACAAGAATAAGTTGTCTGTCTATACGCAACAGAAAGTTTCTGTACTCAAAGCTTCATTAGGAACATCTCGTTTCCATTGGTAAGAGAGGGGCTGGTACCTTCCAGGAATAAGTCAGGCCTGATTTTTATGCTGATTCAGCATAATCTCAGCACACAGAGCAGCCAAGACTTTTCTTTCAGGAAAAGTACACGTGTCATTGTTGGAAGCTACTAGTCTCTTGTTCAACATCGGGTGTCCAGCAGAGATCTCGCCATAGCTCAGATAACACAGTACTGCACTCTGTTCTTATTTTAATTCCCTCGGCATCCCCCAGAGTTCACATGACTACTGAAGAAAAAGCAGCAGCTTCTCGCCAGAGTGCAGTTTTCTAATGACAATTACTGATAAATAACTTAGCATAAAATAAAAGCCAAAGGCACTGTCTAAAATTCTACCCAAACATTTTTGCTCTTTCTTATTTCTTCCCTGGCTCATTCATTCATTTTAAAACTGTGTGTGATTTTCACGACAGATAACAGGCAATATCTTATGTGGGGCAGATGAGGTCCAAGACGTACCAAGGTCAGGTAACATGGACAGAATTTGATCTAGTATTTAATTTAATCCAGTGTTGGCGAGCAACATGAAGAATACAAGGTCTAGGCAGGTCACCACTCCACCCGGCCAGACTCAGCCCACGATGGGAAACTCAGGTATTAAACTGGCACAGTGACGACCTCACTACAATTTGCTAGCAAAACTCCAAAAGCTGAACAAATCTAGTGATCCTGGAGAAAAGATTTTCTCTTATCCTTCTGGTTCACTTCTCACACGTTGTTGGAAAGTAGCAAAGCTAATTGCTTAACTCACGCTTATTCCCGTCAAACGCTTGTGAGAGTCAGCCAGGTCTACCAATATTTTGAAGAAGAAGGATATTTGGACAAAGGAGGTGGAAGTGCTGGAAATGGACCCTGAATGCAGTCACTGCCTTGGCGTTCCCTCAGTACAATCCCTGCCTCTGAACACAGCGTTTACTGTGACACATCCTCTTAGGCTCCTTCTATTTTCTTTTTCTGGCAAATAATTTAAGTAACAGCAAATGTGTGGCCTTTTAGATCTAGCCATCTTGGAAGAAGTTGACTTTGATCATCTAGTTTATTCTTTGCCCTCTATCCAACCTGTTCTCCTTTTGTTTTAAACATAAACTGGACTCGTTTAAAGCAGAATTGCTTGTCCAAGAGTGATAAAAACAAACAAACAAAAACAAACTACTGACATGTCCAGAAAGACCATAGTCAGTCTTGACTGATCAGGTCATTTTTTAATAAGAACAGTATCAAGCGCTAGCATTATATTTCTTCTTTTGAATAATTATCATATTATCAAATACTGATATCTGAAAATCAATGCATTTATTAATTCGATCTTGTTTAAAGTACTAGAGTCTTCTAAAATAATTCTTATTTTCCTTATGTTACAGATGAGGGACCTAAGGATCAGAGAGATTAAGGAGTTCACCAGTTTCTTCAGGTGGTTCCTAGGGTAGAGCTAGGAGGCAAACTTGGATCTCCTAATTTTAAACCCACACACAATGTCTCCTCTTCCACAGTTATCCAGCCAGCCACTAACTAAGGGAAGAGGCATAAATGGTGACACAACCTGGTTGTCTTTTTAAACTGGAGGAGGCTTCCATGGCTAATTATTTCTTCGGCAAAAAGCCTTAGAATTTGAGGCAGAAAGTGACTTGCCTATGGTGTCTTTAATTTTGATAAATTAAGTTAAAGCTATTGGAGTTTGAGTATGATAACGTATTACATCCCTCTAACTTCCAAGCCATGAATCAACTGAAAAATATATGCAAGGGATATATTATACATAGGGATTATAATTAAAATATATAATATATATTAATATAATATTATTTTATATATATATATATATATTATACATAGGAATTAGAACCTTAGCTTTCTTATTGGGAATACTGAACTGGAAAAGGCAGCTTAGACCTAAAGTCAAAAGTCCGCCTACCCACGGACTCCTTGTTTACACCTTAGGACCCATAGATGCTCAGAACTGGGTTTTCAGGACAGAGACTCAAGCAGAGAACTTGATAGAAAATTGGATCTGCCTCACCCCTTAGCAGGCACTGTGAGTGCAAGAAGAGTGACCACATACAAGCAGTGACCCTTACCCCACTGATTTCACTCCACAAAGAAACATGGACTCAGGGATGTCAGACTCTTGCCATTAAACTAATCATTTTCCTCCAGGGAGAGAAGCCAGAAAATGACTGAGACAATTCAGCTCTTGTCCTAATTCTTCCAAGAGTCGGTGGAAGCTCTCATCTTACGGGATGGCAAGAATGTGATAAGTGGGTGAAAAGATGGAGCAGACAGTTTCTCCACAAATAAAACGTCTACTTTTATCTTAACTGAGATTGCGGTTTCCAACATTTTAACTAAAAAGTGACATCAAGTCTATTTTACTCAGTTAACATTTGTGTGATGCATTTAGTGATCTTATCCCAGAGGTGGATTTAACCGGGACCATTATTTAATAGTTTTTATTCACTATTGCTACCAAATAGTTCTAAGCTCTTACCCCTACCTTTCTACATGTGATAGAGTCAGTCCGAGAATACTTGTGCAATACACCAAAATCTTGATTTTTGACGGTCACTTGAACCAGCCTTTTCTTCATAAGAAAAACAAAATAGAAATAATGCTGTAAGATCTTCAGTAACATTATTTTTGTAAGAAGAAATTTCAGGCCCAGAGTTAGCATCCATTAAACTGTCTGAAGTTCGCTTCCCTAAGCAAATCTTCTTGAGCTCAGCCAATAGGAAAAAGATATGTTGCCACAGGAGCATATTTTGTATACCCTTTCCAGATTCAAGGGGGAGTTCAAAAGATGAGGGAAAAGAAAAAAAATAGCACAGTGGAGTGAAATGACCACACGTTGCAATGGTGCCAAAAGAACTTCCTTCGCCAAGATGCGGGTGAGGGGAACTCCGACGTCTTTGGAAAGTGTTTCAGTGACTGTTCTCTGTCAGCCAGGGTGGAACACGGTAGAACTGCCTCACAATTTCAGTGCAGAAGGGAAGGGGCTGGGGTGACAGGGTTCACACAGTGGTAGTTAGAAGGCAGAGGAGCATGGAGCGCGCAGTGGGCAAAAGGGCAGCAGGGTAATCAGAATGCAATGACCCACTGGCATCTCTGGTGGGGTGAACTGATCGATCATTAGCTCTGCGGAGCCAAAATGCACAGGATGCCCGTGACAGTCTTGCTGGCTTGGCGCCAGGAGCTAATAGAATTTCCGCTGATAATAGTAGTAGACTAGGGGCTTCCCTGGTGGCGCAGTGGTTGAGAATCCGCCTGCCAATGCAGGGGACACGGGTTTGAGCCCTGGTCTGGGAAGATCCCACAAGCCGCGGAGCAACTAGGCCCGTGAGCCACAACTACTGAGCCTGCGCATCTGGAGCCTGTGCTCCGCAACGAGAGGCCGCGATAGTGAGAGGCCCGCGCACCGCGATGAAGAGCGGCCCCTCCCCTTGCCGCAACTAGAGAAAGCCCGAGCACAGAAACGAAGACCCAACACAGCCAAAAATTAAATAAATTAATTTAAAAAAATAGTAGTAGGCTAACCTTGAGCATCTTACTTGACCTGTGATTCTTCCCATCTTTTTATATCTTAATCATGCTCAACACAGAGATTTGGGTACAGACCGCATGAGATGTCTGAATAGAACTTAGCATAATGCCTAGCAGGTAGGAGTCAGGCATACACTGAAGGACGACCGTATGAGCCCATCCCATTTGAAAGTATTTTCTGAATGGTTACCTGTGAGGGAGGAGATGACGGCTCCTACATGACATGGCTGGTGATGAATAAAGAGCACAATGGCCCTGGCTGTCCCACAGGGGTCATCCGCTGGATCTCAGTAAGACAAAATCCAAACAAATAGCTCAGAGACCAGGGGACGCTCTAATTAACAGCTGTGCCAAATTAAGCCCAATTCCCCTTCTGTGCTCTCTGCGATCCAGCATGAGCTCGGAAGGGTAAAATCTGAGACCACTTCAGAACGCTCTCCATAGTAAACATGTTTGACCATAACCAGGGTGAGATTTCCTCATGGCCCTTTTGCTTACGTTGTCTGACTTGGCTGCTAGGGTCTCAGGCAACCACAGATTTTTTTTTTAATAAATCTATTTATTTTTGGCTTCACTGGGTCTTTGATGCAGCGTGTGGGCTTCTCACTGCGGTGCCTTCTCTTGTTGCAGAGCACGGGCTCTAGGAGCATGGGTTTCAGTAGCTGTGGCACACGGGCTCAGTAGTTGTGACTTGTGGGCTCTAGAGCGCAGGCTCAGTAGTTGTGGTGCAAGGGTTTAGTTGCTCCACAGCATGTGGGATCTTCCCGGACCAGGGCTCGAACTCATGTCCCCTGCATTGGCAGGCGGATTCTTAACCACTGCACCACCAGGGAAGCCCCAACCATAGATTTTTAAAGCTCTAGTTGGAAGATGACCAAAGGGCCAATGACAAGCTTCCTAAGTCATGTGGCAGGGAAAAACCGAAGACCAAGCTTAGATTACTTTGCTTTTCTTTAGGTTTTTCTGTTTGCTGTTTCTTCTTGTTGTTTCAAAACCAAATGGAATTATCTTTTTCACCCCCCCCATATCTGAGGCATAGCTATTTTTCTTCATGCTATAGCTAATAGAATCAAAAGGTCTAACACTACTGCCTAATCAAAGATTTAAGAGAAGTGGGCATCCTAAATTGGATCTTATTGTTCTAACCTGCATTTTACAGCATCAGCCTGAATTTTACTAAGCAGAGTTCTACCTAAGGAAAACAGAATTAATTGTTTTGAAGAGTTTCAAAATTTGCCTACTTGAAATATAGTACCTTGCTGAATGTGTTTTGAATGAAGAAATGCAGAGCAGTAAATTATGTTGCAATTTTTTCTCTTGAAGTGAAATTACAGTGAATGAATCAGCACCTATTATTTGCACTTGAATTTTGTTGCTACCTGTTCCTCTTTAGTTATGATTGTCTAATGGATTCATTCATGCCTGTATGATTGATCAGAGCTTGCCTTACTTGCAATGGCCAAGCTTGAATGCCAAGATGACATAAGGCTTAGGTAGAAGAAATTGAAATACATGAAAAAAAAATCCCCAACTGTAAATGGAGTTGGAAACTCTAAGGGCAAGAGCCCTTCCCCTTCTCCTGACAAGCATCAGTCTCAGTGCGGTCTGGATTCAAGTTCCCCAGCTGAAACCAATCACTGCTAATCAAGAGAAAGAAGTCAGAACAGAATGAGGATCCACTGACCAGAAACTCCACAATGTATTCAGTTTATACCAACATTTGTTCTCAATAAGGCAATTGTAATCACACGAACAGAAACAGGGACATTGATTCTTTTTGGTAATACCTCCCAAATGTTTTTATTACGTTGTAAAAGATGAACAATAAGCATAGAGTAGGCAATGTGAGCTACATTGTGATATACAAAAACTACAGTTCAAGTAGGTCTCTTCCAACGTTTTTGTCATTGAAGAAGAACCCCATTACTATAAATAATGCATGCCATCTAACCAAAAATATTTTAGAAAGTAGGTAGTAGATCGCTGGTTAAAAATAACTGGGCACCATGAAGGCCCAGAAGTTATTTTATCTCTGAGTAAATAGCTTCAGTTTAAGCAAAGGTTTCAGGGTAGAAAAAAAAAAAAAAGCCAGATGTCCTAGTATAAATCAAGAGATCCATGATTCTTTAAGTAAATGCAGTGCCCCAAATCCATCATTTATATTGGAGTAACCAGCATTCCGGAAAAACGTATCATGAGTGAGCGAGCCTCCAGCATAACCCTGTATTCTAAGAAGCCAGAAGGTTTAATCCCCAAATAAATTAAACTAGACAGATGGGTAAAACTGTTTACGATGTTCCCAGAATGGCTGTTTTTGTGATATGCCTCAAAGAGGACACAGATGCATATGACCCATTTTAATTTTCTTACTCTAAGCCTCTCTGCTTCACTGAGCCAGGCACAGTTCAGAAGCAGGTTTGAATAAGTCGGGAATGCATGAGTTCCAGGGACCCCCGTTTATGACTTGAGAGATAATCAGGGCAATGAATCCTGAGTAAACTACCTTCAAACCAAATAAACATGTTCTTCATTTGAACAATATGCCAAGCTATAAATGTCACACACTTTCAATCGCAGTTAATTTACAGTTATTTCTAATGTCAAATTTTATTGATAAGTGGGATAAGCTCAGAGTATGAATTTGAGAATTCATTGTCCCAACTGTCAACCTCTTATCGGCTCCTTTAGACTTTCAGTGATCTGTTTTGGACTAGCAAAGGACAGAGCCAATTCATCACTCCCCATGATCAACAGTTATAGTATGTGCCTTTTTTTTTCATGGAAAATACTAGATCGTTCTGGAAGGATGGCTGTAAAAGTGTATTAAACTGTATTGATAAAACCATAAACTAGTTGCAAGAAGAAGAAATGCAAATGAAAACATCTATTCAAATAGCAATCTACAAGCAGGACAATTTTCAAATCCCGTTCATGCCCCCCCATCTTCCTATTCCACAAGAGGGACGAGAGTGGATGGAATTAGCCAGGGCTCTGATCTGGGAATAGATGTGGGAGAAGAGGAGCGCTTCTCGGCACTAGGGCTACAGCTGGTGTAGGGGGATTCAAAAGGCTCTTGGTTTGTAAACTTCCACCCTCTACCATCTCTCTCTTCTTCCTCACCCACCCACCAGGCCCCCCCCCACACTTCCTCCTTTCTCCATTGATATACACACTCATAGCCCTTGACACTCGCTGTCTTTAGAGACTGGCTATATCCTAACCGTAAAAAATCAAGAATAACTCAAATTCCACGGGCACAAACGTAGCTTCTGCATTTTAGTGGCAATGCTACAAGAAGCGAGGGTTTCTCTTGAAGATTTGTATAGTTTGAAATGAATAAAAGATGTCTGTGAGCTTGGTTCTCACAAGGTTCATGAGATTACTATTCATGTGGCTGTTTATTCCCTCCAAGGCCAAACAGCTCAAGTCATTTCCTTCCAAACAACGGTCTTTTAGGACATTTTTATTCGGCGTTCAGAATTTAAACCTCATGCCTTCTTTAAATGGCCCAGCTTGCTACTTCAGCTCCATTTAACCTTCTTACCCTGCCTCCCATTTCCAAAAGAAGCAATTCCAGAATAATAAACTGCACCTAAATAGTTATAATCAATTTTCATTAAACCATTCCAACAAATAACTATTCTAAGCATGCAAGTTATATAATCATGTTTTGTTTAAGAAAATGAATATTATATAGGTTTGGTTTTTTTGTTTGTTTGTTTTTTGCCAGATGGGACTACCATGATTTACATGTTCCTGAGTTAAAAATAAGATACTTATCTGATAGAAAAATTAACGTATTATACTAAATTTCCATCTTAGTTGAAATACATTCAGATTTACAAGGCTATAAATGATCTAGCTATATATAAGTGACATAGTTTGGATTTTTTTTCCCATAAATAAATAACCCTTTTAGACCTAGATGGGCAGAGGGAAGTGTTATATACAACCACCTTGGTGAAAATTCCTTTCTTCCTTCAGCACCATCCTGGAGTCAATTCTTTTCTCTTCACCTTCACCCTTAAACTCACTGCTCCTCCTGTGGTCCCTGACTTAAGAGAGCTGTGCTGGTCAGAACCCTGCACGTCATCAGTACTGTCTCCCCTCCCCACTGCTCAGATCCAACAAGTGCCAAGATGATCCATTTTATCTCCTACATCTCTTTCCAGCCCAGCCATGTCTCCACAACCCCTCTGCCACTAGCAGATTTGCGCCCTCATCAACATGCATGTGGATTACACAACAGCATTAATTGACGTTTCTGATCCTTGCTTTGCTGGCCCTGACTCATTCTTCATAATGCCTGGAGAAGGGGCACGTGAAACTGCTCAACTGATTCTGTCCCTCCAATGCCTAAAACTCGGTGTCTTCTGTTACTCTTAGGATAAACTTCCCACCCCTAAACATAGCATTCAAGGTGACTACCCATCTCTCTCTTTTATGTGGTTTATTTGTCACATTCATTATTTTTCCTGTTCTTTGAATATAACTAATTCTTGAATATACCTCTTTTTACTTGATAAATACTTCTGAAATACCCATTGTGTTCCGGGTTTTGTGGTAGAGGTTGAGAGACAGGGGTAAACAAAGGCAGCCTTTCTGACCCCATGCATTCCTACAGTAACGGGACTTCTTCTACCATAGCATGTCTCAACCTGCATAGTAATTGGATGTTTATTTGTCTATACCACAACTACAGTCTAAGCTCTGTAATGGAGAAGGGCAGGCTACGTTTATTTTGCTTACTCTTGTATTCTCAGCCCCTAGCAGAAAGGCTGGCACATAGCAGAAATTCCAGAGATTTTTTAAAAAAATAAATTCACCCTTATTTACACCATAAAATCACCAGTTGCCTATCAAAAGAAGGATAATACGGTTAGATCAAAACAGGATAATTTCTTACACACCTTTTCAAAGCAATTTCCAACAAGATATAACAGTGCTCTAGAACTTTTTGAATCTTTGAACAGTTCCCCCCAAAGCAGACTCTGAGACAAAGACTTGGATGTCATTCATGTGAGAAGTGATTGTAGAAAATACAAGAAAGTAGGAAATGAGATATAGAAAGTAAAAAACCAATAAAGGAGTATTAATGAGTCAGTTACCAGACTGGGTAACTGGGGCTCAGATTCCTTCTGAGGAAGCACATAGGACACTCCTAGAACCGTCCCAGTGAAGGACTGAGATGCCACCATATTGATTCATTGATTTCTATCCCTTATTGGTTAAGGGATGCCCTTGGAGGCATTACAATTCTTGTCATGTCCAGGTTACCCTTCACTGGCACTGAGGAAAATTCCCATGGCACTGGAGAATTCCCTGGAAAAGCAAGTAGAGAGATGGAGGCATTTGAGATGGGAAGCTGTCTGCAAATATGGGAGCCATCCAGTGGGGATGCAGGTAAGCTCAGAGCTCGGCTAAAGGCACAAAGAGCAGGTATCACCTGCTAAGCACACTTTAACATAGTGCATTTGAAAAAACCCCCAAAAACCTAAAATCTGGAGTGCCTCCCACTTTTACTTCTAGTATCCACTTCATAGCAAATTAGACTATTGCTGAATAATGAGAGATTTACAAAACAGTGGAATTGCCTGAAGAGCAGATCCACAGTTAGGTGGCCATTAAAGCACCCGGGGTAGGAAAAGATTCACACATTTCAGAGTGGTCTAGAAAGCTAAGGAAAGATTGTGAGCATCTACACAAGCTTACAAGCTGTCAACAAAACAACCTGAGGATTATGCCAAAGGCCCAGATGCTACTTTTGGCAAGGGAGTGCTGATTTCTTTAACTGTCTTCCAAGAAAGAGAACCTTCTAGTAAACTATGGTGGGAGGAAAACACATGTTCCCTCTCCATGCACTTACCAAACCTTCCATAGGTCTGATTAATTAATAAAACATAGCATTTTTTAAAAGAAAATTACAGATTTCCATGAAGAAAAAATTGTATACGCATATAAACAAATAGGAAAATCGTTCTTCTTATATGAAAGTAATAAATGCTTATATAATCATAAATAAAAAAGGAATAGTAATGTGATCACACAGGAAGGAAATATTCTTGTACATGAAACAATGCAATGCAAATGGAGATTTAAGGCATTTGTGAAACTAAAAACACCAAAATACACAAAACATGAGGCTTTAAGTACATGTTTTCCTCTCTGCTCCCTTCTGAAAGTCCACGCAAGTGATGGTGAAATAATAACGATAAATAAAAGCCCACAGGAAAAGAGAATGGGAAGTGAGGTGACAAAAAACCAAGTGGTTTTTTAAACATGATGAGAGGTAACAGAATAAAGGGAACAAGCGAAATATGAGAGCCTGTAGAGAAGGTAACTAATAAGCCAGAGACAAGTGCCTGAGAACCCTGGAGAAGATCAGAGGCGGAGACACCCAGTGACCCTGAGCACAGGGGGAAAGCTCCGGGCTGATAACAGGAAGACTGGTTGTAGTCTAAACACGGAACAGCTGAACCATCTGTGCTTCCTACCACCCCATGTTGCCTGACTCCTCCCCTTCTTTGAACCTATCTGAGCAGGAAACAGGAGAGATTTATCTCTGATAGGATTAGAAGGTCACCAATCACCAAAACAATAACTGATTCAGGTGAGATCCATCAGCAAATGCTGAAACCATAGGATGAAAAAATGGAATATTTACACGGTCTCGAGGTATCACGTCTCAGATTACTTAGAAATTATTAAAAGAAAAATATACCCATACAATGAAAAAATATGAAAGGACACGATCTTTACATCATAAACAATGAGACTAATGGATTACAAGTACCTCCAGATGTGATGTACTGGGAAGGAATAAGATCATCTCTAAATATTTTCATCAAAAATTGAAAACCTGAATTTAATCATGAAGAAATAATAAGATAAATTCAAATCGTGGAACATTCTAAAAATAATGGGTCTTCACACTTTAGAAATGTCAATTTCACCGAACACACCCACAAAAAGATGGGACACTAGGATGATGAGACTTGACAGCAAAACACAATGCACTGAGTGTTATAGTAGCAAAAAAGAAATAGAAACATCATTGTGGCAACTAGAGAAACCTGAATATGGACTGTAGGATATATTATTCTATTAGTGTCAAGTTTCTTGAATGTGATAATGCTCTTGTGGTTATATTTTTAAAAAGTCATTTTTCTTAGAAGATATATGTTGAAGTATTTGTGAATGAAGAAGTGTCAACATCTCCAACTTAATGCTTAATACTCAAAAAGTTCTGCAAGACAAAAAATGTATTGATATGCACATATATGACAAGTGCACAGACAATACCTGGTTTGAGTTAACACCTTCCCTGACTGTGAAAAGACCAGCCACACATGCTAAATGAATGATTTAGTAAGATTCAAAGGGAAGCTGCTTGAATTTTATGGCATGTTGACTGGGACTGGAGCAGGCATGAGAAAAGTGAGCTCCTTGTAGGAAGATCTATAGAATTATGACAGCAATGCCAGTGTTCCCTGTTACCCACTGGAGACGAGGCTTTGGGCTCAAAATAAAACCTCAGTCTATACTGAATCATGCTACCCAAACACAGGATATCCATTGAGGAACCCAATCTTTAAGAGATGACATACCTGTGGTACACAATCCAGTATGTAACTGTGAACCTACCTAGGAGTAAATAAATTGAAATGGATGACCTAAAATCATTTTTTTTTTCCTATTGGCTTCCAAACTCATGCATCTAAGATCTCTCCATATTTGTGTACATCATACGATCCTATGGGGACAGCCGTACTTTCTAGATCTATTTCTGTCTCAATCTTTATCAAGGAGCAAAGCTTACAAAAACTGAGTTTAATACAGGAAGGTGAAAACTAGAAAAATAATTAGTCCTTTTCTAAAAAATGAAATCGTCAATTTTTCCTTTGATGTCTTCAGTAATTTACTAGCTAAATATTGGTTTTATTTTAGTTATCATTACTGCAGAGTGAATTAATCCAAAACTTAGCAGTTAAGCCAGCCATTTTATTATGACCACAGATTTTTGGTTAATGGATTCAGGAATGGCATGGCTGAGCAGTTCTTGCTGGGGATTTCTCATGAGGATAAAGTTAGATGTAGCTGGGGTTGGAATCATCTTAAGGCTTGACTAGTCTGAATATCCAAGATGGCTCACTCCCATGACTGACAGTTGATGCTGGTTGCTGGGAGGGAGCTCAGCTGCACTGTTGGCCAGAGTGCCTACATATGTCCTCTTCCCACATGGTGGTTCCAGGTAGTACTACTTTTTACGTGGTAGCTGGCTTCTCCCAGCAACAAAAATCCAGGAACCCAAGTAGAAAATACATGGCCTTTACTGACCTTCACTTGGAAATTTCACAACTAATGTGGAAACAATTGGGAATTTCACAACTTCTGCTTAATTCTCTTAGGAAAAAGCACAACACTAAAGCTGGTCCAGATTCAAGAGGAGGGAACACAGACTCCTCCTCTCAAAGAAAGGAGTGTTAAAATAGCCAAAACACGGAAACAACCTAGATGTCCATTGACAGATGAAGGGATAAAGATGTGGTACATAGGGCTTCCCTGGTGGCGCAGTGGTTGAGAGTCTGCCTGCCAATGCAGGGGACGCGGGTTCGTGCCCCAGTCCGGAAGGATCCCATGTGCCGCAGAGTGGCTGGGTCCGTGAGCCATGGCCGCTGAGCCTGCGCGTCCGGGGCCTGTGCTCCGCAACGGGAGAGGCCACAACAGTGAGAGGCCCGCGTACCGCAAAAAAAAAAAAAAAAAAAAAAGATGTGGTACATAAATACAATGGAATACTGCTCAGCCATAGAAAAGAACAAAATAATGCCATTTGCAGTAACATGGATGCAGCTAGAGATTATCATACTAAGTGAAGTAAATCAGAAAGAAAGAAATACCATATGATATCACTTATATGTGGAATCTAAAATATGGCACAAATGAACCTATTTACAAAACAGAAACAGACTCACAGACATAGAGATCAGACTTGTGGTTGCCAAGGGGGAGGAGGAGGGGGGGAAGGAGAGGGATGGACTGGGAATTTGGGGTTGTTAGATGCAAACTATTACATTTAGAATGGATAAACAACAAGGTCCTACTGTATAGCACAGGGAACTATATCCAATCTCCTGGGATAAACCATACGGAAAAGAATATTAAAAAAGAATGTCTATATGTGTAAAGCTAAGTCACTTTGCTGCACAGCAGAGACGGGCACAACATTGCAAATCAACTATACTTCGATAAAAAAAGAAAGGAGTGTTGAGAAATTGGAAATATGTTTTAAAACAGCTATGCTTCAATGGTAAAGTTCTAAGTTTTGATTAGAACTCTAAAAAAGAAGGCATTTACTGGGTTAATTAGAACAGATGAAAGTTATATTACTTTCATATAATCAGGTAACAAGGTAAAGCTAAGTTCCGAGACTGTCTCCAGCTATTAAAAAATAGTAAATGACCAGATAGATGCACAGGTAGATGAATGGATGGATGGCGAATGAATGGATTGATGGATGGACAGATGGATAAATAAATGGATGGATGTAGAGAGATGGCAATGCAAGAAGAACTATTTGGATGAATTCAAGCACAGTAAGGGCTACTCGCAACCTTAAACCTTTATACTGGGGTTGCAAACATCTTTTTGAGGAGACTTGTGCTAAAGCCACAGTTCATTCAGAAACAGCCACTACATAGGGTGAAACCAGGGCAGAGGGCAGGTTCTGACACGAAAAATGCTTATTAGGCATGATGAGGAAGTGAAGATTTACACAGGAAAAACTTCACTGTATCAACACAGAACTCCATCTGTTTGGCCAGCTGCTCAATTCTGCTCTAGAGTTGGTAGCACCATGTCAGCTCATGGCAGGAGGCAGATCATCCTCTGAAAATGGGAGTCAAAAACTTTGGCAGAGGAGGACAACTAGATGATTTATTCTGTCCTAAAAACTTGCAATTACGTTACATGGGTTCTTTAGTTTTCTCAGTCTGGGAAATTACTCGGATACAGAACCAGACTGAGGAAAGGACTAAGACAATGGGAGGTAATATGAGAGGAACGGTCCCACTTACTTAAAACTCTAAAGGCTACAACTGGGCTAGTCCTCCAGTTACAACATATGGCTTAGAGACATGATCCCTCATCAAGAAAATGGAATAGAACTTGTCATCATGGACAGATTGTTAGGGGGAAAAAAATGATGGCCACGGGCATATTATGAGATAAGAACAGCTAGTACCGTTACATTTGGGATGCTCTAAAAGCTGCAGTAGCATTTGTTTTGCTCCCTGGATTGGTTCCATCTGTCTAGTACCGCTAAGAATATTTTGACAGTGGAAATTTGTGAGATGAGGCAACCTCCACTGGGTAGTGACATTTATTAGTCAGAATATCCTTGAAAGGAGGAGGAAGGATCTGAGACATTGGTGCAAGGGAACTGGAACCGAAATATTATGAGGGTCACACTAATGGGATTTAAGGAGACCTCTGGTAGTGGAGACTTTGATATCAAATGCTAGGGTTTGAGGTGGGGGAGGGCGAGAGGGGAGAGGGTCTTCCTTTGATTTTGACTCAACAGCAAGCTGTCAAGATAGCTGACAGGTGAGATAATTGTTAGCTCTCTGGCTCACTAATTAAAGGAGATGGGGCACATTAGGGACATTAATTCTGTTCACTCACCTGAATCTCCTTTGGAAAAGGGAATTCCTTTTGAATCCTAAAAGAGATCAATTCACTTCTTGACATGCACCCAGGTGAATATGAAAAATATGCCTTCAGGCTGAGTGATATATAAATCAGATGTCAAGCTTCACATGGTAAAATAGTGATGTTAACTTTTAATTGCTCTGGGAGATAGAAAAGTCATCCTAAGCTGAGGTGCAGCAACCACGGAAGAAATGGCATCAAAAGGAATATTTCAAAACACGAGGGAACCAAAGGGAAGACCAAAAGCTCCTCTAACTCACTCACCTTTGCCTTGATGTGCTTTGTGCGTCCATTTCAATATTTCTAACACTTCCTTGTACGTGAATCTGAATTCTTTTCTTTATTCTTTGGAGGTTTCCTGCAGGCGTGCAGGATAAAACGACTTCATTGTTAATCCATTCCTAATTTTAGCTTAAGTGTGGCAATCCCTTGAAACCAAGTTGCAGAACTTATCATCCAGGCTCTGACACTTAATAGCTATGGAAGTCTGAGAGTGTTTTCTCATCTCTGCAATGCAAGTATGATCGGTAACTTCCCAGGGTGGTTGAGAAAAAACTTCAAAAATACTGAAATTCCTACGTATAACCATGTATACAGTTGCTGGCACACAATTAAAGTTCAAGATATATTAGCTACTATTACGCCTGTCCATGGTCCTAAAAAAGGCCTTTCTTTCCACTGGGAATGCTGTTCAAAAATAGAAAAAAGGTGGGTGTGGTCAAAGACTGGACGGGGACAGGATAAATTTGATTATCTCATATTCTGTTCACTCCCCACGCCATGGCGCCCCCTCTTCCATTATCGGTCCATCCACCTCACAGCCTTCAAGTAGAAGGAATTATTCTGCCTTGTCTCTATTTCTGGTGTGCAATGCCATTTAGATTTTATCCTGAAGCATGGTAAATCCAGGGATTTATAAAATGGAGGGTTCAAAAAAATGACAAAATGCATCTCCAAGTAGATCTGTAAACTCTCCATCCCTTGAGTACAGAGCTTTTCCCTCTGGTCACAAACGTTTCAGAAAATACAACAAAACACCATTTACTTCCAATACTATATATGGCCAAAATGAAAAAAGAAGGAAAATTAGGTATTTTTAAAGGTGACCCTATGATTCCCAGGAGACCCGTTTTTCATTCTCACAGGGTAACAGCCTCACTCCAAGATTACTGAGTGTGCAGTGTCTGTTTTCTGTGGGCTGCTGCCAGCAGATGGCTTATTTTGAGTGTAGAGGAATATCATTAAGGAACAAAGAGAAATTAGGACTAAATAGGAAATTAAATACGTTCTTGGGATTACAACCGATGATCGAGGAGTTGCAAACCAGTGATCTGCAGCTTAATATTTTGCCTGCAGCCAATACCCACTGTTTTAGGGAAACCTTAAGAAGGCTGCTCTCACACCATGCAATTTATTTGTCTTTCTGTGTTGCCAGCGCCTTTGCCAAACATCATAATTTTCCCAGAATCCTGAATTGCAAGATGAACAAATAATATTCATTTCCTCCATGGAGAAAACATCCTTTGATTGAATTGTCTCCTTCCATCCCACTCACTGCCTTATGTGCTACATGTCAGACATGTGAAATGGAGTCGAGCTCACTTGAAAGCAGAGTATAAATTAGCTTCTAAATGAAAACAGAAGGAAAACATTTTCAAATGACAGCCAAACTCTATCAGCTCCTAAAGGACTTGAGGTCTCTCTGAGGAATGCAGCATGAAAATGAGGGCACGTAAGTCCAGAATGTGACCCCACCACTGTTCATTGTGTTCAGGAATTTCCCTGAAGGGCCATGGGGGATTGAAGGCAAACAGGAAAAGCAAGATAGGCTTCCTCTAAAAACCAGCTGTCACGGTTGACTTTTTAAGCTACATATATCTATTATTTTACCTAAGAATAATTAAATATAATAACAAAGAAAACCCAATCAATAGCTACCAAACGAAACAGAGTTCCGTCCTAAGGTGCATTAAGAAGTGCTCGAATGCATGTAGGAGACGGCGAAGTAGAAGAGGTTGTTTGGCTACCCAGAGTTTGTCAAGCCCTCGAGCACCATATCGATATGTTCAGGAACAAATTCACCCTGAGGCCCGTGGACACAGGTCTGACTCTATTGCCACATGAGGACAATGCCAGGAAACCTCATTTTGGATGGCTTCTAAATGAGTCTCTGCATAATTCAGAGACTACATTGAAAATTGTAATCAACCCTCCCCCATACTAGCTGTTAAATCAGTGAGAACCTATTCAAGACAGTTGGGAATAATTCTTGCTACCGGCTGAAGAGTCTATAACCTTGAGACAAGAGTCTGGGTGACTTCTTTTAGCTCAGACTGCGGCTATAATGAGACTCACTGAGCCTTTCTCCTGTGCTGCTATTACTGATGGCGCAGTCAGGTACTAAAGAATCAATATGACGGCAAGGGTCCATTCTCCGGAATCTAGATGCTGTGAGATTAGTGACCTCTTGACTAAGGGTCACTCCAGAGCTGTGACAGACACAATCGTGTCCACACTGCTTCTCCCACACCCCTCCCCATGGGACTTTGCAGTGCTCACCTACTGTCAGGAGGTCATCTCCCCTGCCCCTTGACTCTGTGCGCTCAGCCATGTGACTTGCTTTGGCCAATAAGATGCCGGCAGATGCAATGCAACCGGAGTCGCAAAGCATTTGGGTCACTGCACCCGCTCAGTCTTGCATCTCTGCCATTACCATGAGAAGACTGTACCCAGGCAGCCCTTTTGTCCCAGGAGGAGGATGAAAGAGGTAGAAGACATCTCACTGACCTGGCCACACCTAACCTAGATCAGCCAATAGTCAGCTGATACCTAGACACACGTAAGCAAACACAGCTGAGACCAGCACAGGCGCTCAGCCAGAATTACTGTCCTGCAGGTTAATGTGCCAAAGCAGCGCTTACTGTTTTTAGCCACTGATTTTTTGGCGGGAGGAGGGGGACTTATCGTTTTAAGCCACTGCTTAAAACTGTGGTGATAGAGAACTAAGCAATTTTTTAAAAGGGGCTTTGCCTCTGCCTGGATGGAAGCCATTTTTACGTTTCCATTCCCTGTAGTATCATGTCCCATCATTCTGCTGTCATGGCTTGAAAGTCATGACATTCCTAGCAGCAGAGGAATAAGCCTTCAATATGTGACACTGAAAACTTGAATGTCTGCCTGCGATACCATTAAAATAATAGGAGCTAAACTTACTGAGGACCTATTATGTGCCAAACACTTTTCAGTATATCCTCAATATTCACTACAAACTTCTAAGCTGGGCCTGTCGTCCATCCCCACTGCACAGATGAGGAAATGCACACTCAGAAAGGCTCAGCGTCTTGCTCAGGGATCTACAACGAATATATATGAACCTGGGTTTAATCGACTCAAACCAAATATAGGCCTCTAGGCCAACTTCCCCTAATCATATTAAAACCCCAAAGGATTTTAGCAACAAATCATTTTATAGATTCTAAAAAGGTACGGAAAGGGGTGAAAATTGCAGTCGGTTCTCAAGAGACCAAACGATCCTAAATCTATGTATATCCACATTTATCGTATTTTGGTGCAGAACAGGGACATGGGGCGGGCGGGCTAGTCCTTAAAGGAGCTTTTTGGCATTTCCCAGATCCTCACCCTCTGCCAGGAGGGTGGATTCAGAAGAGTCGTTTGCTCTGATTTGAAGATTTACCCTGCAGAGAGAACGGGCAAGTCCTGGGCCCACAAACAGAGTTGGTGTTATTCACCGAAGAATGATTAAGTTCCCAGCCATGGGAAAGGCAAGTCAAGACCCCTGTTTCTTAAGAAATCACTTGGCTGTTTGATGACGCTTACAACAGTAAATACTGTGAGAACCAATGCTTCTGCAAAATTGTGTTGAGGAACAGATTTCAGAAAAGTCAAAATCAGTCAAGTGCCTAAAATGGTAGAGTTCTGACAGTGCGTTTGTATTCTGTCTTTCCAGTCTTTTTTTTCTTTTTTTTTTTTTGCGCTACGCGGGCCTCTCACTACTGTGGCCTCTCCCATTGTGGGGCACAGGCTCCGGACGTGCAGGCTCAGCGGCCATGGCTCACGGGCCCAGCCGCTCCGCGGCATGTGGGATCCTCCCGGACCGGGACACGAACCCGTGTCCCCTGCATCGGCAAGCGGACTCTCAACCACCGCGCCACCAGGGAAGCCCTCCAGTCTTTTTTAAGCAATCCATCTTTGAAGGACTACTGAAGGCTTACCTCCTTCCAGGGCCCTTCCTACAAAGATTGTACGATCACCACACTACCCTCTCTCCACTCTGAATACCCCTGGAGAATATGGCATCATCCCCTCCTCAGTCCAACTTTCTTAAGTGGTTTCTTAGGAGGTCTATGTGAGTACACAGGATTCTCAGATCTCTAGTGTAACAACGATAATTTTGACAATAACACCTACCATTTAAAGTACTTTTCTATAAGCCTAGTCTCTTTACAGCCGCTGAGCTCCCAATAACCCTAGGAAGTTGGTACTATTATAATCCTCATGTTATAAAGAAGCAGCTGAGGCTTACAAAGGTCACATAATTTGCTCAAGGTCACACAGCCTGAAATTGGCTGAGTGGGATTTGAAGACTGTCAGTCTGACTCCAACAATCTTGGCTTCGACTTTCTCCATAGAAGACACCCGCTGATACTCTTCTTTTGTATAACCCTGAGATGCCTGGCACATTGAGAGGTACAGAGCAGGCCCTCATCTGCATGAATTATACAGGTCACAACCTCAGAGGTTTCCAACAATTACCTGATGCGCCTGTGTGACAGCAGTGCTCCTGTGGCTGGAAGACTGGATGCCCAAGGTAGGCTCATTTCTAGCATCACTTGGGCTTCTTAACAAACATAACATGTTCCCACATGGTATGAGGAGAAGGGAGAGCATTATATGAAGGTCTATATATGACCTGCACATATGGATTATAGAGATCGTTCTCAATGCCTGTGTCCCAAACATGTACACAATAGCCATTGGGCAACTGGATTTATTCAGCATCCACCACGTATGAGGTACCATGTTGGGCAATAAGAGTTATAAATGTGAAAAATGTTCTCTCAGAATTTTTTTCCTTACAAACAGAAAATCTGGGCTTCCCTGGTGGCGCAGTGGTTGAGAGTCCGCCTGCCGATGCAGGGGACGCGGGCTCGTGCCCCGGTCCGGGAAGATCCCACATGCCGCGGAGCGGCTGGGCCTGTGAGCCATGGCCGCTGAGCCTGCGCGTCCGGATCCTGTGCTCCGCAACGGGAGAGGCCACAACAGTGAGAGGCCCACGTACCGCAAAAACAAAAACAAACAGAAAATCTATTGAAGAATAATATACTAAGGATTTGGCTAAATGTTCTGAGCTTTCTGAAGAAAACTGTTAGGCAAAACCTCAGTATCACACAAGATGCTGCTTTGGGACATACGGATATGTGTCAGTCATACGAGGAAATCAAAATATTCTGAAGAAATCACAAGACTCAGCTCTTTCCACTGAGTCTGGGCTGCTTGCCCATTAATCAAAACTCATCATATGAATGCCAAGTTGTTGAAATTCATCTGGGAAGGGGCTCCTGTATTCATGTACTTGACTCTTGCCTTTTTTCAAATTTCTAGTTAATATCCAAATTTCTGCTCTTCTATCAGTGTAATTTAAATACTTTTAAAATGTTATATAAAGAGAAATGAAAGAGATTATAGCAGGCAGTGTACCCAAAGCCTCTCTTTTTAAGAGGCATTGGTTTTTATATTCAGACTCATAAATCCAGTTTAAAAAAATCACGACTTGAACATCACCTCGGTATCTCAAACTCAGTGTTATTAATGAAACTTGGACAGTCTTCATGCATTTCCTGTCTCCATAAGTAGCACCCTGTTATGGACTGCAGTGTGTCCTCTAACAATTCTCATGTTCAAGTCCTAACCTGCAGTAGCTCAAAATGTGACCTTATTAGGAAAAAGGGTCATTGCAGATGTTATTAGTTAAGATAAGGTCATACTAGAATGGGGTGGGCCCCTAATCCAATAGGTCTGGTGTCCTCATAAAAAGGGGAAAGTTGGACACAGACATAAACACAATGAGAATGCCACGTGAAGATGAAGACTGAAGTTCGGGTGATGCTTTGCAAACCAAGGAACACCAAAGACTGCAAGCAAACTACCAGAAGCTAGGAGGAAGGATGGATCAGGTTCTTTCTTATAGCCCTCAGACGGAATGAACCCTGATGATGCCTTGATTTTGGAACTTCGAGCATCCCAAACTATGAGACATTAAATTTCTGTTGTTTAAGCCACGAAGTTTGTGATACTTTTTTGTTTGTTATGGCAACCCTAGCTGATATACCTCCCATCAACTCAGTTACCCTGGGATTCTTCCTAATCCTCCAGCCCTATCATCAAATTTTAGATTTATTTTACATGCTCCCTTCCTTTCCACATCCAATGCCTTGTCCTTGGTTCAGGTGCTCATTATTCTCATTTGAATTGCTACAGGAGTCTCTTACTTGGTCATCCCGCCTTCTCTTCTGATTCTTTGCCTTACCTCCCAATCCATCCTCCACACTGCAGCCAGTGTCATCTTTCTAAGTTGCAAATCTGATCATGTCAGTCTTTTACTGAAAACCCCTGTGCACTACAGGATACATATCCTTTGTATTTAACTTACCATTCAAGGCTGGTCATGATTGGTCCTGACTAATCATTCAGCCCATCATGCCACTCCCCCATGTTTAAGTAATATTGCAGGGCCTGCATCCAGTCCTGCTGAGCTATTTGCCATCATATGAGCACCCAGGCTCTCTGCTATCCTCTATTTTTACATATTCTTCCCTACTCCCTCCAGGTGGAATATCCCTTTCAGCTATAACTCTCTCTTCATCACTTTATCTCTCCTCCCTAAAGCCTAGCACTGTGTTCACCATGGAGTAGTTTTTAAACAGGTGTTTACTGAGTGAATGTGCAAAATCAGAATTTCATCTTGTTAAAATATGAGCCACTGATAGGCTGGACAACCAGGAAAAAAAATGCCTCAGTTAAACCAACAAGTCAGTGAAAATATCTCCCGTCAAACCTGAGTTTATTAAATTCTACTCCAGTATTGAAATAACAATTTATTGAACAATAAACAAATGCAATTTCTAGAATAGACACTAGAAAAGCAATACCAGAGTTGGTACGTTTCAGTATTGCTGAATACTTGGCCCAAGTTTCATGTGATATTAAAGAGTTGGCAAGGCAAGATGTTCTTAGATAATTCTGTGTGCATCTGTGGTTTTGCCACACACCTGTGTCCTTCTACAGTCAGCTTAAGCCCCACATGCTCCTCTTTGTCTCTGATATGAGTTTTTCTCATTTTAGAGAAAGCATTTGGCTCATACAACATACTATGTATTTATCTGGTTAGAGTTTCATGCTTTTCCTAGATCTCTTGAGATTCTGAAGCTTGCTGCAAAAGACATATTTATCACTGCATTTGTTGGTTACATGCATTCCTAAGTATTGCCTCAAAAGGAAAAATTCAAGAGTTATATATTAAGAACAAAAGAAGATAAAAAATAGAAAACTATTCTGTTATGTATTTAAAAGTATTTTATATAATTTATACTTTATAAAATATAAATCATAAAATACATAATTTATATTATATAAGTGTATATATATATATATAAAACATCAATGTTTTATATAATATATATTATAGGGCATACGATGAGCCAAAAAAAGCAGAATAGCAAACATCAATTTAACCTGTTGCCACGCAATAAGAATACTCAATTGTTTATGCTCCTACTTATGACAATTCTGTTTTCTTCATATTTAAGCTATATTATCCATGAAATGGATTTCTTCTGCATTTCTCTGCAAACAAATCTATTGTTTTTATTCACTCATTCAAAATATGCACATTCTAAAGGTCAAAGAAGAAAGCATCAGTTTAAGAAAACTATACTTTTCTATTTTTAAGTGAGCTGTGCTATCTCCCCAATCTTTATAGTGCAACATTCACAATCCACCAGATGTTCTGCACTGAACAATGAAGTTTCATTCCAAAAAACTGTCACTGTATCCATTCATTCTCCTGCAAATCGAACAAGCATCTCTAACTCAACATGTTGAAAACTGAGCACTCTGACTTGCTATATTTCCTGAAGTCCTAAAATGGAGTTAATAGAATCCTCCTCTATATAGTCACTGAACTGGAAACCTTCTGTTTCTCCTGAATTCCTTCTCCGCTGTCAGAAGTTGCTCGGTGGGTCCTGTTGATTCTACCTCTAGAGTGCCTTGGGAATCCATTCCTTCCTTTCCATTTTCCAATTTTTAAAGTCCATTATTGCCTCAGCACCCAGCACAGTGTTGGACATGCACACATTGTAGGCATTCAATAAATGCTGGCAAGTGAGTAAACGATAAAATGGAGAGCTCAGATAGGTTTATTTTTTCTCTCCTAGACAACTATAATAGTCCCCTATAGGAAATCCCAATTATTGATTGTTCTACTCTCCAATTTGACCTCCAAATTGACTACGAGAGTTATTCTCCTAAAACATAGCCAACCATATCATTCCCTGCTCAAAACATTTGATGGCTATTATCCTTCGTGGTAAGGGAGGGAGGTAGGCAGTCTGCGAAGTGCTAGGGATACACTGATGAGCAAATAATGGCCTTGATGTTGAAAGACAGTCATTAATCACCTAATTACACTAAAGCAAAACTATAAGATGCTTTAAAAGCATATGACCAGGGTCATGAATCAGCTTGGGAGACAGGGCTGGGCTTCCCAGAGTAAGAGTAGTATGAGCAGAGTCCCAGGCCAAGTGAAAGCACTGTTCCTGGCGACTGAGCAAATCATGCGAAGGCCACGTGCTCAAAGAATCGTGGGGTGTTTGGGGATCTTAGAGGAGAGCAGTGGGTGCAGAACTCAGAGAGCTAGTGGTGAACGGTGTGTGTTGAGGTCACAGGGATGGGCAGGAATGACATTATGCATCCTTTGCTAAGGAGAATCCATTGAAGGATTATAAACAAGGGGTTACAGGATCACCTTCACTGCTTTCTTTTTATCAAATCCCTTAAAAAATACTAAAAGGAGAGAGGCATATCTTGGGATGGGCAGGATCGCATTAAAGCTCTGGGCCACTGGAAATGAACCCAAGAGCAGCACAGAAATAATTCAAGAGTTGTCAGAGTGTGAATAAAGGACAGGTTTCACCCCCTCAACAAATCTTTTGATGGGCATAACTCACTGTGTGGTGATTTCACTTTTGTTTCTTAATCCATATTAATCATGGGCATTTTCAGCTAGCCAAAATGGTCACTGCACCCTTTGTAACAACCTATTCTGCAAACCAAAGAGAGCAGCACAATTAATACACGTGATAAATGCAAGAACACCCCAGCTTTGTTTCTGATCTCACTTTTTAATCAACACTGAGGCCTTTTAACGTTTTGTTTCCTTCTTTCTTGAATGTTTCTGAAGACATTCAATCCCCAGGGCCTGTGGAAGAATGGAATGCACCTTCCTTTGTTTCAGGAGTTGAGGAATGATCACCCGCCTCCCTTCATTTGTGCCAAGATGACAACCCATGTGGAAGTGAGGATGAGAATTTCACCCTCTCTGCTCAAAGACCTTCCAGTACAAACAAAACCAGGGATGACACATCTTCATCAACAACTGTCAGCTCAAAAACTCTTGTGTTTTGGGAAAATATATAAATCTGTGTACTTGCTGAGGCTGCCTTAGACTCCAGCCTCTGGAAATCAGAAGTGCTGAGGAGGGAGAGCAGTGTCACATGGCAGGTGGACCCTGCTGCCTGTTGCAGTTTTATTGTTCTTGTAATAATAAAGAAAACACCATGACCTTTGGTGTTCACTGTGATGCCTCAAATTACTGCTTGAATTTCTGTCCAGTAGCTCCTATTCTTCAGGGGGCATGTCTTACTTTTTGAGATGAACACCTATGTTGTCGTCAAAAATTGTCAGATATTTGCCAATAGGTTTTTTCAAAAGGACACTTCCCTTATTTTCTGGTTTCCTATTTATTTCTCATCCATAATTACTCACTACAAATTTACGTGAAATACTTAGATGAACATTCATTTTGAAAACAGATTCAGAGAGATGGGAACCCCGGATGCAGGAGACCCAAGATTGGAAAAGTGTCCTGTCAGGATACAGAAGTAGGACCTGCCTTGTTTGTTCACTTGCATGATCATCCCTTGGTCTCACTCTCTTCTGTTTAGGGGTCCCTCATTGATGCAGTTAAGCAGAGGTTGAGTTATGAGGGTCTCAGTCCAGAAATCTGGGAATCACCCTTTTCTTTAAAATAGGGTAAAACAGTGATTCTCCACCACTTGGAGGGGCTTGTTAAAACACAGTTTTCTGGCCCTGCCTCCAGAATTTCTGATTCAGCAAGTCTGAGGCAGGGCCTGAGAATTTACATTTCTAACAAGCTTCTAAAACCACATCTTGAGAACCACTACTACAAGAGTAAAGGCACTTTACATTGTCCATAGGAACTACTAGAAACATAGATTATTCAAAATGTTGCCATGGAATTGTCTGGTTTTATAAAACCAAAGAACCGTAGAATTTAGATTTGGCGATTAAAGCAGAGACACAACACACCTTAGAGAATATAAGTGATATGTCCAAGGTCACAAGCCAGTTGGCGATGGAGCAGAGGATGTTCTGAATTTCCCGTGTCTGCGTTTGCTCTACACACTATTTTGGTAGCTAGATCTGACATCAAATCTATTTATTCACTAAAAATTATACCATTGGTTATGACATTTTTATGTCATAAAAACGGTTGAAATTGGTAAACATGTATCGGCTTTCACACCTACCATTACACCCTTTTAAGGCTTCCTTTGATTATTTAAAAACACACACACACACAAAAACCCCAAACATTTCTACATTAAAATAAAAAAGATGGGTGTATATTACGTTTGTACAGGCAAGAAAGAAGCCTGAAAGGGAGGGAGAACTGGATATATTTATATAGAAGAGGTGTTCTCAGGAGAAAAAGTTTGAACCCTATCAAACATCATGCTATTTTAAAGCCAACAAATGGAACTGGGTCAATCTGGGTATTTTAAAATGAATAACTCATTAGTTTATTTCATGTAATAGGCTTTATCATGTTTTATGTTTTACCAACTAATGTGCACATGCAGGCATAAGTTCAGCCATGTATTTTTCAGAGGGATTTTAAAGAAATTTAATTTTAATTACCGTGTTCAGAAACAAATGCATCCACATGCAGCAAACACAGTCCCATGTGGTCCTGAAGTCAGTGTCTCATGTCTTTCAAAGTTGATGAGGTCACGCTGACTCCATCAGCACGGTATAATGCAAAATCCGTCGAGATTTTGTCTCATGAACCTGAGTGTGAATCCTGCCCACCATTACTCTGTAACCATTGGCAAATCAATGACATGCTTTTTTACCCTCAGGGTTACCTTTACAATTGGAAGAAAAAAAATCTCCCACCTCACAGGAAGTGCCAGGGACAGAAAGTGGTTTAGGAACGACTTAGCCCCTCCACAATTTCCATCATATCCTTCCTGCCTCATCACAGCACCTGACAACCTAAGTAGAAAGTAAGTGTGAAAATGCAAATATAGCTTCCAGACAAGTCTCTGACTCAATCCTTCCCCCTGAGGCACTGCAGACAAGTTCCCTTCCCCACCCCACAGCCACAGTGTCTCCTCCAATACCCTTCTTTGCAGAAAGTCCAGGGCTGGCCTAGTCCACAGTGTATCTATGACAACACATGGGCTATACCTGCAGAGTGCCCGTCACTCCCTTTTCTTCCCTTACCAATTTTTTTCCCTTGAGTCAGTCATCTAACTGCATTAGGACTGAGTTTCTTCTCAAGAAAAAAAACAAAAAAGAGTAGAATGAATTATCTCTAAGATTTTTCTTTTTCTTTCTTTTAAAAAAAATAACTAACGGGAGTTCCCTGGTGGTGCAGTGGTTGAGAATCCACCTGCCAATACAGGGGACACAGGTTCTATCCCTGGTCCGGGAAGATACCACATGCTGCGAAGCAACTAAACCCTTGCGCCACAACTACTGAGCCTGCACTCTAGAGTCCGCGAGCCACAACTATTGAAGCCCGCATGCCACAACTACTGAAGCCTGTGTACCTAGAGCCCGTGCTCCACAAGAGAAGCCACAGCAATGAGAAGCCCTTGCACTGCAACGAAGAGTAGCCCCCGCTCGCCCCAACTAGAGAAAGCCTGCATGCAGCAATGAAGACCCAACGCAGCCAAAATTTAATTAATTAATTGATTAAAGAAATAACTATCAAAAGTGCACTTAGATTATCCAAGTAAGAGAAATGGGAAAAATTGGGGGGGCTTAAAATATGTATTTATATATTACAGTAAAAAGCATCTGTCTCACTTAAAATTGTTTTAATGCCTGAAATGATCGTGATCTATGTACATTTCTTTTATCGTCTGCATTTCTCTTAAAAAGACTGATCTACAATTGGGCCACCAAAATTGTTCTTCCCAAGGAAAATACCATTTTAGTCTACCATTAAACTTTTAGAATGAGCCTCAAAATCCTTAGGGAGAAATGCTGACTTCATTTAAAGGGTACACTCAGAATCTTAATGTGAACACTGGTGAGAGATTTCCTTTGGATTTAACTTTGAATTTTTGCTTTGCATGAATGACATCATTAGAGCCCCATTAAAAGGTGAACATTAACTCCATTTCAATAAAGAATAAAGACATAGAAACAGCGTAACCAACAGGTTTCATGAGTACCATGGATACATAATTATTATCCAGGAACTTGAAGGAGAAATCATGGGCTACTATAACCTCTCAGGTCTGGAAATGTTCTTAGATATCAATCTTTCAACCCCCTTTAATTTACATGTGAGAACAGGGAATCCTTTGAGGAGTTCAGATACTTGCCCAGACCACAGAGCTCATATGAACAAAGCCAGGACTAGAAGAAAGATTTCCTGAGATCCAGGCCAATGTTTTCTCAAAAAAGGCTGATTCAGAAGGTGATCAATTTAATATAAGGTAGTGCATTTGTGGCTTTCTGTGTTTTATAGGTATGCGTTTTTAAAAATTTTTTTTTTGCTTGTTTTGATGTTTGCTTTTCTAAATGAGCATGTGTTAGTTTGCACATAGGAGAAACACTGTAATCAATGGGTAAAAAATAAAGTATTGTATATGGTTGAATAATTTTTAAAAATCTCACTTTGCTATCTTCCTCAGCAATGATGCCAAGTTTGTTTGTTTTTTCAATTTATCAAACAGGTAACTAAAACTTGCAAATATTTTTTTCTTAATCATGAGACTGACAAAAATTAAAATGAAAAAAATAGAATCAAGGAAAAAAACTAGATAACTAAACATCTTACATGTTATGTTCTGCTAAGGTCACCAGATTTAGCAAAGAAAAATATAAGATGTCCAGTTAAATCTGAATTTCAAATGGACAACGAATAATTATTTTAATATAAGTATGTCCAAAATACTACATGGGACACACTTAAATTCAAATTTAACTGGGCATCCTATATTTTACCTGGCAACCTTAGATCTGCCCACTTTAAAATGTTTAATTAAAATGTCACTTGCTGGTAAATCAGTACCAACTTAATACAGTTACTAAGTTTTTACTATGCAGAACTAAATTCACTCACGTCTATGAGAACAAAAAGGCATTCAATATTCAATGGATATCAGAGGCAGTGATTTACTTCCAAGGAATAGAATGAATTAGTAATTTGTAAAGGACACATGGATTTTATTTATGTATTCATGAAGTATATTCCATGTAACACAAGGCAAACAAACCACAAAGACAATAGACTCTCCCTTATTACTGAATGCAATTAACTGATCTTTTGAATGCAACCAATGCACATTTAAATGGATAATTCTTTGGTAAATAATTATTTTGCTAAATTTTATTCTTGTGGCAGAAAGATAAAGGAGACTTGAAAGAGAAAAAGAGAGAAAGTAGTAACATAAGCTTTTTGCTAGATACTCATTACATCTGGGTCTGTGAGTCAGTAATTTTTCCAATCTAGATTTTGTTGTGACTCTTCAAAGATATTACCATGTCTCAAACCAATATCAATGATATAATGCAGAAATTAAAAGTTGCACTGTATTGCTTTTTAGGTGTTTTTTCCCTTATTTTGACAATTTATATATTCATACAACAAAGAAGATTTTATTCTCTTAAGATATGACAGCTGTTGAATTTTGGAGGTTCATTGTTCTTTTCTTTCAATGTCTATGTTTGAAGATTTTCATAACAAGTTGGGGGAGAAGAGAAAAATGTGAAAAACAGAAAAAGAATAAATAGCCATATAATCTTTAAAATAGTTTTTGGGAACAGCAGAAACAAATACTGCTTAGTTCATTCAGGCTACTGTAAAAAATATACCACAGACTGAATGGCTTAAAAACAACAGAAATTTATTTCTTACAGTCCTAGAGGCTGGAAGTCTGAGATCAGGGTGGCAACATGGCTGGATTCCAGTGAGGCCCTATTCCAGGTGGCAGACTCCTGACTTCTTGCTGTGTCTTCATATGGCAGAAAGAGAGCTCTCTGGAGTCCCTTTCATAAGGGCACTAAACACATTCATGAGGGCTCCACCCTCATGATCTAATTACCTCCCAAAGGCCCCAGCTCCTAAAACTGTCACGTTAGGGGTGGAAATTCCAACATACAGATTTGGGAGGAACACAAACATTCAGCCTATAATAAGTGCCAAATAAATTTTTCTCCAATAAATATATACCCAGATGGATACATATTTATATCCTGACTAATCTTGTCAGAAGTATATTTACTGAAACGTGCATTTAATGGATTATTATATAACCATGAAAATGAGAGATCTTTACATGTATATGAAAGTAAAAATGTTCATAAAATTTTAATAAGAAAATGTAGCTTATAAAAATGTATATATTACTTATGTTACTCTATAATTATGCTACGATAATCTTAGATTATGGCATTAAACATAAAGAAGCCCCTGAAAACTATCCCATCTTTACAGTATCAGGGTCTAAGAATTAACTTGTAATGTGCTCACTTAACATTTAGCCAAAAGCTTTCTGTCCCCTTCGTCAAATGATCTCAGCTGTGCTCCTGGGATGAGCCCCCATTTCTCTGCCCAGAGCCTTGGTTCTACTTTTGTATCTGCTGAGGAAGTAGAGGAACACCAGCTAATTCTACACATGGTCAAGAAAGGGCTAAAATATGGTGACCAACAGGTAAAGAATGAAACTTTTCAGGTCTAGTTACCTCATCTTTACCACCAGTTACTTCGGCTTCAAATATAAGCTTTATTTACTGTCTCCCTTTCTTTCTGTGCTGATAAATTTCCCATGCTCTCCCTCTAATCTTTTCTACCTGCTGACTTAAACAATTGTTATCAGTCTTCACACCTCTCTTGCCCTTATTTCTCTGCCATCTCTTCTACACAGTTTTATCCACTTTCCATTGTACTTTTGCTTTTCTTCTCCCAGCTTCTCAACTTACCATTTGCTAAATGTCAAAATCATTGGTTATTAGGGGGGGAAATAAGTATGCTAGAAGTTTTGACTCTACCATGTCAAACACCTGATTTGCTTGATTTATTTTTTCAAAGGTGGTGATAATATAGACATAAATATTACAGTTTAAGATACATCTTGAGATAATGAATTTTTCAACTCAAAATCTCAAATATGGTGCTCTTTTTTTTGGGGGGGTCTTGTATTTATAGTTGTTGAGTTCTTTCTAATTAAAAAAAATACCACCTATTTTCCAGTTAGTAAGTGTCTACTCTCCTTGGCAGATCTTTACATCAGTTTCCATTTAATAGTGTTTAACAAATGATCTTAAGAATGTCTAAAGTGGCCTAAAAACACATATACATTCAATGTAAAATATTGAAAAATATAGAAGAGCAAAATAATGAAAATTAAAAATCACTCGTAATCGTACCTTTCAGAAATGACTACTGTTAACACTACACACAGAGGCACATGTGCACACACGTGTGTACACACACTATACATACATATCATGCATCACAATTTAAAAAAGTATGTTATACAGGACTGCCTCTCTCTCCCCTTCTCTCAAACAGGAAAACAGGTATGTATGTCTACTTCCAGATCTTCTCCCTTTTGGGTGAGGACAACGCTATGAGTATGACAGAGTAACAAAACGGAGGAAGTCTGGACATCTGGATAATCACACGGGGCAGAGCCATCCTACTGATTTTGACCTGTTGCACTGGAGAGAAATAAACTTCCATCTTCTTTAAATTGTAGTATTTGAGGCTCTCTTTGTTAAGCAGCAACTCTATCTAATACATTACCCTGATGGTCAAAACTTTTGGTAAAGATTCTAAGAATTCAGAAAAGAGAGAATAGCATATCCTCTGGAGTCATACTGAAGGCATCACAAAAAAGATGACACTTAAACAAGATAAGGATGATAGAGTATCAAGTTCAAGATGGCAGCTGAGCCCAGGCACTTGCCTCCCCTCCTTCAGGAAACCACACTAAGATGGCAGGAAAGGAATACGAAAGGGAACAAGTGAGAGGTTTCAACTTCTGGGATGACAAAAAGCAAACAAAAATGTGTAGAGAGACACAGGAGATGAGACAGAAAAAGTCAGGGCAGAAGATGTGACAGAGGGGCCACAGGAGAGATGGGAGCCAAACTTCCTGGTAGAACTCTGGAGGATTCTGTACACCAGGGTTTCTCAGTCTCAGCACTATTGACATTTGGGGCCAGATCATTCTTTGTTGTGAGAGGCTGTCCTGTGTGCATTACAGGATGCCAGTAGCTCTACCCATGCCCCCAGCCCCCAAAATCAAAAATGTCTCCAGACAGTGCCAAATGCTCCCAGAGGGCCAAACTTCCCTGGTTGAGAACTAGTGTTCTACATTATTTACTCCACAAATATTTATTAAACACTTCTTGTGTGCCAGATACTTTCCAGCTACTGGAGATAGAGAAGTGAACTAAATCATCAAAAATCCTTTTCCTCCTAATACTTTCCAGTGAAACTAGGTAGGCAACAAACAAACTAAATGACTAAGAGATATACTTGGTCAAATGTTGACAAGAGCTATGGAGATAATGGAGGAAAAGACTGAAGATACTAGGCGGAGAAGGAAAAGATGAAGATGAAATATTGATACATGAGGTTCCCAGAGCAGCTGTGCCACCTGGCTTTCAAACCCCTTTCCTGGATTCGTACATGCGGAACATCAAGTGTCTGGTTTTGTCTCTTGGAAAACCACCGGAGAGATATTTGCTAAAGGATCTGAATGGGCTCCAAGGAAGAACTGAGGATGTTGGTAATAATGGACTTTAGACCATTTGGAAGCCATATACTGAGGAAGCAGATCAGAAGGGTGATGGGAAGTCACTGGGAGTGTTAACAGGAAGAAGGGTGAGGGTGGTGCTGCTTAGACGATATGGGGCGAAAAACAGCTGCAACAACTCAGGAATCTGGGACGCGATCTGACTTTGGATGGTTTAAGTGAAAATGGATTTAACTGAACCCACTGGCTATTAAACAGTAATACATAAACCTTCTCTCATTTTATTTGTAACTCATTTTCTGCATCAGACATTCAACAATGATGCTCTACAAGGCTGTGTGAAATAAAATTTCCTTTCAGAGAGTTTATTTCATACGATTGCATTACAATCCTGAGTAGAACAGACAGTTGAATACATTACGACTTACTAATATTATTGTAGAAAAATGAATTAGGAGCTTTCTTCTTGAATAAAATCTTTAAAAATTCACACTTAAGACACATGGAAACCAAAACACTTGGAAATATTTACTGATATCTAGTGGGCTCATTTTATTTTCTCTGAAGAACGCATGTAATTGCTGGTATAGTCCTAACAGCTTGAAGCTACAAACTCAGACAAGGGGTGGGGATGGGGGGAGCGAAAACAGAGACAGTGAGCTTTTCTCCTCCTTATTTAAAGGTTTTACTTTACATAATATTTTGGCATTCTTGCATCACGACAGTTAGCGAAATCAGATGGTCACGTCTTTCTGATTTCCAATATGTGGTGAGATACTTGCTAGAAAAATTATAAAACAGACAGAAGATGAATGGTCTGGGCCTGTGCGATTTTGATTATTTGGGGCTTGCTCATGTTTCTTTACTAGAGGGTCTCTCCTCTTTGCTGAGAAGGTCACTTTCTTTGATGGAGATTTGGGACGGGTGTATACACTCGTAAGGGAGGAGGAGGGGATTCTTCTTTAAAAGCCCAGACAACCAGCCTTATCAAGCAAAAAGAAAAAGAAAATATCAACTACCATAGGCAGAGCCCCATGTTTCCAATATGGTTTACCAATTTCTATGTATTTTTTTCCTAACTAAATCAAGATGGTAGATACAACTTTTGCATCCCCATATATAATTAGCCTAAAGCTATCGACTCACCTTTGCTTAGTAAAAACCAGCAAAGTCAGAATTACTGTTCTATAAACATGTATGATCATTCTTGCTCCTTTGCTCATACCACCCTCCAGCACCCGCCCCAACCTTAACAGCCTCTCTTCTACTCCCTCCTATTCAAATCTTTCACTGTGTCAATTTTCCTCACCTTCTCCATAAAGCCTTTCCTGAACAAATTAGCCCAAAATATGCTCTTCATTCTCCAAATCTCTAGGGGACTTATATCCCTGCTATTTATGGTTGGTGCCACATTATATGTATTTTGTCATTGTCATCTAATTCTTTCACAAGATCAGATGTCTTTTGTTCCAACTAGCATTTCTTTTGTCTAGCTTATGGTCAGGGACTAAGGGATACAAATTTTTTTTGAGTATCCACTTCAGTGTCTTATGCTTATTAAAGAAATCTCACTAGGTTGCCCTGAAGGACAGATGCTCTAGGAACCCCCAAAACCATAGTCTTAGCCTTTGTAGAGCTTATATGACTGACATACATCCTCATTTTTAAAAATCTATTTTCTCTTTTTGAACATTTAAAGAAAATTCCTTTCTTTTTCATCGGTCCCTTGTTTTAATTCCCAGCATCACTCATTAACTTGCCACAAATATTCTTCTTAGGTTGAGACGTGAGGCTCACCCATGGCTACCAGATGCTTAGTGGAGACATCTGAGTACTTCTGACCACCCTATACATAATATCCAGCTGTCTGGATTCTGTGTGAGCAAGGGATATTTAGGTTTATATAAACAGGGGTTAAATGGCCAGGATACAAATCAGAACTATGAAAGGATAGCGAGCACACCCAAACTGCTTTTAATATGAGTTGAATATCATTGACACTTTGCCAGAGTGTTTTCACATGAAATTGCACTGGTTTGCGAGTGTTGACAGTAACAAGAACACTTTAATGCTGGATGCATAAGAACATATAAATTGGATTGACCTCATTCTTGTTGACAGTTCGACATTCGATTGCTTTGGGTACACTCCTGTAAAAGGAACGGGGACTGTGTGGGTCTGAATCCCACCGTGACACCTCACAAGCCTGTAGATGACGGAAATTCTTTGAGTTATGTCATTCTTTTGTTGTTGGGAATGGGGTTTTGCCCGTGCTGGATGCTGTTATAAAAGAAATGTATGATACCTAGGGCCTAAAGAGTTGGCTTCCCATACTGTGCCAGGAACTCTGCTACATGCCAGAGACAAAATGGCAAGCACATCAGCATCCCTGCCCTTGTGGCTCTTAGTTGGACTCTAGTGGAGAGAAAGCATTTACTTCCCAATCCAATATAGAAGTGTAACTGTGATGAAGGGCCTAAAGCAGAAATGCAAGAGGAAACAGGAGTTCCCTCCTCCCTCAGTGACCAAACACTTCATCTTCATGAGCAGACAGTAATGCTCCTAGAGATGGCCCAACACTGAGACATTTTTGGATTAATGGAGAAACTGAAGCAACACAAACAAGCTGGAGCCACTGAGGCAATCACAGCTGCAACATGGCCAGCATCAGAAAGTGGCCGGACAGACACCGCAGAGCAAGGGGGCAGGTTGTAGTCCTGTGGTTTGGAGCCAATAGAGGAACAGCTGATCAGAAATGCTTACAGGGTCTGGTCTGGTTCCAGGAAGAAAACCATACAGGAATAGATTTGAGACTAGATGCATCCGCTGAGTTGTGAGTGGGCTGTACTCACAACTCCAGGAGTTAATGCTACGTCAGGGCATAGTTCAAGGTACCCTGGTGAGTACAGTCAAGGAAAGGGCCAGAGGATGAGGAAATAAGCCAGAATTCAAGACAGGAATAGGGAAATATCAGGTTGTGTGGCCATGACTGAACTTGTACAGTCCATAAGAGACAAGCCTCCTCCACTTTTTGAGGTACTCATGGGTGAGGCAATTTATCAGTAAATGGGACGCAAATAATTCAACCCATGCAATGCACAGGACATCTGCTGAAGAATGGCTCTAGATGCCAAATCCACAGGCTTCTGAGATGAGGAATTATTTTATACATTCTCTCTATGACCAGGTAATTCTGTCTCAGAGCACAATTAACCCCTAGCAAGGTGGAAAGGATATTAACAGGAATTGAAGGGCAGAAAAGGAAATAACGCCTACATCATTCTGAATGCTTTTTGTACGTTATGCGTTCTCAGCCTTTGAGCACATTGGAGTCACTTGGGGACCATATTAAACCTACTGATCCCAGGCTCTACCCTTACCTACTGAATCAGGGTCTCTAGGAGGAGACCCTGTATATGTTAAACAACCTCTTCAAGAGATTTTCATCTGCATGAGATGTTTGGGAACCACTGCATTATGTCCTTGAATCCTTGCGACCATTTACAGATGGAAATATCTGGCTGAGAGAAGTTAAACACCATTTCCACAAGGGCCTCTGGATGGCCCATATATTGTAGAAACACAAAATACATTGGTTTATTACATTTTAAAATGTAATACCGATTATTATGAATATTTTCCCATGTTGTGAAAACAATTTTTATGATTATATAGTATTCCATTATAGGTGAGTATTTCAAATCTATTGAACCAATCTGCTGCTGGTGTAAAAGAAATTTTTTTTTAAAAAATCAGGAGTTTTCCTGATTCAGGGACACTAGTCACTCAAACAGACCTCTTCTACCTGTTCCACATCCAGAGAAGCATTAAATTTTCCTACACAGTACAAAGACTTCGCTTCTGTCCTGCATGCACAGAAAGCCCACTTGGTGGTCATAGATGTAAAAATAATTAGAATTCGAGGATACGGACTGTTAAGCAACAACCAAGGGTCCCAGTAACAGTTACTTTCTGGTGATGTTTTTGGTGTTAAATCAGTGGCTCCCGAGCTTTGACGAACATTGGAATCACCTAGGATCTTTACAAACACTGATGTCTGGCTCCCACCCCTAAACACTCTGATCTAGTTGGTATGTGAAAACCTGAGTGTCTGGAAGTTTCTCCAGGGTGCAACAAAGTTTGGGAGCCACTAGGTTAAGTGAAAATTACTGATAGAATAAGGTTGTGGGACTGCTTTGAGCAGCCCTTTGAGGAAACTTATGTGACTTCAGAGGGGATGTTGGTCATCATGCGGTCATCGTTGGGGCCTGCACATGACCTTCTCTGGAGCCACAGGCCAGGCCATTAAGAGCCAACCACAAGGATGCTCCTAGGAACACTTAGCAACTTTCCTCCCTAGGTTCCTCCTGCCTACTGCTGCCTGGTCCCTCTCACTCTCTGTAGCCTCCCACCTACTGTGTGTTTATCTGGAGTCTCTTTATTCCAATCCATGTCTACTTCCCTCTGTGCAGAGTGCCAACAAGACCACCCAATACCCAAACTATGCTAAAGTAGTCCAGCATCCTGGAACACTGGGCGATCGAACAGGTCTCCAAGTGTCCCATTTTTAAAGGATCTGTGGCTTCCTGGGAGAGACTGGGAAATCCACAGTGAGGTCCATGGTCAGAGATGGACACATTCCCAACTGTGCCCCACCAATAGCTATTTCCAATCTAGTACCTGTGGTCTCAGGGTACAGCATGCTAACTTTGGGGGATCTCCAAAGAGTTAGGTGACCAGGCTTTCTGCTGGCTCACAAGTGTGAATGAAAGATCTGTCAGTATTGAAAATATGCCCTCCTTCCCTTGAGATAGATCAATATTCTTAGATTTCCAGGAATTTGCTCTACTAGGATAACAGCATAAATGGTCACTAAGGAATTTAGTGATGCAGAAGTCCAACAACATAAAGGCAGGTGTTAGCCAAGACACCATCTGATTATGACCCAGGCCTTTGAGTATTCCCATTTACTGGAATGGTGTAGGAAACTTGGTTTATGCTAACGGGGTGATGCTTAACCAGAGGCCTCCATCGGGATCACTGAGGGATATCCTGATGATTAAACATGCCTTGGTCCAACTCCCTAGAAGTAGTGGTAAAGTAGACATGAAGTGGAGCCCAAATACTTGGATTTTTAAAGTATCCTCAGGTGACTTGAATGCAAAGATCACTGCAATGACTTGATGGCACTGACTAGCACTCCTTTCCCAGGAAAAATCATCGTATTGCCATTCAAACCAGTAATCCTATGGTGGAAATTCCAATCACAGGGGCAAATATAACAGGAAAGAGATTTCTGAGAAAGCAGGCCATCCAGTTTTTCTCAAGTCATGTGAGCATCCTCTTATGTCACTTAGTCACAACATAGCCTAGGCTGCCAGAGTCTAAGAATCTAGAGCTAGGGCTTCCCTGGTGGCGCAGTGGTTGAGAGTCCACCTGCCGACGCAGGGGACACGGCTTCATGCCCCGGTCCGGGAAGATCCCACATGCCGCGGAGCGGCTGGGCCCGTGAGCCATGGCCGCTGAGCCTGCGCATCCGGAGCCTCTGCTCCACAGCAGGAGAGGCCACAATGGTGAGAGGCCCGCGTAAAAAAAAAAAAAAAAAAAGAAGCTAGAGCTAGACAATTCAATAGAACTTCCTGCAATGATGGAAACATTTTATTCTGTTCTAATATGGTAGCTACTAGCCACATGTGGTTATGGAGTGCTTGAAATGTGGTTGGTGAAAGTGATTAATTAAACTTTCAGCTTTATGGGATGAAGTGAGAGAGTGGCATGGACATATATACACTACCAAATGTAAAATAGATAGCTAGTGGGAAGCAGTCGCATAGCACAGGGAGATTCAAGCTAGGTGCTTTGTGTCCACCTAGAGGGGTGGGATAGGGAGGGTGGGAGGGAGACACAAGAGGGAGGAGAAATGGGAATATATGTATATGTATAGCTGATTCACTTCGTTATAAAGCAGACACTAACACACCATTGTAAAGCAATTATACTCCAATAAAGATGTTTTTAAAAAAAAACAAAAACTTTCCGGTTTAATTTTAATTTAAATGGCCATAGGCAGCTAGAGTCTACCGTACTGTATTGTGCGAAGACATAACCCATCTTAAGTAGAAAGCAGGCAGAACTATAAGAAAACACTGGACAATAAGTCTTTCTATTAGACAATCTCCTTGTGCTATGGTTTCCCATAGGAAGCGCTTCCTCCTTAAAGAAAGGACAAGAAACAAACTCCTTTTGTTGGTGACCCATCATTCATCCAGAAGAGAGAATATTGAGAAATGACCACCCATGAGCCATATCTGGCCCATAGATATATTTAGGTTGATTTGCAGTATATTTTTTAAAGTTGTTAAATTAGTTTTCAGTATTTGAAAATTGGATTAAAAAAAATCTCAATGTCTGTTTTCTTCAGAAAAATTAGACAATGAGGCTATCTCGGGCTAATCCTTCATGGCAGTGAATATCTGGACCTACAGCAAAGGGATGCTTGAAGTTCAGTGGAGACACTGCTTGGCCTGCTTCCCTCACTCATGAGGCCTGCCTTGGTCCCTGGAAGGTTTGGGGTTTGAGAGACCTGGTCTAGACATCTTTCCCAGAAGCATCTAATCTCAGACACTGGCAAGCCTGGCTATCATTTTACCTCTGCTGTCCTCACCTCGAATACTCAACAAAGACAGGATAGACCTCAATACAAATGCCTTCTGTTCCAGGTAGAATCTCTTCACTGTTCTTCAAAAGCAAACGTGCATGTGCACACAGAGGATTTCAAAAAGTTATTTTATCAGGATGAGAGTAAGCCAAGGCTGGTGGTTTCAGAGTAAACACAAGGCGCATTTACTAGTGTGAGCATGTTTCTTAACTGTGCCATAGTTTCTACATCTGTAAACTGTTGGGACCTAAAGAACCTGGAATAGGGCCTAGTTCATCATTAGTGCTCAGTACCTGTTAGCTACTATTATTCCAGTTATGGAAACCACCTCTCCATGGGGAAAAATGAAGTAAACCTTCTCCACAGTGTAATACAGACACACACGTGGGCAGCTTTTCACTCTCCAATTGATTCTAAACCACAGCAGAAATCTGAGTTTGCTTGTGTATGTGAAATGAACAGTCCCAAGAAACCAGTTATTAGCGACTCATCAAAATCTCCCTATTTCTCTGATGTGATAATGACCGCAGCACAGCCTGGGCTGAGTTCTAGAGACACTGACACAAACTTCACACACAAAGGAAGACCACAGCTAAGTGTATCCAAACCAGCCCTTTGTTTGACTGAACTTGACTGCAACTTTAGAGTAAGAGGTAACATTTCTAAAACGAAGATGACTAAAAACTCATCTTTTCTTTGCAGATTTACTTTCGAAAAGTACATTGTGTTTGAACTCGACCCAAATTATTTGTCACCACTCGTGATGAAACACTTGGCAACATCCTTCCCTCAGCAAAAATCTTTCTTTGCTCTGAATAAATTTAGCTTTTAATTCATATGAAGTTAGGCAGTTCTTTAAGAATCCGTCAAAGGGTGCTTAAGGCCAACCCAGAGATCACCATAGATGACTGACTTTTATTACGGCTCTCACCCAAATGAATCGATGTTCAGGTGGTAAGCATGCCAGTCTTGTCAGTCATCTGCTCACCCATCTTCCCTAAGTTACATCACAACTATACAAATTCCCCCTCCATCCATCAGGCAGTGAATGCCAGTTACCATTCACTTGGAGGCAATGCCAGTTACCTCCAAGTCCAGAACAATGTTCAGTCCTGATGCTTTTTCCAACCTCATCCATTTTCTGGTATAAAGTGATTGTATCCTCATGTTGCTGGGCTGGTAGTCAAATTAAACAAGGCAAGAGAATACCATTCCCCACTGAGTACATCCTCAGCTGGTACTCACAGATCATTTCAATTCTAGCTTAAAGAATTATCTTCAACATGCTAATTAATACACATTAGATCATTTAAAATCTTCACCAACTATAATATCTATTGTGTACATACATACATACCTACACACGTCTTTGCTAATGATAATAGCAATGTAACTAGTAACTCCAATCCTGATTTAGCACAACTAACTGTTTTTTGTTTTTTTTTTTTTAAGGTTGGTAATTTTATTGATCTATTTAGGCCACACCACGTGGCTTGCGGGATCTCAGTTCCCTGGCCAGGGATGGAACCCCCGCCCACTGCAGTGGAAGCACAGAGTCTTAACCACCGGACCGCCAGGGAAGTCCCAGCACAACTAACGTTTATATAGCACTTCATGAGCATATTCACGTACTTTCTCTTACGTACTGCTCCAAAGATACCTATGAGGCAGACAGGATCAAAAAGAGAAAAACATTTTTTGAGCCTCAGTGTGATCCAGGCAGTGTGGTAGGGCTTTCTGTGTACTAAGTCTTTATCAGTGCTGGGACTAAGGTGAGGTGAGGGAGGCATCCGGGGTGCAGAGTTTAAGGAGGCGCTCACGCTCAGTCATACAACTGCAGAGCTGGCACCTGAGAGCTGCCTCCTTAAATTGTGTGCCCACGGCACTCCGCTGGCGTCCCCCGAGTCCTACTTCCATAATACTCTCATCCACCTTGTCAGTTACATATTGTCTTCCTCCCTTCAAAGATGGACGAACTAATACCCAGAGATCTTCAGCAACTTGCCAAAGGTCTCCAGTTAGTGACCCTTCTGACCCCATTCTGGTGTTCTTTGTCCCACTGAAGGGTCTCTGGCCCAAAGCCATGGCCAAAGAAACCACATTCATGAGCTGCCTAGGAATCCACTTGGCTCCCTCAACCGTCACTTAAAATTCAGCGTGGACTGCACTCCAAAGACAATCTCCATTTAATCACTGTTATCACTATCTATATGATGAGGCTATTTTTAGCTTTGTTAGTTTCTCAAAAATCCTGCAATTAGCATTTCTAATTATGTCTAATATTGGGTCTTTATCATCAATAATTTTGGTTTGAGGATGTAAGGAGGTGGACGGACTACCCAAGAGGTGGCAGGAAGTGAATTCGTGTCATGCTCTCATTTTCCTTTTTATACAACTTCAAATATACTCTGTCCCCTAGCGTCAATGACAGTTTATGGAAATCCACCAGAAAACCCTACCACACCCATTACTTTAGCATTCTCCAAAATAAAAAATCGTCAAGTTAATACTTATCCAGCTCCAAAGTCACTAAAACACAAAAGTTTCAAGTTTAAAAACAACTTCATTGTAAAGGGCTGTACAGTTCATTTCTTCCTAGCAGCTTTAAATCTACTCACAGCACTCCCAAGCAGAATTTATGGGAATACAATAAAATGCCAATTAACTATAGTCAACCAGTTCCTAATTCTCCATCTCCAGAATGTCTTTATTATTAATGGAAATACCTGTCATGCTCACTGAGAAACAGGAAAGCAGACTGAAAAGAAAACCACCTGCTCTTAACTGTAGTCATCATTGTTCATGTAGAGGCACAATTTCTCACCTTGAGCTTCAAGTCTGTGGATCAAATTCAGCCCAGTTCTCTGCTGGGGAAGCTGCTGACACAATTAGGGCGAGTCACCCAAGAGAACCCACAGCCAGAAAACAATTCTAATTATATATTTGTTCTTGCTGTCCCTTCCCTGTGGTTTAAACATCTATCTACTTGCTATTAAATGTATCTGATGAGGAACAGAAAAAAAGGCTGGCTGAAGCTGGGGTTCCACATGATGAACTCCGGTGAGATCCATGTTTGGCCCGTGGCAAGTCTTCCAAACCCATCACCAAGAACTAGCGGGAAGACCGGCATGAGGATGTTGTTAAGACCCAGGCCAGCGTATTCTGCTTGAGAAACTAAAAAGAAGGAACTCTGAGACGATCTATAAACCCTAACTTGCTTTTCCAAACACATGTGTTTAGTCTTTTTAAGGTATACAGGGCAGGAGGTGTTTGCATGATCTCCAGTGGTGCCATAGAGAGACGTGGATGCCCTGGGCCCAATGGGACTTTTCAGTTCTTTTGAATCTGCTGATCTTCGCACAGTCTCAACTGTCACGGAAGCTGCAGGTCTTTGTTATTGGAGGGGAATCTTGACACTCCAGGGTCACCTTAAATCTTAACAACAGGGAAGATACTCATGTTTATTGCCCTGGCGTGCAGTGTCATGCTAGGTGTTGTTACTATTATCAGTCTGGGTACCAAACAAGACAAAAGGGGATGAGTACCCTGTTCATGCAGTTATTGTTATATTAACTGTGGCTCATTGGCACTTTGGTACACTCCAGAAAGGGTCATGCCAATATGTTGCAAAAGGTCTCCAAGCCATGCCTACATCCTATGGATATGTCCCCCAAACTAAACATTTCACAAAATATAGAACTTTATTTACTCCCTACCCCATTTGGGGTTTACTCATAAAAGTTCTTTATACAACAAAATGTAATCTATGTTAACTGACAAATAGGTCATTCCTAGCCAACAAGATGTTTAAAGAAATATTCACCTCGTAGGGCACTAATCATTCTATTAATACTACGGTAGGTTTTTTCCTGGTCTTATTTCATTTGCTGGAATTGACTGACATGTTTCTTTCTGACCCATCACTTCCCCTAACTCCAATAGAATAGGCTGCTCTGCATTTTACACAGTTCCAGGCTTCTCCTGGACTTGGCCTCAAAAGCCTCTGCAGGTTGGCTCTTGGCAATCAGCTATAGGTGTTTCCGATAACGGAACTATTGTGGAGACTGAACTCATTTCTACTCTGAGTCCACACAGTCTTTAATCCCTGCCTCCAAGGACATCCCTCTCCAACCTAGTACCAGCCAGAAAGAGGACAGAAGATGATCAAGCTTCTCTGAGTATGGGATACTTAATCCTCCCAGCCCATTTTAACTTGTTTGCAAAGCAAGTCACCTGGCATTTCACTCATTTGAGGAGTGAGTCTCCATTCCTTTCTCTTTCATAACTAGAGGTAAGGGTTAATTTCAATACAATGTTTATTTTCTTAACATTTTCCCTTAAATTGTGTTAACTGTATTTCTTAGCAAACCATATCTCATAAACTGCTTTCACATGAAATTGGTTTAAGGAAATTCTCATACTCATTCAAACAAGACAGCATATTTCAAGTGAGACTAACTTTCTATCTGCCTCAGTTTCCTTATTTATAAAAAACAGGGGAATAGTCCCCACACCCTGAAAGGGTGGTAGTGAGGTTTCATACTTAGGACAATGTCTGGCACATAGTAAATAAAAAATGCTAAGTCATTCTATGTAAAGCACTTAAAATGTCAAGTCTGTGTGAGGTTCTTAATAAATGGTAGTTATTATATTATCATAATTAGTCACAAACTGGGAAGGAACAGAAGTGAGCCTTTCCCATGTAAAGTGACTAGAACATGGGGCGGGGGTGTCTTTCTTCCCTTCCCTCTCTTCTGGTCAACGTTCCTTCTTCCTCTTGCCTCCGATCCCTTCTCCACTTTCTTCTTTCCTTCTCTCCTTTTGGGTTTCAAATCAAACCGGCTGGAGATTGAGGAAAAAGAGCAAAAGGGTGGGAGCACATAACATTTAGGTCTAGAAAGAAGAATTATTGGAAAATAATTTGGCCTCTGCTTAAGAGTTTGAAATTGCCAACACAGAAAGCAATTGATGGTATTTTCCCAGTGGATGGTATTAGTTAGCACTCTGCTGTCGTCAATTGGCTCTGCCGTCATGTGGATAAATCATTCACAAGCTATTTTGGACGCTCGTCCTGTTGCCACCACCGTGGCATCAATCTTCTCATTAGCTTTGTCATTACAGATCTCAGCCGTTTCTCACCTTTTCAGGAACTCTGCATGAATTTGACCTCGAGAAGTATTTAGTCACTATCATCTCAGCTATTAAATGTCAGATTCAGACAGCGCAAACTGTGTGTCAAGACACTGCATTCTGGCAGTAATGAACCCATTATCTTTTTTTCCCCCTCATAAAGCATGCTCTTTGGGCACCCGAAATGGTGTGATACAAGTTCTCTCAGGAGTCTCGTTTGATTGTTTGAAAAGAGTCTCTCAAGTTCTCTCAGGAGTCTCGTTTGATTGTCTGACTGTTTGAAAAGAACGTCGCTGGCTGTATTAATTTCCAGACTTTTGGTAGTTTGTACCTGGCACGTTATGCAAATAATGACTGCTCATCTTCACTGGGTGAACCAGGCAGCAGGGTTAGGCAACAAGATATAGCTAAGCAACCTGTGCCTTTAGCACATTGTCTGTCAATGAATTCTACAAATTGTATTTTTTGCTCTTCAAAAAGGGTCGCGCTTATCCCTGCTTATGAGTCACAGGAGGGCAGGGAGGCCAACGGACACTGCCTACATCTCTGTCAGTTCGTTTCCAATAAACTCTCGTCCATTCAGGCTGGTTGTCAGCTCTGCACCTGCGTGGTAGCGGCCTAAGGCATGAGCCTGTTGGGTGGATTCAAAGAGAAAGCCAGTGAGGCTGCGGGGCAGCCAGCAAGGGAAAAAGAGTACAGGTAGGACCACAGAGACTTTTCCTTGGTGTCAATGGAGCCATTTAGCAGTTGACTGCAGCCTATAGATCCTTCTTAGAATATAGAGTTTAAATAAATAAAAATATAGAAGATTACAAAGGAAACAATTTTATGGAGATAACAACACCCTAGGAATAGTGTGTGCTATGGCCAAATGTGTGCTTCTCCATTAACACATTTAAGCAAGATGTAGTGATGATTTGAAGTCATGAGGAGTGTAAATAGTGGTTTGAGATCTCCACAACTGTAATGTGATAGGAAATCTGATTTCTATTGATGACAAAGTCACAGGACATGCTGAATCCACTGTGGTTTGTGGTTACGGTCAAGAAGGAAGGAAGCGCTAAGTTACAGTTAGAAGTTAATAAAAATCATTGTATTTTTTTCCCGAAGTTCACGAACTCCCTGAGACCTCTTAAGAGTCTGTGGACCAAGAGCATGTGGCAAGAGAGGCATTTGGATTTTACTCCCAGGGGAATGGAAGCCCTGGGAGGAACGTGCAGGCTCCAACCTCTCGTCCATTTAAGACAGGAAGTCCCAGAATCTTCCTTGACTCTTCTCTGCCCAGCACCCTGCAATGCTCTGGGCACCATCTGCCCTGGCACTCACCTCATTATCATGTGACAACTGTCTGTGTGGTCTCTTCCATCAGATGGTAAGGACGAGAGCTATGTATCAGCCATCTTTGTACAAACAGTGCACCCAGCATGGAACATACCAGCTATTGTGTATTTGCTAAATAAATTAATGAAGACTAGGCTGCTTTTGAAAGAATTACACATGAACCTATACTGCCAATGTTTTTCTGAAGAACATATTTTCCTTTCTGAAAGGGGTTATATGTGGAAATACACAACGTTCTAAAAATAATATCAGACTTCACAACTGGGAATGGAAACACTGACATCAGGTAGATTTTTAAAAAATAATTTAAAAGTAGATTGATTGAAAAAAAAAGATAATGTGGTTGCCTAAAGACCAAGGTGCCCTGGTGTTTAAAATCACAGGAGCCTCTGCAGGGCAATAGAAGGCCAGGGAGACAAAGGAGTTAAGTGCTGTGCTCACCAGCTACAGCTCAACAGGTCAAGGGCTCAGGAAAGAGGATGAGCTTCCAGGTATACTGAATTTCTCCAGCTTGTTCCTTGAATAACTTCCCATTTTTAGACAACAGCCCAAAGCTGTCTAATCCCAATGCACTGCCAGCCATCCTTGGATGGGCCACATCTGGGACCTGGCTGGGGCTGTGCACAGGAGAGCTGGTTTCCAGCTTACCTGGGGGTAGTCACAGGGATCAAGACTAGACTCTTAATTTGGAATATACCTGAAAGAGCGATAAAAACCTACTGAGCATGCTCACCATCTGACATGGAAAAGGAGGTCTGTATGAGACAGATATGCCGAGTTCACGGGCACTCAGCTCTGTCATCGTAAGAAACAATGTAACATAGTCTTTCAGTCAATGTGTGTTTATCAAGGCTTTCTATTTGCCAGGCTCCCTCGATTCAACACACACACACACACACACACACAAAGGCTCATCTGTGAAATTACACCTTGAGTCCCTGTCCTCAAGTCAGTGGGAAAGCTAACAGGTAGATCCACAGTTATAGTCAAAGCCATGATACTCGTAAGTTTTCCTAAGGTTGCATGGGGGAGTGAGGGAAAAACTTCCCCAAAGGTGCAGTATCTGAGCAGACATGACAGGAGTAAGTAAAGGAATCTGTCATCTCAAGAAGCATGTGCTCTAAATAAAGACAGGCGGGAATCTCTCAGAAATTGGAGCCACTGTCAAGGTCTATCTACCCTCAGGGAGATTTAAAAATTTCCTGAGCTTGCATGCAGCTCAATAGCAAAAAAACAAACAACCCAATCCAAAAATGGGCAGAAGACCTAAATAGACGTTTCTCCAGAGAAGATATACAGATTGCCAACAAACACATGAAAGAATGCTCAACATCATTAATCATTAGAGACATGCAAATCAAAACCACAATGAGATATCATCTCACACCAGTCAGAATGGCCATCATCAAAAAATCTACAAACGATAAATGCTGGAGAGGGTGTGGAGAAAAGGGAACCCTCTTGCATTGTTGGTGGGAATGTAAATTGATACAGCCACTATGGAGAACAGTATGGAGGTTCCTTAAACTAAAAATAGAACTACCATACAACCCAGCAATCCCACTACTGGGCATATACCCTGAGAAAACCAGAATTCAAAAAGAGTCATGTACCAAAATGTCCATTGCAGCTCTATTTACAATAGCCAGGACATGGAAGCAACCTAAGTGTCCATCAACAGATGAATGGATAAAGAAGATGTGGCACATATATACAATGGAATATTACTCAGCCATAAAAAGAAACGCAATTGAGTTATTTGTAGTGAGGTGGATGGACCTAGAGACTGTCATACAGAGTGAAGTAAGTCAGAAAGAGAAAAACAAATACCGTATTGCTAACACATATATATGGAATCTAAAAACAAAAAAAAAGGTCATGAAAAACCTAGGGGCAAGATGGGAATAAAGATGCAGACCTACTAGAGAATGGACTTGAGGATATGGGGAGGGAGAAGGGTAAGCTGGGACAAAGTGAGAGAGTGGCATGGACATATATACACTACCAAATGTAAAATAGATAGCTAGTGGGAAGCAGCCACATAGCACAGGGAGATCAGTGCTTTGTGACCACCTAGAGGGGTGGGATAGGGAGGGTGGGAGGGAGGGGGACGCAAGAGGGAAGAGATATGGGGATATATGTATATGTATGGCTGACTCACTTTGTTATAAAGCAGAAACTAACACACCATTGTAAAGCAATTATACTCCAATAAAGACGTTAAAAATATAAAATAAAATATAGTCAGACTGGGGAAAAAAATTTTTCCTGAGCTTGTTTATCATTTGATCAGATTTGGCTAATGAATTAATGGCAATGTCTGTGACTCAGAAATGTTGCCCCAGCATGGCTGTTCGGCTTTAGCGCTAATCTCATGAAAGCTTAGGAGACTATGAGAGCTGTCGGCTGGCTAGTAAAAGCCCCATTTGTTAACTCTTAACGCTTTCATCCAACCTGGAGTGTGTATGGGCCTGGCACTGTGCTGGGGGCAAGAAAATAAAAGATGGCCAAACTGACGACCGGCTGTCTTTGTTTCAGAAAAGCATTAACAAGCAATTCTACATAAATCATATAAGCAACAGGGTGGTAGGTACCACGGCAGAAGAAATCCAAATTAGACTGTAGATTTGTAAGCATTCAAAAGAGATCTCTGAAATAGTAATCTACTATCATTATCAAGAAACAAAATGATGCTTTCGATGATCGTGGTTATGAACTTGGAATCCTGAGTTAGAATTCCAACTCTGCCGTTTATTTGCTGTGTGGTCTTTGAAATTTTACTTAGCATTTCTAAATCTCAGTTTTCTCACCCGTAAAATAGAAGGATTACCATGACGACCACGTAGGTTTGCTGTATTAATTAAATGAGATTGCCCAAGTACGGTGCTTACCCAAAGGAAGCACTCAATTACTCAACATGTGTGACATTAAATATATATATGAAAAAAATATACAGTTAGTGAAGAATCAAGCTCAAGTTGATTTGTTTTTGAAATCCACTTATCCTTAGCTATCATTGGTAGACCAAAGAGTTCACTTATTTGTAATGGAGTAGTATGGCACGTTACTTCTGAGCCTCAAAAGTAGATCTGTTGAACTCAACATAGAGAAGTACAAAATGCAGTATGAAATACTGTTAGACTAAATCAATCTCTGTTACACACACACACACACACGCGCGCGTGCGCAAATAACTTGAGTGCACACTGAAGACATTTCACTTAGGTCAAGGCTCTGTGTCACTGGGTAAACCAACTGCTCTAAAGAGTTTCACAGGTAACTGGTAAAGGGGACGATGTAAATCCCATTCCTGCTGCAACCACCTCATGGAATTTTTTAAATTATGCATTTAGTAAATCTACTAATACATTCCAGAGTATCCATTTATCCCCACCCTCTAAGGAAAATCATTATTCAGCTGTACTTAGAAGGAAGGGATGAATTTTCTTCTTCCTTTGCCTCCTGCACAGAACGTGACTATTTGAGGGGTTCACTCGATGCTGGCAAAGGGCCATTTCCTGCCTCTAGACAGAAAGGCTTAAAAGAACTTATAAAAAACAGTCGAAATCCTCTGCAGACATCCAATAACTTATAACGAAAAGAATATTTTGATGAGTTAGTGCAAATGAATCAGGAACATATGGATCCTATTTCCCCGGAGTTTAAATTTGTAAAGAGAAAAACTTCTTAGAAAAATGAACTTTGTAGATGTCACTGAACCCGGGGGGAAAACATATGAGATGATTACTCAACTTAATACATTCCTAAGTTGCCCTGTGCTTAACTGAAGCACACCCAGGTCATTTGTAGCTCAGTTTGGTCTGTCAAACACATAACCCATCATGCTCTAATTGTTTTCAGAGTAGAATTCTGAGCAGCAGGAGATATTAAGATGGTTAGTATTTTCAGCAATGAATTTTAGTACAATGGTTTATTTTGTAATTCCTTAAACAGAGTTAATTTTGTCAGTGGCGGGAGATTCTGGAAACACTGTGGGTGACGCATATCGGCATGTCCAGGGGCCGATCCACAGGTGGGTGGTGTAAACAGGCTCCCGTGAGGGACAACACTGTACCAATCAGGAAATCTTCTCTTGTAACCCTTCTAAATGGTGGCCTCGTGCCCAAGGAGAGCTAGTTTGCTTCACGTGACTGAGCGCTTTATTCTCAAGAGGTTTTTCAGGAACCAATATAATTATACAAGATCCAAGAGACAGACCTGCCATCTGAATATAACAGTTACTCAAATAATGATTCGGTTCTATACATTGATGACTTTTACTAACTTATTAAATATATCTCATGCGTGGAGGCATACGAGCACATACCCAGAGACCATGATTATTATAAACAAGATTTTGGAAATATTAAAATGCTTTCTAAAAGAGAGGAAAAGGCCCCTACTATGTGTAGGGTGCCACAGAAAGCTGGCTAGCAAATCCCATGAATATTTAATGTGAGTGGCGATTACATGTTATATGTGGACATGATCGATATTGTTTATTTGTCAACCCACGTCAAAGGGGATTATAGGAGGGAAAAAACAAGTGCCCATCAGTGAAAAGGCTATGGTGGCCACTCTGGTACCTTCTAGACAATACAGCCCCACCAAGGCTCCTAATCCCTTGTTAGATGGTCGGTTGCATGCTGGTTTAGAGGGAGACTTACTCTCAGTTCTCAGCAGATCCTTTCCCACATTGAGGAGGATAAATATGAGCTTGCACCTTAGTATTCCTAGCTGGAGACGATCTTTGAGAGTAATGGTCTAATCATTCTCAACCACTAGCTGGAGAAATGTTTTAACATATAGGCTGCTATCCTCCCAGATATGGCAATGCAGTAGATTTAGACTATGGTGCTGGTATCCGATTTAATCATTTTCTTAGGTAATTTTCACCTTATTTTACAGATGAAGAACAGTCCTAGAGCGGTTACAGCATCTCCTGCAATCTCCTTGTTCCCAGGTCAGTGTCTTACCGACAAGCTCAGCAACGCCTGGGTCATTAGGCAATCCCTTCAGTGTATAACCAGGCAGGAAAAATAGCCCAGACTAAGGGAAGATCTACTGCCTAGAAACAGCCAACAATTATGCTGAAAAATAAATGCAGTTGAGTTATTCTTATGCCTTGTTAAGGCTCTAAAGTCAGCACATAAAGTGAAAAATTCACACGGGCAAAATTATTCTTTAAACTTCTTTAGGAAGGCCCTATGTTAGAAACTGACACATCTCTCAATATGTTCAACAAAGCCCGTTTTTCCTCTAGATTTAGGAGAGATTGCTGGAGCTTTTAAAGTCCCCATTGAGCAAGCGATGAAGTTTTTGGTTAATATTTAGGAGTAATGTCAGAGAAGCAACAACAACAAACAACAAAGTCTTCATATACTCTCATTACACTGATGCAGAAAGAAGCTAAGAAATATAGGAGAATCTGGACCAACTGGAAGAACAATGAATTCATATTTCTTATCTCATGCCAAGGTTTATTGTAAAAATGAAAATAAAATCGCATCATTTAAAATCTCTCTTGTCTTTTTTTTTTTTTTTTTTTTTAAAAAGAGTGCACATAGGCAACACCTCCTCACCATAGGACATCACTTGCCCTGGTGCCCAGCAGGTTACATGCCAGGTGGTTGCAACCCTTGCTGCAGAACCAAGTCTAAGATCAGTAGGTCAGGATCAACCTTCCCTGCCTAAGGTCTTCAAACTCAGGATTACAGATGTGAGCACTTCATTCTGACCAGGCTTTAGCAACTTGGATTCGCCACAAGTTCAGGAAATCATAAATCCTCCAATATCCTTCTCTTCCCTGCTTCATGCAAATTAATAGTCTCCTCACTAAAAGGTGGAGGCTCCCTGGTGTAGACTGAAGACACTACAGCTTTCTGCTCTACCCTCAAGTTTCCATGTGATGGGACTTCCAAGGAGTCCACGAATAGAAATAAGGAGAACTTGATCTGATTGAAAGGGGACATGTTAGCAAGTCTATCGCTAGGCTCACAATCTACCACCTCCAATTTAGCTTTTGTCCATGATTAAACTGATTTGTATGTCCATAGGTCCACTCTCATTAAGTTTTTTCTAGTATGTTTTTTTTTTTGATGAAGAGCAAAGAGATTGGAGAAATGATGGCTTCGTCAGACCTATTCATGTTTCTAACCGTATTGAATAGCAGTGTCACCATCAAAGGAGGTACGGTTTCCACAGAGGCCACCCCTATGTCCAAATGTGTTAGGAGAAGCAATGAGATGGCTACACATCTGGCCACAGCTTCCATCTAAAGCAGAGATCTGGCTAAGATTGCCTCTCACAGGCAAATCATTTAACCCCACCAGAATGAGAAAGTATCTTTCTTGTTCTTTCCTGAGTTGAGCTAGATGACAGTGGCAGGATTGCTGATCTTCCATTCAATCAGGGCAGCACATGAGTCCTATTCAACTCAAGTGGAGAGCAAGGCAAAGGGTTGTTTTTCCCCCTGTCCAGCGAGGAAGGCACATGCTTTCAGCTTACAAAAATGGCTGTAGAATGTCCTTCAGCAGGACCTCTCAGTGTCATTTTTATCCCTGTGTCAGATGTAGATCCAACCACATGCTCAGAAGTTTATTTTCTATTTATAAAAATGTCACATCATTTGGATAATCAGCAGACTTAATTTCATAAGGAGTTTTAAATGTTGTCTACTTTGAAACCACCATATAATCCAGATCATTCACAGAAAAGCAACATGGCAGCCTCTTCTCCTACACTAAGTGGGTCAAGGTTGCTGATACCGACTCTAAAGACACACCCATCTGGAAGTTAAGGATCATCTTAAAGGCAACCGATAGCAAATGTAAATGATGCTTGATCTTTGGGGCATCGCCTGGAGAATCAGAGAGGACAAAGCTTTCTGTTGGTCTGACTGTGCCATGATGACCTGGGCAAAGACATGACTGTGGCTAGATCAGTGGGACTGCTCCAGAAGACAACACCAGCGGTGATGGTTCTGGAGCTGGAAGAAACATGGCCCACATTTCCCATTTTACAGATGAGAAGTACCAAGAGATGGACTTAACTGTCCACTGTTATACAAGAGAGTAGATTAATCTGACTAGAACCCAAATTTTCTGACTTTTAATTCAATGTTCTAATTTTTATACCAACCTTCCTCTTTGGGATAATAATAGCCAGTAGTGAACTGCACCCTACCTCCTCCCATCCAACTTCCAGTAGCCATAAGTCTCATTTTGGCTCCGTGAAAGAGGCGACGAGCTACAGTTACATGGTGGCCTCCTTGATACAATCCTGCAGGCTTGGAAGTTGTCCTATAGTCTCTGGACCTCCAACCCATATTTTGCAAAGAGACCCATCTTCTTTCAAAAACGCAAATCCCAATTCTAGGAACATGCTGCTCATGTCACCTGAGCAAACCTCTTCCTCCAATTTTAAGAACTCTTCACTTAAATATTAATTGCAGAGAATCTCTACTGCACCTGTCTCATGCTACTTATTCTTGGTTTCTACTCAGTACCGGCTTCCATTAAAACTCACATGTTTCTTTACCACAAGGTTACAATACAGACGACGATGCAGCCATCAGAAAATAAACAAGCTTATGATTTGCCCCCTGCATGAAAGCAGTCGTGAAAGCCTGCAGTTCTAAAAGAGCTCTCACTCACTCTGTTACTGAGAACGGTGACCCTAGATATTTGTTTCCCAACCCAACATGTTTGAAAGACCTGGAGCAATTCCACTGAAAGCAGTGGTTCCACATAAGAGGAGTTCTGTGAAAGGGGTAGGATAAACTACTTAAAACATGCAGTTTGGGGGAACAAACTTCCAAATTACTCTCAACCTTTCCTTTTCTCTAGTTGAGAATTATTAGCTTGAGATATTAATACTAAGGATAGGAGGTTATTCTGTTTTGCTAAAAGGACCAACACTTTGCCTCAGTTGTGATTCTTCACTCAAGCCAGCAAAATGGTCTTGTTGGCTCTGCAAGCTCCCCAATAATCAGTGACACCTTCAGCAAAACAGCCTCCTAAAGTAGATCTCCCCGCCCCCCAAACAATGATGGCAGGGAACACGGCCACTGGCAGCTCCTATGGCCCTGCTCCACCACCAAAGTGGGCCCTAATTTTCCCTTCCCAACTCCAGTTTGCAAAAAAAGTCCCAGGAGAAGACTCTCATCAGCCCATTTTGGGTCCCATGCTCACAGGTGTACAATACTTTGAGTGACTAAGTTTGGTTATTTTGAAGTAGTTGCCACTGGGCACAGAAGCAGGGTTATAGTAGAGCACCAAAGTGCCCAACTAGTTGATCTTAGGAGTTTCCTTTCCCTTGAACCTTAACTGCCACATCTATACAATTAAAGATAAGCATACCTACCTTGAAGAAAGTTTTGGGAAGATGCTGTGGAAATATGAATAGTATGTGTCCCAAACACAAGTCATGGGACACATCAGAGCTGGAAAACACTGGTTTCCCTTCTTTAGCTACTTCACATCCCTCCTTTACATCTCCTAGAACTCTTCCTAGAAACCCCAGACTCAGTGGCGGTATATATGTGTATGGGTTACCCTATTTAAATATAATCCTATTTTAATATAATCCCCCCTACCCAAGACAGAGTATATTTTCAGGTTCCCTCTACACTCCATTCTATTTATCTAAAAGTAACAGGGGCATAATGGACACTGTGCTGGGTTACGGATGGCTGGCAGATGAGTACATGTGCTATTTATATGTCAGCACAGAAGTCAATCCCTAAACTACCTGGGACTGTAGGGTGATGTCACTAGAGCACCCTGGGGCCTTGATTATAGAGACATCCCCTGCTAAGAGAAAAAAGATCATTAGGCTTTAAAAGAGCTGTCCATGTAGAGTTAGATTACGGAAAAGGGTGCTTGCGCATCCTTACCTCAATGCCTGGAAGTGTCTGAGTAAAGCCCTCCCTACCCTAGGCACACTGGCTAACTGGCAGGGGGCTCACTAACTATAGCAGCACAAGTTATATTATTCCATCTCTTGTGAGTCTTACTGATGGGAACAGGATTATGAAACCCGGAAACAACAGCAAGAGGCTCTAATTTCTGGCTGCAAAACTCAGGCGTGCCTGTTGGGAATAGATGCTAAAGCAGCGTGGGGATGGAGAGGCAAGTGGATTTGCCCACTAGCAAGCTCTCAGGTGGGCAGTCTATGGTGACACCTGGCGCTTGAACACTGTCTCCCACCAAGAAAGGCAGAAGCTACCTTGGGGCATGGCTTTTATTCTGACAATGGGTATTTAGAATCACAAGATGAAGAGCCAACTCTCACATCTGACCACCAATGTAACTGTCACAGACCTCAACAAAGACAGCCTGAGAACGGAAAAGTATTATGTGTATGAGTGAGTGAATGCGTGTGTGTGTGAAAGAGGGGGAAAGGTGGGGGGAGGGAGGGAGGGAGGGAGGGAAGAAAGAAGATGGAGGGAGAGAGAAAACAAACTGTTTGCAAGTCATGAGGGTTCTTGAGGAGCAGAAGGAACACGGCACAGGCGCAAAGTCTGGGAATACTTTTCTTCCATTATGTCACAGGCAATAAGCATCATGGGTTCCACCTGAAGACCAGCCTTGGGCTTAGTCAAAGGATACATTTTTACAGCAGCACGCTAGGATGACGGGTATTAGTACCATAACCACCTTCCTGCACAGAATGTGAAGATTTTAAGATGGAATTTATTTTTCTATACACACAAATCTTAAACTTAAATTGTTCCAGAAACTAAGGCCAGCACAGATATTCAAACGACGCTTCTAGACATAAGAGGACACCCCCCAGGGAGAACACGGGGCACCTCGTCTGCTCCTTCCAGATTTCTGAATGTTAACCACACCACTGTCTTCTGCAGAATTGAAGGATGGTGCTTGTTTTGCATTTCTGTAAACAATCGTCCACAGGAATTGAAACTTGGTGCGAAGTATATAATTTTCCCATCAGAAATGTAAGCATCATTTCATGTTTCATTTAAGCGCCCCCCCCCGGCCCCCCGGTTAAGAACCACACAGATCCTAAGGGGTTCTGTGTCAGTGACATAAGGCAGGCCTCACACTGGTTTTTTTGGGTTTTTTTGGTGATCCATAATATGATTCTGAAATAAAAGTGACAAACAATTTTTAACACTGCATATGTTCAAAACCCTCTGCCAAGAAGGGGAATAAAATAGTCTTGGCACCAGAAGCTAAAGTGCAACCGCTCCTCTGTGATCTGTGGTGAGGAAACAAGTGGCTGTGACCCTGATCTTGTCAAGTTAGCACGAGAACAGCGGATGAAACTTTTAGGAGCCTGAATGTGCCTGTCTTCAGTGGATTCCCAATTCTGGGTTCTGAGGAAGAGGAATGTGTTCACCTTGTTCGATACTTTGCGGATTGTGTGTCTGAATGTCGGAAGGCAGGGGAGGATGACAGTGAAGCCGGAAACCAGTATCTTAACTTCTAAAGCACACCAACGATGAGCCCAAAACTAGTTCTGTTCTCTGGCTGCCGTCAGTTGACCTTGGGGCCTAGACCACACTGGGTAATAAAGTCTGGGACCTGGGCTCACAACAAGGTGCAGAGCTGGGCGTCTGTCTCGGTGCCACACTGCCACATACACACAGCATCTCAGGATGGCCTGCTACATCTGTAGGCACACTACCCAAAGTGACAAACAGCAATACCACAAGGGTCGTGTTTCCCTTGGAAGGCACAGAGTAAACAATTTAAATGACAAGTAGATGATATTTAACATTTTTAACAACAATCTGTTCGTGCTAAAACACAGTTAAAGAGTCGTCTATGCTAGGCAAAGGTCCAAAATCTGCATGCAACGAGAAAAAACTTCCACCTTCCTCCTACACGGAAGAAAACTGATTTTGGTTTTGAAAATGCAGAGCTGGGGTTCCTCCCTGCCAGTGATCCCCAAGTCAAGCCAGGGGCCTACAGAGGGCCTTCAAAGATAAACCAGAGGTTCCTCCATTGAATTGTTCCCACCCCAGAACAGGGGGTCGGCTTGGGGAGGAGGGGTCTGTGGGCAGGACAGGGGAGATTAGGGAATTCCCATGAAGTAAATGAATGGGAAGGTTTCTGGAAACTGACATCCTCAAAGACCTGCAGAGATGCAGCTGGGGGGGGCCTGGTCTCAGGTGAACCATAACCTCTCCTCTGAACCACGGCTGCCCACGGCCACAGCTTTAATTAGAGCTCCCAGAATGCTATGCTTCTGCCCATCTGTTGGCTGCTTTACCACTGGCAGAGGGGCGGGGGTTCCAGGTCTGCGTCACCCTATAACTGAGGCCTGATTAGTACAAACCTTAGGGTTTCCAGGTTTCAAAGTGCCCGGGAAACCCACTGATCTTCCGGCTTGGAATCTTCATCTTAGATGCCTTACCCCCTAAGGTGACTTCCTTACCCCCTAAGGTGACCTCCTGGAAGCCTTAACCGCAAGCGCTCTGAGCTGTGGGATGGTTGCCCCCTTGGGGTATTTGAAATCACTGAACACGACCTCCGTGATGGGCAAACAACTCCCAGTATCAAGCTATTTGTGGCTTTTACAAATGAAAGACATCCCATACTTCTGCTATCTATGGAAAAACTTATAAATACATACATTGCTCCACAGACCGATAGCCAGGTGGCATGTGAGTCCCTAAGGTGGATCAACAGAACGGGCACTGTAGAAACACCGCTAAGGCTAACTTCCTGATAGGAAAGGGGTGCCTCAGAACTGTGGCGTGAAGAAATCACTGTTGCACAAGGAACCGTAGTTTTAGACAGCATGACAAACGAGGACTGCGTGAAACTGCAGATAACGCAGAGCATCCACCCGGAAGTAGGAGTCAGCGCCCCATTTCCGCTGCTCATTTCCATAACGACCCCTTGTTTTGCTCACTTGTCTCTTCAGTAAGGTTTCTGCTTGAGAAAACTGGGAGCTTTGGGAAACGTTATCATACCACATGCTGTCAATTTTTTTTTTTTTTATAGCCAACTCTGATGTTCTTTTCTCCTGATTTTCTGAACTCACGTGTTCTTAATTCTTAATTTAGCCCAAAATGCCAGCGGGTAATCTCCACTGCTCGCCCCACCGCACGTCTGATCCCTGGGTCTCTCTGCCTCATACCTTATCTCTGCAGTCATGATTGCCATTTCTTTGAATTTCTGTTCTGTGTTTAATTCATCTCTCTGGTCTTCACAGAGCAATGATTCAATTCTCAGTAGTGAATATTCTCTTTTGTTTTTCAATTTTTCAACCAGAAGTCATTATATTTTTTTAGTTCTGGAAGGTCACTGATGTGCCCTAATAATAATATCTTTTTGAGGATTCTTCTTCCTTTTTTTTTTTTAAATTAAAGCTCTGCTCCATCTCTTCCGTTAGCGCCAATGCAGTCAGAGCCTACTGTACTATTTGTTCAGCTGGGCTCCCTCAAGTCCCCGAGTCCCCTTAAATACGTGGTGACAACAGCACGCTCACAGCTCAGACTCTGGGCAAATGAAACAAGTAGATGGTGGATGAACAGAATGTGTTTTTCCCAGTCCCGTCCACTGGGCCCAAGTGCCCCAGTCAGGACTCTACTGCTGTGGTAATGTGTGATTTGTGTAATGAGATAGAATGAAATCAACTTTTGTTCAGAGAAAATATTTTCTAAACCTGATGCTGTTGCCTCCTTTACCACCGTCCCTGTATTCCCAAGAACACTGGTCCCTTGCCTGGATTTACTGTAGGAGCCCCTTAATTAGTCTTCCCTTTTCTACTCTGACATCTTTTAAGTTCATTCTCCAAGCAGCAACCAGAATTTAGTCATTTTAAAGGTGAATCTGATCATGCTACCTCCCTGCTCCAAACCCTCAATGATTTCCCATCAAAAGACTGAGAATAAAAATCACAGTCTCTCCATGAAACCACAGCACTCTATGATCTGATCCCTGACCATTTGTCCAAATTTGTCTCCTGCTGTTCGTTCATCCCTGTGCTCCATCCACACTCCCTCTCTTACCCTCTTGCAAACAGTAAACTCATTCTCCCCTTGACTTCCCTCTTGTCCTCCCTCTGTGTGGAATGTCCTTCCTCAAGACCTTTGTGTGCCTCGGCTTGCTCCTTCCCTGCGTCCAAAGCTTTGTTCCAGGATTCTGTCCTCAGAGCAATCTCTACATTCTCTAAAACCACATCCCCCCCAAACTCACTCCTCAACTACCTCATTTTACTTTGTACTCTTTGAGCTATTTTATTTATTTGTTTCATTTATATTTCTCTTTTCCCAGACTGTGAACATCATAAGGAAAAGATTTTGTTTTTCACTGTTCTGTCCCTAGTATTAGAAAAGTGTCTGAGGCTTCGTGGGATTTAATAAATTTTCATCAAATGAGTGAATTAATGAATACATAGCTTAAACAATCAAGATGCCAGAAGCATACCGCAATGAAGAGACAACTGAATAAGTCCTTAACCTAGTTTGTTTGTTAACAGAGCAAAAAATACAACCACGTATTGCTGGAGAGTCCATTTGTATAGCTTTTATCTATGTCCTACCACTTACAATTCAGTTATCAGGCAAAACCTGACTTGTTCAAATTCATTTAGCCAATGCGCATTGAAAAGAGAATTAGCACAGGCTATGATTAAAGCTGCAATGGCAAAAACTAAGTTGTGTTTCTCAATCCAAATTATCTAGATTTACTACAATGAAACGAAGACATGAGCAAGAAAAGAATATGAAAGCAAAAGAAAGGACTCAAAGACAGAGTAGGCTAGTAAGGAGATCAGAGTAAAAAAAACGTTAAGTAGGAAACACTAAGCTAACAAACCTCTAGGAAAGATAACTTTCTGAATAGTTTAGAGACAGTCTGTCAGTCGAATTTGTCAATGAGCTGTAAATGTGACCAACACATTTGCTCTTGGTCATCAACCCCTTGATGTTTTGTGTAGTTATGTGTACTCCCATCACATGCCAAGATGGCACATGGGAACTTCCAACAGTGGGAAATATCCTCGGGTTATTATTTTAGTGGAAATGATAAATTTATACCAATATACCAGCTCACTTGTTAGTGTTTAACTTTGAAACACTACATTTTTGCCAAGCAGATGGTCCAGGAGCCTTTACTATGGCCGAGAGATATACCGAAGATTACCCATTTTCAAAGGGACTGAACATCTCTCCCTGGCCTCAGGGGCATTCCAGGGAGAGGCAGGTCCGACTCTTGGCTCTGAGACTCCAAAGTCTTGAGCTTGTCACTTAACCTTTTGATTCTAGATGAGGATAATGACGGCACTACCTATCCTAGACGTTCTGTAAGATTGTTGTGAAAATAAAACAATACATGTCGAAGAAATGTTTTGTAAACTGGCTATTTTAGTTGCTTTTTTCTGCATCTTAGAGGTTACTAAAGTTATTCTCTAAATTGAAGTTGTCATATGTATACCTTTTAAAGTAAGAGGAAAAGAAACAGCAAGCACCAAAGTATGTTTAGCCGTGTGGTCTTTACTTCTACTTGAAATTAACAATGTTCGTGTCTCTTTTAAAAATGTTGAAATTACAGTAATTAGCAAAAATGATGCTGCTGTTTCTTTAAACACACAAGAGCACCGAGAGCCATGTCTCATTAGGAAACTCCCATAGTCTCTTTCCATATCCAAACATTTCCAAATAATCCATCTCCTACCGAGGAGAAAGCTATATTCATGGGCCATCATAAATGGAACAAAATTCTTTACAGCACTCATGTGAGTATATGAGGAGAAAACCAAAATCGGAAGAAAAATGCACAACATTGTGTGTTGTGTGAAACCTATTTGCTGTAATAACATGTTAATTGCTAAACCTCTGAAATTTAAGCCTCCATAGCATCTCTACTTATTGAATTGCCTTGTTTACTTGAGTAAGTCTCCTGTTCATCACTACATATATCCCAAAGCTCTTATTAAATAAGCAGAATCGGAGGCATGATGAACACTTTGATGGAAGACTTTAGTTTCATAAAAATCCTGATCATGACGATTTAGCTATCAATTATCCAACAGCACACTCAGAAGTCACTTTATAGAAGTGATTAGTTATAAATAAAGAGATCTTAGATTACTGAAAAAATTACCAAACACCAGGAATCCCCTGTCAACAAAGATAACTTCACTCTTTAAGGAAAATAGCACCAGATGATCCCTGAATTCTTCGTCTTAACGAAATCCACCCTGTTCTCTCCTTTACACACAAATCCATATTATCTAAAGACATAAAAATGAGATCATGGCTAAATGAATCTGACCATTTTGCCCATCTTCACCACTGAAACCAATCAACATAATCCCTTCAGTCAATTAATTACAGGAAAGTATTCAATCACCCATGGAACCCAAAAGAAGCAGCGTCACCTAGCTTTGGCTCAATGACTAGGTCAACTTGGTATTTATGGAATAAATGTATCTGCCTTTTCGAAACTGATAATCGAATTCCAGCATCTTGTATGCTCACTGATTGTGTTTTTCTCCTACCTGGTGCTGATTCTTGGCCAGCCATTCCTTAATGGTGCTGAGGGCAATGACTGCAGCAGGCTCGTTTGGAAAACCTAAGTGAAGAACAGAATAAAGCAATTTTTTTTTAAAAAAGGCAAAGGCAATAGAGAAGTCAATCATGGTGTGATACTGGGTTTTTCTCATTTAAACAGTATTCATTTCAACCAATTAGTACTGAGCAAGGGAGACCTCAGTAACGTATACACTCTACACTGCGTATCACAGTATATGAAGCCTGTGATCCTATATACAAGGCATTAAGGGGACTGGTCCTATGCCCGTCTAGAGCTAAAAGGCAATAAAGGACTAACTGTCTCTTCAGTTGCACGATGTCTATTAAAATATATTTACGGTTGCTTAATACCTTCCACAACATTTTCATATAATTTTCTCATATGAGGTGTCAGATTAATGTTTATTACCCTCAGTTTACAAATCAAGTAAACGTGGGTCAGAGACTACATGTGGCTGAGCCAGGGTCACTCCATCAGCGAGCTGGCACAAGACACAGCGAACAACCAGTCACATAGCCATACCACTGAAAGCTATTGTGCGAATTCAAGGAAGGCAATGCCCGTTCCATTTAGAGCCATTGGAAATGATGTTTCACATGAAGACAATATGAAATGACCTGATTTTGTAGTACAGGTTTGGTTTTAGAAGGGCAGGAAGAATGATGCACTTATAATACATCAGTGAACACGAGCACACATAATCAGAGTTTCTAAAATGCATCCTTTAGCGTATATAAACCAAGCACATTCGAGAACTTGCAGGATCATCAGACACTCTGCCAACAGAGATAAAAATATGTGAAAGAATAACCTTGTAAGTTACTTATTTATGGGGCAGAAAGAAGAAGAGATGGGAGCGACTGTTCTGTTGAAACTGCTCTCTTCAAGCTCACCACCGGCTTCCTAATCAAGAAGGCCCATAGACTTTCAATCATTCTTCATCTTCTTTGGTATTAAATGTGTTTAACTAGTTTTTTGTATTTCAATACGTCTTCCCTCTTGAACTTTTTAAAAAAGATTTTTAAATTGTTTTAAAGTGTACAATTCAGTGGTTTTTAATATGTCCACAAATTTGTGCAATCATCACCACTAATTTCAGAATATTTTCACTGTTCAAAAAAGAAAATCTGTACCCATTAACAGTCATTTCCCAATCTCCCCTCCCCCCAGTCCCTGTCAACTACTAATCTACTTTGTCTCTATAGATTTGCAGATTCTCCTCCTAGATTTTTCAACACTGCCTTCTTCTGTGTCTCCTCGTACCTATTTGACCTCCCCTGGCTCCTTTTTCTAGGAGCACCCATTAAATGTCTGCCATTCCCAACATCCTAAACTCAGATGTCTGAGCTGATGCTATAAGCATCATCCACCAATATGTCCATGAGGACATCATCTTATCAGGGAGGCTCCCGTGACGTTGTTCATGCAGACGAAGAGAGAGGTGTTGCTGAAATGGGGAGATTTGAGATTTAAAAGACCCAGTTCTACCGGAAGGCAAATACATATTCCAGTAGTTCATAGTAATGGTTTAAATCTCAGTGGACTTTGAGAAAATGTGAGAGAGAAGTAAGAGAGAGGAGTTGTTCGTCCCCACTTCCAAAAATAAATGTTGCCTTTCTAATTAGGTTTCTACATGCTTTGTTAGGGAGTATATTAGGAAAGGGGACAAAATAAAGCAGGGCCAAGCCCCACGTGATCACTGTCATATGAGAGAGAACCGCTGTCATGTGAAAAACGCACATAAGTTCTCAAATTTGCAAATTCATCTATGACATTTGGGATTATGGGTTTGCTTTGCATTGTTTCATCCCTTCCTTAAATTAAGGCTTCAAAATGTAACTTTTAAAGTTAGAAAACCCTGTTACTTAGCTAATTCATTAAACAAATTATTATTTAACTAGAAAAGAGTATGTATATATACATATACACGTATGTGTATATACGTACAGACAGATAGACGGACACACTTTTAATGAGTCCCTGTCTTTAAAGCCCAAAGTCTGGGGGGAGGAAATAAGAGGCAACCGCAACACAGCAGGACAAAGGCGTTTAGGGATGTGGGGACATAGATGAAGAGCACTGAGGGAGGCTTTCTAGGAAAAGATAGAATGTCTGGGGGAGGGAACTATACGTGGGAAGCTGAGGAGACATTGTCTTCAGAAGCAAGCTATGAGCAGCAAGGAACTGATGGAAAAGGTGAGGGTGAGGGAAAGTAGACGGGGAGAAAGCAGGAGTCCTTGTGGGCTGCAAAGAAAAAGAAGGCAGCCAGGATGGGCAGGTGTGGTTAGGGGTTACCCAGAGGAGGCTTTTCAGTCCACCTTTTCCCTGAGTTTAACACCAACATTTGTAATCACCCAGATGCCTCCCCTTGACAGGCTCCAGAACCAGAAATGCAATGCGTATTCCTCCACAAAAGGAATCCTTCCTGACTTTCTGGTTCTGGCTTTACCTCCTCCCCAGTCAGTGCAATATCTCGCTGCTTCCCCTGCTGGTAACCGGGTCCTACAGACAGCATCCCTCTGAAGGATCTTACACCACCCTGTTCTTTCCTTCTTTTCCCATTGATCTTATCCGAGGTCAGATCAGCTCTCAGCGCGACAACAGCGGGTGACTTGTAACTGTGCCCCTCAGTCTTCTCCCGTTCTCCCATCTATCCAGCACACCACTTTTAGGTGATTCTTCCTGAAGTATAGTTACCACCACCTTACACAAAACAATGGCAGCCTTGGCCGACTGTCCAGCTCCTACAGAGTAAACTTTAGCACCTTAGCTTGGCATTATATACCCCGGGAGCCTTTCTAGATTTGTGTCTTAGCTTTCCCTGGTTATTCTCTTCCCATGACAATCTTCTCTAACTTTTTGATATGTTTAAGAAGTATTTAAATAGTAAAATTACAGGGCTGTATAAAACTAATAAAACCATAATCACTCAGTTGCAATGGCCATCCGCATTAACCTTTAGAAGGAATAATTCCCCACAGAGAAATTATAAAAGTTCTCCCAGAACCATGGCAACTGTGGTCTCTTCTCAATTATGTGTGATCTTTTGGTCACTTTCCCACATTCATCCAAACCTCTGGCACTGAGTTATCGTTTTCATCTCCACCTCAAGGACTGCTATAACCTTGGGCGGTTTCAGCATTCAGGAAGATGACCCACCCAGCACCTGGCCTGCCAGTTCCCTGACCTGGTCGTTTTTGACAACAACTCCCACCTTCCCTCCTCCCCAGCCCACACCCTGGACCTGCATGTAGTATTTCCATTCCAAAGCTACTCTCTGAAAACCTGTTCTCTTTAGCTTGTTCAGCTACTTTCCAAGGAACGTCCTTTACAAGCATTTGAAGTCTGCTCTGTCCTCAAGCCACTCCCCAAACTAATGCTAACATTTCTCCCCTGAGGGGTCTGACTCTTTTCTCTCATGCTGTCTTACTCTTTGCTTTCTCATTCCAGTCATACCGGCCTTTTCTGTCCTCTGAATGTGGCATGTTCCTTTTCACCTTCCTACCGTAAGGCCTTGCTCATGCTGTTTCCTCTTCCTGAAATGATGTTTCTGTCCTCTTTTCCCCAGCTTATTTTAACGTTGGCCCTCTGCTCAGCCAACACTCCAACAAGGAAGGCTCCTCAGATACACATGACTACCCGTCTTATGCTTTCGTAACACCACGTACCTTTTCCTCACAGCACGCACCACAGTTGCAATTTGACATTGATTTATGTAAATGTTTGATTAATAATTCTTCATAGAGCGAAAGCCCTAAGGAGACAGATGCCACACCTGTTTTTACTCATCACTGTATCCCTAAAACATTGCCGGCACATAGAAGATGATCAATAAATTTGTTGAATGAATGGACCGTGGACTCGTGAGCCTTTGTATGGACAGCAGGAAAGGCTAATTACTGGGAAGACAAGGGTGTTTAGCCCTAGAGTATGGGGAGGGCCAAGGGATTCTGAGACATCCAAGCAGAATGACGTATCCACGTTATCCTATTTCATCCCTGAGGGAAAACTATTGAGAAGAGGCATTTGAGAAAACACAACTCCTGGTGGGAAGATGTGCTGTCATTAATTAAAAGGGGAGGTAAATATCAAGATAAATATCCCTGAAAACATACTTGCTTTTCAGCAGTATATGTATATAACATAAAGTATGATGTTCAGGGTAAACAGCAACAGCACGATCCTTTGTCCACTTAACTGCAAGACGCCAAGGGTTAGGAGCAAGGCCAGTGAATAGACAAGGGCAGATTTTTGCCCAGGGATGGGCTCCTGATGACAGCAAGGCCTGCCTCAGAAGGTCTCGACCATGTTCAGGTCACCAGGGGACTTTGGTTCACAAAAGCAGAATGGCCACCCAAAGGGAAGGTTGCAGACAAGCTTCAGATGAATCATTGAATTAGATGACATACAAAATCTCTTCCAAGTATGAGGGTCAACGAGGCCAAACCAGCCATTAATAATTCAGGGCCAAGCGTGCAGTGTGTGTGTGTGTGTGTGTGTGTGTGTGTGTGTGTGTGTGTGTGTG